>NW_026453205.1:911705-1215607 GCF_025200985.1 Drosophila gunungcola
TTCTTTAACAAGCTATAATCCGATCCATGATTAACCATGTTAAATCCGAATAGTGCTTTATACGGAGAGCAACCTATGGACTGATGTAATGCTGAGCGAAGCGCTGAAGAAATGCTTGTTAAATGTAGATCCCAGTCGGTCTGATCTTGACGGAGGTATGAACGTATTGCTGCTATTAGGGAGCGATTAACTCGTTCTGCCGCATTACTCTGTGGAGAATAAAGTTCTGTGTAAATATGCCGAATACCCCATTTTGTCAGCATTGCTTCAAATTCCTTAGCTTTAAATTGTGACCCGTTGTCACTGATTATAGTTTCCGGTACCCCAAATTCACAAAAAATTCGCTCACATAGAAACTTGTTAATTACTGCGGTCGTACCCTTCTTCAATGGGCAGAGCCAGTGATATCGGCTAAAATGGTCCAAAACAATCAATAATCCGGTATATCCTCTCTTACTGCGTGGATACGGGCCAAGAAGGTCAATGTACAGACGTTGGAATGGTCTTAGAGAAACACTTTGCTCACCCATAGGCGGTCTCAAAATTTGGTTGGGAGCTTTGGTTTGCTCACACATTTCACACGCATTGATATAGTTTCGAACTTCTTTGGACAACCCTGGTTTCCAGCTATTGGCTTCCTGCTCGGTATTTCCTGAGGGATGCTCTGTCCTAATGTAAACAAATTTTCCATGCACTCGAAAGTCTGGAAATTTATCAACATTTGCTCTACATATTCAGCATCATTAAAAGAAGGCGATTCGAGATCGATTTGTGGACCAACGATTTCTATGCTCTTGATTTGATTATCGCACATCCGAGACAATGCATCCAAAACGATATTATCCTTTCCTTTACGATGAGTTGTGGAGAATTTAAATCCCTGTAACCTAAATATCCATCGTGATAGTCGACCTGTAACATGTTGCTGTCTCATGAGCCAAATCAAGCTTGAATGATCAGTGATTACCTCGAATTCTTGTAACTCAAGATAGCAACGAAATTTTTCAATGGACAGTATTACGGACAACAATTCACGTTCCGTGACACTATAATTTCTCTGTGCTTTAGAAAGCTTTTTGGACATAAAGGCAATTGGTCTCTCATCTCCCGATTCTGATAATTGTACTAAAACTGAACCAATACCAAAATCACTTGCATCGCAATGGAGAAAGAATTTCTTCGTGAAGTCAGGATTATGTAATACCGGGGCAGAGGTAAGTTTGGCTTTTAGTGCATCCATGGCTTTCTGCGCTTCCGGTGACCACTTAAAGGGCTTGCTTTTTGTTAAAAGTTCAGTTATGGGAAACGTCAACTCAGCAAAATTCGAAATAAATCGGCGGTACCAGCCACAAACTCCTAAAAATCCTCTAACTTGTTTTATATTTCGAGGTGATGGCCAGTTTAAAATACATGATATCTTGGCCGGATCCGTGGTAATACCTCCTTCTCCAATTATATAACCCAGATAATTGACTTTAGTAACACAGAAATGGCTTTTGCTTATGTTTAACGTTAGATTGGCCTTTCGAAACTGATCTGCGATTCGTATGAGTACAGACAAATGGGTTTGGAAATCCTCCGTGACCACGCATAGATCGTCTAAGTATCCAAACACACAATGCCGTAGATCTGGAGGAATCAAATCGTCCATGAGACGGCACATTGTGGATGGTGCATTACATAAGCCGAAAGGCATTACAACAAACTGATATAATGCGCGTCCAGGCACGGTGAAAGCCGTAAGTGGCTTTGCTTCTTCAGTTAACTGAATCTGCCAATAGGCATCCTTTAGATCCAATTTACTAATAATATTGGCTTTAGGCAACCTGGAGAAAATACCTTCTATGCTCTGCAATGGATATGCGTCTTTTTTAGTTGCTTCATTTAATTTTCTAGCATCCAAACAAAGGCGGACTTTATTCGGCTTAATTACCATACGAATTGGTGAACTCCAAGGACTTGTTGATGGCTCTATTACCCCAAGCTCTAACATACGAACTATTTCAGCGTACAGGACCTTTTCGACAGCTGGACTAACGGGATAGTGTCTCTGCTTAACTGGAGTGGCTTTCCCGACATCTATGTGATGCCTTATTAGGGATGTGCGACCTAGGCCCTGTTTCGCAAAATTAGGAAACAATTCCATTACCGCTTCTAATTGTTGCCGCTGGGTCTCATTTAGTGGGTAGGAATCTTCGACCTGCGAACTCTCTACTTGCGAATTTTCTATGCATCCTATTATTTTGGGTGCCAATTCGAAAATTCTCCAAAAATCGATTCCTAAGATAAGACTCTGCGCAATGGTCGGAATCACATATAGTTCAATATCTTGTGATTTCTCCTTATACGTCATGGTGACTTTTAAAATTCCGGAAACCTGATGCGGCTTAGCATCGGCTGTTTTAACTTGTGATACTATGGTTTTAAATCCTGAAAAACTACTAAAATCCTGCAAAGCTAAGTCTGATCCTATACAGCTTATATTTGCTCCGGTGTCCAGCAATCCCCATTCTGTAAAATTCAGAAAGGAAACACTTGCATAACTTCTTCTATCCGACCTATTCTGAAAAATGGTAGCTACTACCTTCTTTTGCTTATTCCTTAAATTAACATAATAATTTTTCAAGCGCACTGTATTCCTCTTTTTGTGTTTTTCCTTTTCAAAAAAAATACGATTTCTTACTAAATAATAATTTCTAAGCCGTTCTTCATATGGCCGAAACGCATTTTGAACTTCACTGGATTCTTCCTTTTTTTCTAAACTCAATAAAATCTCGGGCTGAAGATCTTTTAATTCAGCGTTTAAATTTTCTAATTCCTTAATATTATCTGAATAATCAATCTGCTTATTGTCTACACTTGGGACACCCTCTGGTTGGTGGATGCCCCCGCCTTGCGGTTTTCCGAACGATTCTTACAGTTTAGGCAATTTGGCTTGTATACTTGCGGTTTTCCGCATCCGTAGCAAAACACGCGACGTTCTGCTAAACAGTCTTCCCATACATGGCCGGCTGTATCGCAATTCCAACAAATGATCTTTAAGGGTAATCGTTGCAACGCTGAGATGTCCTTTTCCTGCTCTTCGCTTTCGGTTTCTGTCAGTGGATACTCGTCTACCTCATACACACGCAATGCGGACTCCTTGGGCTTTCCCGAAAAACGAAATGATTTTCCCGCATCTTGCAAAAAATGTTCTCTCTTTTGTACTAATCGACGCAACTGTCCGATGGAATGTATTTCCTCAAAGAGTAATCTATCTTTCATATCAGTAAGCAAATTTCCTTGCACTAGTTCAATTAATTCCCTTTCCTCGAAATGAACAGACAGTTTGTCCATTAGCTTACAAATGGATTCGTAAAATGAGTCAAAGGACTCGCCAGGTTTCTGTTTACGTGCACGAATTTGTTCGCGCAGCTCCGTGATCGATCGACTTTCTTTATATTGAGCACGTAGGGCGAAGCAAAACTGTTCCCAGTCAAAGTTGTCTACTCGCTTATGGAATCGCCAAAACCAAGAACTGGCTTTTCCCACCAACAACTGATGAATGTTTCTGCTGAGTGCTACAAAATCACCATTGAGATGTTCTCGAGTCAAAACTTGCATTCGGTATAAAAATTCTTCTACCGACAACCCCTCAGAAGTACCTTCAAAACGCACACCCCATTTCTGAATGATATCGGCTACTTTATTGGTAGCGAGGTGGGATGATATCTGTTGGGACCTCGGACTTTGGTCATCAGAAGCCGCTCTTCCCTGCTGTTGACTTTCCTGTCCACTCAACACGTTTCTAATGGATACCGAATTCATCATTCTCATCACCGTTTCCCTAACTATCAACTCAATATCTGGCTGCGACCAATTATCGTCATTTAAATTGTCTTCGCTCCGATGGTATTGACGTGGGTGTCTTCCTCGTCTTCCACCTCTTCGCACATAAGAACCTCTATCCAAATTATTAGTGTTACCCCGAGTACCTCTATTACTTGTGCCAGGAATAATTCCTTGACCAACGTTCTGTTGCCGTTCCTGTTGTTCCAATTCGGTCTCTCGTGGTGATGTTCCTAATTCAAGTAGCCGATTCACTGATCTAGTAATTGGACGTCGATTCTGTCCTTGACTTGGGTCTTCGTTCTTCTCCGGGGAAAAATTTCCTACCACTACTTTCAAATCTTTTACCACCACCTTTTCCAGACAGGAGGGGCATACATTCTCCCTATCCGGATGAAACCTGTTGTCAATACAAGTTTTATGAAACACATGCTTGCAAATAGTCATCACGCATGGCTGCGTATCAGTCATTGCCTTTTCGCAAATTAAGCACACATTTTGATTAGTAGCTGGCGCTAAGCTTCTATCTGGAGAATGTTGAATTGGCATTTTTAGGTTTAATCTTTGTATTTTTATCTATAAATTTATTTTCTCTTTGCTTTGACCTTTTTGGGAATATAAAAATTTGATCTTTGTTTTACCTGGTTTCGAATTTCCTCTTTCTGTTTTGGTTTTTTTTTTTTTTTTTGGTTTTGCTTATTACTATTGCATTTAATTAAAATATTCTGGCTATTGATTCTATCTATGAGTAGCAATGCTAGCTTTAGTTCAACGTTTAGCCAATCGGGGTTAACGGACAATGCACACTTACGTATACTTCTTGTATTCCAGCTAATCGCGGGACTGCCAAATGAATACCTGCTAAACACAACTTTTCCCATAAAAATTATGATGACAACAGTTGTATCTACTACAGTTCCCTGTCCTAATATTGCCTACCATCGGTCGTGTTGATCCACTGTCTTGAACCTGCGATATCCAGATGCGTATTAAATATATTGACCTTGGGTGCTGTAGCAAAATCTAACTAATTTCATCGAAACGCAACCGAGCTTAAATGTCTAGTGAATCTTGTGGCTCTCCGTTCTAATGTTGACTGAGTGTTTTGTTTCAGCAACGTTATTTTGAGATGTCCATCAATGCATTAAGATGGTATTAACAAATTTAAAAAAAATTCCCTAACCTTCTCTCTGGTCGATATAAATCAGCTCACGCTAACCCATTCGATATCCTAGAAACTAGAACGCAAAAGACTTTGTGTTATTTTAGATTTTTTTTTTTTTTTTTTTCACTAGCAAATTGGGACTAAATATATTATCTCCTTTGTAAATTAAAGCAAACAATAAATTGCCCCACACGTTTGGGCGCCAAAACTTTATGTAATGGTTTATATACACTGAAAATAAGAGTTTATTTTTAGTCCATAGAAACTAAATTAGACAGCTGAGTGTACAGCGGAGCGGGACCCATGTCATCTCTAGCTCTTCCGGGAATTGGGGGGGTTTTTGCTGACCCTTCTGCCTAACATTACCTTAAGAATAATTTTTAGAGTCCCTTTCTGAAACTAAATAACCACACGATCATGGTTGAAATACTCAAGCGGTTACCTGCTCGGGTAAACCAAACAAAGCAACAACTAGGCGAATTGACTTAAATCATTGAATAAAGTAGAACTTTTCAGAAACCAGATAATATGCGTGACGTCTTAGCTGTTGATTGACTCACGCGAATTCGCTACCCACCCTACCATGTCTTTAACCTTGAACGGATTATTAAAGAACCCAAAGTGTGATTGATCAAATATTTACATTCCCAGGTCGCTCAAGTAAATCAACTACTCACTCATAATGTTCAATTTAGGCATTGTTACTACAAATGATTTATTAAGTCGGAGCTAAACCAAACAATTAATTGCGGTACAGTTAATGTTCTGCTTCATTATGATTTTCTTTTCTCTTCTTTCTCAATTAACTTCATTTTTTGTGTCTCTAACTAGTTAGCTATTTACTTATGAAATTATTAACTTTATTAATATTACATTTTTTTTTTGTTTTTTGTTGATGAACTTTATACACAATGTTGGATCAGTACGTAAGCACACACACTGGCTGAAAAGGCGTAGAAATTATATATATATATATATGCAAAAGAAAAGGTATTTGATTAATTATTACAACAAAACATTTTCCTTTTTAAAATAATGCAAACACAATGCAGATTTATGCAGACGGTTATAGCCGAATTACGGATGGATAATCAAAACAAAAGAAAGAACCGTTATGAACGTAACTGACTGCGCGATAACGGATCATCGATGGTGTATAAGCATAACACGTTCAGAACTAATATTTGGATTAAGCTAAAATTGATTCACCGTATTTAGAATACATTCTTTTGGGTACACTTACCCGCGTCCAATCCTCGTTGAAGGCCTTCAAGAATACATGGATGACGAGTTGATTAGTCCCGTGCTTTAGTGTATGGGGAGGAAGTTTTATTTAACTTAATGCAAATAATTAGTTCCTGAAATTTGAGTACGCATTATTTCCTTTGTTTTGATTCGATTTGCACTGAAAGATTTATGGCATCGCTTGCGCACTTCCAGACAGTGTTGTGTGTTTCCGTAACTAATCTGCGAGTGAATTCACAAAGCTGAAGAATGTATTGGTTGTCGTTCTGACTAAGGCACAGTCGGGTCTGGCCATAAACGATCGCGTAGGCTTATATGCACATATTGCTTAGGTATCTAAAGGTGAAGTGTATAACCCGAGCGCATTAGCTGGGTTAGGGCTGATAACTTGTCGGTCTCTACATGGCGGTGCTAGTTTTCCAAATCCGCCCGTAAAGGTTTCGTCCATTGCCGGAGCTACTAGTGATTCTGTTTCTTTGCTTGCACGATCCTAGTGTAGAGAAAGACACCGGAGTCTGTGTGTGTGGTGATAGAAATGCTGTGGCGGGCGGCTGATCGGCACAGAAGTGGCAGAGGACCGGATTTGATGGTCTCACTCTGGCTGATGGGAAGCGGAACGCTTATGCCGGTTTGAGGTTAAGGCGAACTGATGCAATTTTTGGGGCCCGTTCCCCAAGACTTGGTTTGGTATTTCAACGTAACCTGGCCGTTTGAGAAGGCACGATTAGTTGGCAGCCAGTGCAACCTAGACGGAACGGAATTAAAGCTGGTGGTTCCTTAGTGTTCTTTTTATGCGGCGTCTGCCGTTAATATTTACCATGTCGATTCCAATTGAAATGATTGCAAATGTTAATTAATTAACTGGAATGCGGAGGTATAGGATGCACTTGATTTTTATAGATTTAACTAATCATGTGGGCTTAATTGAGGATCTGGCCAATTGGTACGTCTTCACGTTGCAAACGGAAAAGAAAAGGTTGTGGCTGAAGTTTTTTTCTGGGAAACGTGGATGCAATTCGATACTGCACCAACAGCTGATCTCATTTTTTCTTTTCAATACTCGATATACTCACAATACTCGATATTATCGAACAGGGCTGCAGAGTAGTTGTGAATATCGTAAGGCGCGTAAACAAAACAAATATTTTTAAGCTAGACATTTAATTTGGTCAAGGCAACCATTACAAACTTGCTTCAGGGGCCAAGTTAGAAGAAATGGATAAAGTTTACCATTTGCTATTAACTCTTCCATTAAGTTATGATGGTGTTATAACAGCAAAAGAGACTCTGTCGGAAAATAATTTAGCCTTAGCCTTTGTAAAAACTAGACTGCTTGATCAGGAAATTAAATAGAAAAGTGCAAGCAAAGATACAAGTGCTAAAGTTTTGCAGGCTTTTGAATATAAAGAATTAAATATCAATAAAAATAAATTTTAACACAAAAAGAGGAAGAAGCAATTTAAGACCAATTTTAAACAAAGCCCAAAATGTTTTCACTGTGGAAAACTTGGTAATTTGAAAAAGCTACTGCTAAAGGAGTGGTAAATCTCAGCAGCTCTGGGCGGAAAATAACGCTGCAAAATGTTCTGTTTTGCGAAGACATTCCGCACAATCTTCTGTCTGTCAAAAGATGCATTTAACACAAATGGAATAAGGGTTACGAAGAAAGGTAACTTAGTATTCGAAGGAGTGTGAGTTTAATGTAACAGTAATAAAATTTCAATAAAGTAGTAGAATTTACATGTCAAGTTGTGTTAGTTATCGATTGTGGCATGAGAGGTTGGGCCATATTAGTAGACGAAAATTTTTAGAAATTAAACGAAATGGATTGTTTGAAGATACTTATATCTTAAATCAAGTCGAATAAAATAAAGATTTATGTGAAGCTTGCATAACTGGCAAACAATCTACTTCAAAATTTACAGATTTTAAAAATAAAGAGAATATCCAGAGGGCACTCTTTGTAGTCCATTACGATAACAAGAATTATTAAGTAGTCTTTATTGATCAATACCCACATTATTATGTAACATATTTAATAACATACAAGTTAGATGTTTTTTTTGTTTTCAAAGATTTTGTTGCACACAAAATATATATATACTTGAAATTCGACATTTTATATGTATAAAAGTTGACAGAATAGATGGGAAGTTACATCTTAGTCGATCAATAACAATATTTAAAAATGCAATCTGAACAGTCTTGTGATGCACCATGTAAAAATGTAATTGGCTGTTTAATGTACATCATGTTGTGTACACGTCGTGATTTGAGTACATCAATAGCATTTTAAGTTGATGTACAAATAACAATAATAAAGAATTATGGCAATGTCTTAAGCGAGTATTAAGGAATCTAAAAGGTACAAATGATTTAAAGCTGATTTTTAAAAATTCTTTAAAGTATGACAATATTCTTGGGGGATATGTCGATTCAGATTATTCATATTTTTATCATAACCCAATAGTGAATACGCCCATATTGTTAGGGTACCAAGTTTGAAAATTAGCAAAAGAAAAAATATTCTTGATGCGCCGAAATGAAATAAACGCACTGTTACGGGAGTGGGGTAAGGAATACAACAAGAAAGAAATAAATAAAATAACCAGAGAAGAAGACACTGTGAAGTGCAGGTGGCTAAACAGCGAAATTGGCCAATACAGTAAATAAAATAACCAGAGAAGAAGACACTGTGAAGTGCAGGTGGCTAAACAGCGAAATTGGCCAATACAGTAAACAGCAACGAATTTGTCAGATTAAGCAATTCATAAGAACATACAGCAGACAATGGGTGTGAGCAGCAATTAATACGAAACTTAGCAGAATCCAGAAGTGGGCCATTAAGCCAAAAAACGGGAAAATGCTGTACCTAATTGGGAACACCACCACAGCATACCAACGGTATTGCTGATTCTGAATTTTCTCCGGACGTACAAGCGATCTGTGCAGATTCGTCGGGAACCACGGACACGACCTGGAGAAAATCGTAGCTGTCACCGCCAATTGGCCAGAAAGGAGCCAGCACTAATATATCAACCCGTGCACAAATAACAATTACTTTATTACTTATTATTGCAATTTCGGCACCTGAACAATCAACAACACTCATCAATAATAAAAGAACAATTAAACACAAGCAAAAGGCCAACGTTTTTATATGTAATTGGAACCACCACGAGAAACCACTGCTAGAAGTGCTACCGTCAATCATCGCGAGTGCCGTTTTTCACTCTTCCCTTCCTCGCAATAAGCGAATACCTTTTTTTTTTTGTTTGTGAAAAGTTAACAACATTGCTCAATTCTAAGAAATGTCAATTAACATAAGGTTTTTTTTATATAAATTAATTCAACAATTTATTAATAATGTTAAGTGAATTTGCACTAATATATATATATATTTATGCATATGTGTATAATTAAATTCCAAACCCAGAATACCACAATGAGAGCTTTCGTCGATGGAAATAAAAAGGGGTAAGTGAGTTGCGTTCGACTTACTGTCAAGCGAACTTTTATAAACTTATATATATATATATATATATACATATGCGTATATACCTTGACCCATGTGAAATTTAAACATTAAGATATATGTTAACACTGTTAAGGAGTAATCATAAGTCGATACAGATCTTGGGTGATTATTGGATCACCCTAGTGTTTAGTTGCAAAATCAGCATAAACATCTTTAGGGGCCGTGCCTGGTTCTTGGCGGTGCACGGTATGGTGAGTTATGTTGATTTTGCTAGTGTCAGCACTTTGCTGCACGAGCGGTCGGCTTGCCGGCCGCGCATAGCTTACGTAAAGTCATATATGTTTTCAGTTTTAATTTGGACATTTAATAAAGAGCATTGGCTTGAATGTAAAACTCCGGCAGTGGCCGTCAACATTTATTCTATTAATTGAAATTGGTTACCGAGCCTTAAGGGCCGTTAGCAACGGAGTCAGTTACTCCCAACGTAGTCTTCGTAAGAAGAGAGAAGAGAGCCATTGGCAACCGCCCGGCACATTCATATGAGCAGCCAGCCACGGTGGCAATTACGTCTTCACCCCTTCCCCCGGACCAGCCACGGTGGCAATTGGATCGCAACGTCTTCACCCTCACGGACAGCGGCGAGGGACAGTGCGAGGCTGCACAACTAAAACATAATTGGCACCCAACTTTAATACCGAATCCGCGACACAAAAATATGTAAGTGGGCGGATCAAAATTAATACAGTTAAACTTCAAATAAACATACAGGGAAAAATAAATAAAAATCCCTACAAACGATTTACCCAAAATTAAAAAATATACAGTTTGAATAAAGCAATTGTAAAGGTGACTTACAAATAATGTGAATTAATATCGGCCGTCCCTAAATAAAATTTTCCTTCGGACGCCAAGCACCCAGTTATTAATATAAAATTATAATATACAAAATTAATTTGTCGAATCAAAACATTCGGCCTCCCAATAACGTGTGTTTAGTGTCAACAAATTAGTCGCCTTATGAGTTTTCCAGGCCCATATAGGGAAACTAAACACGAACTTGACAGTGTCAGTGAAGAAGAATTAATCCGAGATACCCGGAGATATCAACCAGCACGGGCACAATAAAAAAGTAACGCGGAAACCATGAACACGACACAAATAGAGGCGTTAATTCAGGCCGCATTAACTAGCCAAGAACAGAGGCTCAGAGCCGAATTCGCGGGTCAGATCAACGCCGTTAACCAACAACTTCAGAGCTTGCGTATAGAAGCGCCAGAGGTAGAATCTTACCAGAGGGTAAAGGTAGTACCGGGAGCACCACAATGCGATATACCATTACATATAGTGAAGTCGATTCCAGATTTTACTGGCATACAAGATGAGTACGTGGCATGGAGGCAATCCGCCACTGATGCCTACGAATTATTCGAGTCTTATGAGGGCAGTTCCGCGCATTACCAAGCGGTTACTATTATTAGAAATAAAATTAAGGGACCAGCGCGCGCACTGCTAGTTTCTTATAATACAGTGCTTAATTTTAAAGCCATACTAGCTAGATTAGACTGCTCCTACGCAGATAAAACATCTCTGCGCCTATTACGGCAGGGACTTGAGTCGGTCCGTCAGGGCGACCAAACACTTATGCAGTACTACGATGAAGTCGAACAAAAATTGACCCTCGTTACAAACAAAATTGTCATGACACATGACGACGAAAGGGCTGCATTACTCAATACAGAAGTTAGGGCTGACGCCCTACACGTATTCATTTCCGGTCTAAAAAAATCACTAAGGGCTGTTGTATTTCCAGCACAGCCAAAAGACCTGCCAGCAGCACTGGCATTAGCTAGAGAGGCAGAGGCCAGTATCGAACGAAGTATGTTCGCGGCCACATATGCCAAAGTAGCTGAGCAAAGAAATCAGAATACTGATTTTCACAAGGGCCAGCACCGAGCGCCCGAGAAACAAGGGAAAAATCCTAGTGCCGACCGCGGACCAGAAAAAAATCAACATTTCTTTAAAAAACCGAACAAGTATCAGAACAACGATACATGGCATAAACGGGACAACTGGGTAGATCAAGGTAAGCAAAATCAGTCCCTGGAACCTATGGACATTGATCCATCATTTTCTAAAGTCCGACATCCTACGGGTTTTAAACAGGGAAACAACAATCAATACCAAAATTTGCAGAACCTAAAAAGACCAAACTCTTCGGAGAGAATGACTGGCCAAAGGCGCCAGCGGGTTAACAACGTTGAGCAAACTGCAAGCGCGGGAGAAACTCAAGATTATGAAAGCGCGGCCACAGCCGCACTAAATGCAATTGACGATGACAGTGACTCATTTGACGGTAACGACCTCGTCAATTTTTTAGAGGAAGGTCCCGCTTGCCCTTCATTGAGCGAGGGCTGGCGGGGAAAACTATAAGAATAGACACTGGAGCGGCAAAGAGTTATGTAAAGCCTTTAAAGGAGCTAAAGAACATAATGCCTGTCGACTCCCCTTTCACTGTGAGTTCCATTCATGGCTCCAGTAATATTAAAGAAAAATGCTTTATGCGCATATTCGGCCTAAAGGCTCAATTTTTTTTACTCGATACTATCAACGCTTTTGATGCCATAATAGGTTTCGACTTGCTAACGCAGGCGGGAGCGGCATTAGATTTACATAACAGTGTAATCAGGTATGGAAACATATCTGAGAAGCTCAAATACCACGAATGCGATAACGTGAATTTCACAAATATCGATGACTTAGTAGTCCCAAATTCAGTGAAAGCAGCATTTAAAATAATGATCCCTAAGAGGAAACTAGTGTTTTCGCACTCTAACGAGGCGCTACCTTTTAACACCTCGATCATCGCCACAATTCGTACAGAAACTAGCGAACCAATATATTCCAAACTATATCCTTACCCCATGGGAGCAGCAGATTTCGTTAACACAGAAATCAAACAGCTGTTAAAGGATGGCATTATCCGGCCTTCTAGGTCGCCATTTAACAGCCCAACATGGGTTGTAGACAAAAAGGGACTTGATGCAGATGGCAACAAGAAAAAACGGCTGGTGATCGATTTCAGGAAACTGAATGAACGCACCATCGCCGACCGTTACCCTATGCCAAGTATTCCTATGATTTTAGCGAACCTAGGAAAGGCAAAATATTTTACTACCCTAGACTTAAGTCGGGGTACCACCAGATCTATCTGGCAGAAAAAGACCGTGAAAAAACTGCTTTCTCCATAAACGGAGGAAAGTATGAATTTTGCCGTCTACCCTTTGGACTGAAAAATGCGGGAAGCATCTTTCAAAGGGCGATCGACGACGTTCTACGTGAACAGATAGGGAAAATTTGTTACGTTTATGTAGACGACGTGATAATTTTTTCCGAAAACGCTGCTGACCACGTTATACACATTGACACAGTCCTTAAATGCCTGTGCGAAGCCAACATGAGAGTGGCACCGGAAAAAAACCAAATTCTTCAAAGAAAGTGTAGAATTTTTAGGTTTCATTGTTACATCAAACGGAGCCAAAACGGACCCGGAAAAGATAAAAACCATTCAGGAGTACACCGAACCAAAAAATTTATTCAGCCTCAGGTCTTTTCTAGGGTTGGCCAGCTACTACAGAAGTTTTGTCAAGGACTTTGCTACCATAGCCAGACCACTTACCTCCATACTTAAGGGAGAGAATGGCACGGTTAATAAACACATGTCAAAAAAGGTGGCTATCGAATTCGATGAGTCCCAACGCAGAGCGTTCGAGCGCCTGCGAGACATTTTGTCGTCAGAAGATGTGATATTAACATATCCAGATTTTAAACTTCCTTTCGATTTGACCACCGATGCCTCAGCAAGCGGTATCGGCGCGGTACTGTCCCAAAAAGACAGGCCAATCACAATGATATCTCGTACGTTGAAAGACTGTGAACTCAATTACGCAACCAACGAAAGAGAATTATTGGCAATTGTTTGGGCTATAGGAAAACTACAAAACTATCTATACGGCTCAAAAGAGATCAGGATTTTTACGGACCATCAACCTCTTACTTTTGCTGTATCCGAGCGAAATACAAATGCCAAAATTAAACGATGGAAGGCATTCATCGAAGAACATAACGCCAAGGTATTCTACAAACCCGGAAAAGAAAATTTTGTGGCCGACGCTTTGTCACGACAAAACATAAACGCTATACAAAACGAACCCCAATCTGACGTAGCCACTATTCATAGTGAACTCTCCTTAACCTACACGGTCGAAACCACCGATAAGCCCCTGAACTGCTACAGGAATCAAATAATCCTGGAGGAAGCAGAAAGGCTACGGCGACACTTCATAGTGTTCGGGACCAAAAACCGACACATAATCCAATTCAATAACAGGGACTCGCTGTTCGAATTGGTCAAAGAGGTAGTAAACGTAGACGTTGTTAACGCCATTTACTGCGACCTCTCCGCACTAATATGTATCCAACATTCCTTGGTGACCGAATTCCCAGCAACCAAGTTTTGGCATTGCAAAAAATTTGTGAATGACATCACGGATGCAAATGAACAAAAAGAAATAATTATCTGCGAACACAACCGCGCTCACAGGGCAGCCCAGGAAAATGTTAAACAAGTCCTTCAGGATTACTACTTTCCAAATATGTCCAAACTCGCAACGAAGTGGTTGTAAACTGCAAAACATGCACCAAGGGGAAGAACAACAGACACCCCAAGAAGCAAGAGCTGGGTATCACACCAACCCCCTCATATGCTGGCGAAATGCTGCATATATACATATACTCTACGGATAAGAGATTTTTTTTAACGTGCGTAGATAAATTTTCAAAGTTCGCTGTAGTACAGCCATTACTTTCTAGGGCCATGGTCGATGTGCGCAGCCCCATATTACAACTTATAAATTTTTTCCCAAACATTAAAACAATATATTGTGATAATGAGGCATCTTTCAACTCGGAGACAATAACCTCATTATTAAAAATCAATATAACATTGACATTGTTAATGCACCCCCTCTACACAGCAGCTCAAATGGGCAAGTGGAGCGATTCCACAGTACCCTAACTGAGATAGCTAGGTGCATGAAAATCGACCAAAAGGTTGATGATACTGTTGAGCTTATTATGAGAGCCACAGTAGAATATAACAAGACAATACATTCAGTGTCAAGACTACCACCAAAGCAGGCCTTGCACTCAGCTAATGCCGAACAGAAATTGGCAATAATAAGTAATATTGAAAAGGCGCAACAGGCCAATCTAGATAGATTCAACCCTACCAGGCAAAACAGAATTTTTGAGGTAGGAGAAAAAGTATACCTCAAAAATAACAAGAGGTTAGGAAATAAACTTACCGCTCTGTACACAGAAGAGCGTGTACAAGCAGACATGGGAACGTCTGTCCTTATTAGAGGGAGGGTGGTCCACAAGGACAACCTTAGATAAAATACCCCTCAACTCTTCTTGCCTTTTTTACCCTATTTTCATATAAACTACACCTTAGCATACTTACTCCAGTTTAAAAACAGTAGATTTAACTTTTCGCTTGTTTACAGGATCGCGGGAATTTTATTAATAACGTTAACTATAGTTAGCGCTAGAGTGACGGATTATTCGCATGCGCAGTGTATCCCAATTACGGACGGAATTGCGTTGGTATGGGAACAGAGAAACTTGCTTCGACACTCAAGTAATTTGTCCGAATTTTCAAGTATAATAGAAGAAACTACTAGGTTGTCCGATTTATTCCCACAGTCTCATATGAAAAAATTGTTAGACGTCGATACCGAACATGTTAGAAGTTTATTGTCTGTTTTAAAAATACACCACAGGATGGCCAGGAGCCTAGACTTCCTAGGCACCGCACTCAAAGTAATTGCGGGCACACCTGATGCGGCCGACTTCGATATGCTAAAAATGTCCGAGGCACGTTTAATTGAGTCAAATAACCGGCAGGCTATAATAAATACGCAGACGCAGAATAAAATTAATGAATTAACAGAGGCCGTTAATAAAATTATCAAGGCAAAACAAAATAATATAGTTGACACTTCCCACCTGTACGAAGTACTTTTGGCCAGAAACAGAATACTAATAACTGAGATTCAAAACGTAATGCTTACAGTCACACTTGCAAAAGCCAACATCATAAACCCAGCAATTTTTAATCAAAATGATTTGAAGTCTGTATTTGTTGATCACCCCACAGAAGTCCCCATCATTAGCCTACTAGAGGCGTCTAACATTAGAGTCCTTCAGTCCGATAGTATAATACATGTGCTAATCGCATACCCTAAGACTAAAACTATTTGTAAAAAAGTCATGATCATGTATCTCACCAACATACCATCCTGCAATTGAAGGAGAACACAGTAGCCGAATGCAATAGCGACGTCTTAGCAGTCACCGATTGCGTAACAACAAATTACGCGACGTTTTGCAAGCTGGCGACCCATGATACTTGTGCTCGAGGCCTACACGCGGGGAGTACCGCACTATGCGAGACGCAAGCCAGCCACCTAAGCCCCATCACGTTAATAGATGACGGAGTAATAATAATCAATGAATGCCCAGCTAAAGTCAGCACTGATGACGGCCCTGAAATAGCCACCAACGGCTCACACCTCATTACGTTCGAGCGAGTGGCTTTCATCAATGGCACTAAATACTCGAACCAAGGTGAAGCCATAGGGAAAACTCCGGGCATGGCGGCATCCCCGTTACTCAATATCATCGGCCACGATCACACACTAAGCATGCCACTTCTCCAAAGAATTAACAACCAAAACTTGGAGGTTATCCAAGGGCTTAAGGAGGAAGTAAAATCGGCGGGAACTATCGACAACTGGTTCGCAGTCGGCCTGGGAGCCAGTCTTCTCATCAGCTGCTCCTTCCTACTCATCATGATGCTGAGGAGGAGACGAGACGCACGGGAGATCCAACAAGCCGTTGACAAATTCCAGATGACCGAGGACGGTCATATTCCTAAGGGTAGAGTTGTTAACACTGTTAAGGAGTAATCATAAGTCGATACAGATCTTGGGTGATTATTGGATCACCCTAGTGTTTAGTTGCAAAATCAGCATAAACATCTTTAGGGGCCGTGCCTGGTTCTTGGCGGTGCACGGTATGGTGAGTTATGTTGATTTTGCTAGTGTCAGCACTTTGCTGCACGAGCGGTCGGCTTACCGGCCGCGCATAGCTTACGTAAAGTCATATATGTTTTCAGTTTTAATTTGGACATTTAATAAAGAGCATTGGCTTGAATGTAAAACTCCGGCAGTGGCCGTCAACATTTATTCTATTAATTGAAATTGGTTACCGAGCCTTAAGGGCCGTTAGCAACGGAGTCAGTTACTCCCAACGTAGTCTTCGTAAGAAGAGAGAAGAGAGCCATTGGCAACCGCCCGGCACATTCATATGAGCAGCCAGCCACGGTGGCAATAACGTCTTCACCCCTTCCCCCGACCAGCCACGGTGGCAATTGGATCGCAAAGTCTTCACCCTCACGGACAGCGGCGAGGGACAGTGGCGAGGCTGCACAACTAAACATAATGTATAAAACCGGCGCCGAGCACAAAAGCTAGTATCAGTCGATTACTACCAAGTCAATAAGTAACAGTCATCAAGTGAAACAGTACCAGTGCTAAAAACGTGAAGGAGCAAGTAAAGCCGTGCGGAGTCATCAAGGAAACAAGATCGCTATGTCGAGACGTTCGGGAGTTAGAGCTAAAGTCTCCGAATTGAGATACAGTTAGCTGAGGTCCTTACGGCATCACACGGCCAAGTCCAGGCGCTTTGACGCAACATGTGTCGCGATTTGAGCTTGGCATCCCACCCGGGTGTCCGACAGAGTTGAACAAATAGAGTCCTTCGACGAAGAACCGTGGGCTCAGAAGGAAAGTTGTCTAGAACTAGCTGCCTGCCTACAAGGACTGCATTGGCGAACTCCGGCGTATGCCTGATCGTCCTGCAGGAACTGTACAAGGTCCTGGTGCGACTAGCCCGGAAGGACGCGCGTTTGTTCAGCTGGTGTCTCGAAAGGCGTATGCGTTGAGAGCACAGCGGTCCACCGCTAGAGTCTCAGAACGGCAGCTTACCGAGTCGCCAACAAGGAGCGGAGCCGGTCGAGATATCTGGAGGCAGAACAAGGGACAACGATGACCACAGGACGACGAACAGCGAGCGTCGTGCGAGCAGCATATATAATTATATATATACTTCGAATTCTTAAGCCTGCGGCAGAGAGGGTAGGGTGGAAGCGTTCGTCTAGACCCTGGCGTTTTGACCGAGGGACTTGCGTTGGCGGCTTCCGGCGTACGCCTGAACCGTCAGGTAGAAACTGAGCCGACGTCCGGGTGCGACCGGCCGGACAGAGCAAGGGACAGGAGGCTGGGGATGCGAAGGGCGTACGCCTTGAGAGCACAGTGCCTGTTCACCCTAGTCTGGAGAACGGCGACGCATCCCTAATCCCTGTTATCCCGCCGAGCCAAAGGCAGCAGAAGACAATCGCGAGCGAAACCGGCGAGGGAGACACCACTTCGCGGACAGCACGATCCAGCGAGACGTTCAACGTGGGAAGGGAGACGACAGCAGAATATAGTTCTACATTATCAATACACCACCCAGGCCGAGGGTCAATTCGGCGAATAAAAGATCACTGTATATTCCCAATCTTTCTGTGCGTTTTGACTGATCAACAGGGCGGCCACGTTTATAAATTGGGGGGACGAACAATTACATCTTCTGAGCTGGCCGCGCCAGATATTCGTAACGAGCAGATAACAAAGAAAATCAGTTCACAACCGGTGCCGTGAGCGATAAATGTGCACACAAAAGTTTTTCGCTGCTTTACAGTTGCTGATCCTCTATTTGTCCGCCTACCAGTAATCGAGCCCACTTGTAGAAAGCTCGGTACTCCCTGGTTAGCTCTTACCAACACGTTTTTGACGTTCTTGGCATGCTGCAACAAAACAACACTATCACTTACTCACCTGACTATTTTGTTCACATTTACCTTCAGCAGTTTTCAAACAAAGGGTAGCACTATAACTTCATGTTGGCTGACTCGTCGGGTATCAAACATTTAAAGGCTACACGCGGCGTTAATTTATTCATTTACTTCTAAAACTGTAATCGCAGCGTTGACGTTGTCCTCGATTTGAAATGAAATGAACGAAGATTCTGGTGCTGCTATCTACACTAAGCGAGGTTGCAAACTTCAAAACTTCAGGTTTTTATTCTCGTTATTGGCTCCTACGCGCTTTCGCTGAAAATACGATTTGGAAAAGATGCATGTCAATTGCTATTACACTGCGCGAAATAGCTTCAATTCCTGCAGTTATATCCGATTGTTCCTATGGGAGGCTATAGGATATAGACGTCCGATCGGGTCGCTTTCAAACATGAGCTGCGTGAATGTTTCAGATAGCTAGCTTTTAAAACTGAGCTCGCAAACGTTATTTCTTTCCTTTATATTTCCTTTATATGGATATAGTCGTCCGAAAAGCCAAATTCCGACTTATATTTTACCTTTTATAGGTGGAAACGGCCAGGCGACTAGATAGACTCTCCTAGAGATGCTCATTAAGAATATATACACTTAATAAAGAAAGGGTTCCTTCACTTCCTTTAAAACTTTTTACTGATTTAAAAAAATAAAAAACTTCTGATATTAAACAAAAAATGTCTTTATTTGTATTAAATTTTTTGTTATCGGTACGCCTGCTTTGAAATGGTTAGGTAACAAGGCTGATTTTATTCTGCAGCTTTGAGCCCATTACGAAACATATTGAATACAAATAAAGTAATTGTTTTTTGGTAAAAAAAAGTATCACAAAATGTAATATCAGATGTTTTGGATTGAAGATGCGATCGTACCGTTAATTTTACCTCGTCAAGAGGTGTTTTTCTTGATTTAGTGATATCGAACGATTGGAATCCGATCTTCTTATTGGTTTAAAACTGGAATATTTTTGAAAAAATTAGCTATAATGAATATAGAAAGGGGAGTCTTGGAATATAAGAGAAGTCAGAAAAGTTCGAGTATTATGATAATGAAAAAAAAAATTTATGTTAATTGAAGTAAATAATTGTGAGGAGTCTTAAAACTCCCCAGAGATCCCGATGAAGGAGAGCTGCATAGCGAAAGCGAATGAGCCGAGAATGCCGGAGAAGTCAAGGGCAAGAGGGTCAAACTGTAAGCAACGGACCTTGGACCCGGCCAAAGCAGAGACACCGTGAATTGGTAAATTGGACATTGGGTCCTCATACAGCAAGCTCAAGTAGACCTCTCGTGGAGTCTGCGATAAATGTGGCTTGGCGAAGAGGCAGAACTTAGTTCCACCTGCTAGGCGATACACCAAACCGATCTTAGGAAGCCTGCGATAAAGGTGGCTGGGCGAACATGCAGAACCTAGTTCTACCTGTTAGGCGAAACACCTTACCGGTCCCGACAGTGAGTTTCGCATAACATCCCGAGTCTCGATGTCATCACGATTCAGAAGCAGTCAACGACGAGGAGCGACGCCGCCAAAGGAGACAAATAAAACCTTTACGATCCCAACACAACCCTTGCGTTATCCTTTGTCAAAGGCAATCACCCAATATAAATTTGTTGGAACGATCCCACAACCTCTCTTAGCTAGCCGCACGTTTATGTAGCGAGCGAGATACTTAAGAAATCAGGTCGTTACATGTGGTACCCATGAGTGACATGGACATGGCGGAGTTGGTGTCAGATCTGGAGAATAAATTCCGGAAGCTGCCGGTCCCAAAATTCAATATAACCACCGCAAGTGCCGAGGGATTGATATCTAGCCTGGATATCCAGAGCATGGCAAGCGACGGCAGGCAGCGACAAAGTTGCTAGGCAAGTCCGAGAGTGGAACTTTTGGTATGACGGCAACAACAAGCCGTTGGAGTTCCTGAAGCAGGTGAGCCGTGACCTGGGTATAAGCCAGATCACACGGGCAATGCCAGAGCTGCTGCAGGGCAAGGCCCCAAAGCGGTTAATAGTCAACAACCGGCAGTGGGACAACTGGAGAGATTTCACATACAGCTTCCAAGCTATTTCCTTCTTCGAGGATACTTGGAGAAGCTAGCGGACCTGGTCAGCACAGGAGGCAGACATGCGGAGAAAAGTTTAGAGACGACATGGTGGACATGCAGACGGTGATGCGGCCCCTGGGTGTGTCGGCCAAGGAAGTCCTGAACAGATCAGGGAGAACAGCACGCCGGCCATCCGAATTTCTATGCAGCCGATATGAGGGTCGGATACCCTGATGGCGCTGGCAGATGAGTTCGATGAGCTGGTCGAGCAACGGAAGAAGTTCGAACTGGAGAACAATTCCCAAAAACAAAAGGATGCAGAACCACCCAGTGCCAAGGGCAGAGCAGGGCTCGGTGTGTAGGCGGTGCCAGGAGGACATGGACGCGCTACAGAGGCATATGGCGCAGGGCCGTTGAACACCAGCCAATCGCAGTGGATTCATACAGAATCCAGTCGACGCTTGCAGCAGATGCGGGGGCGCCGACCATTGGACGAAGGAGTGCCGGAATCGGCGACTCACGTTCTGCTGGCGATGCGGTTCAGTGCTGTTGGGGAAACGCGAGCTGGCGGACAGGCTGCAGGCCTTTTTGAGGGATTTTCGGAAAAGGATGTGGACCAGTTTTTTAAGAGCGAGCCTGGAAAATCTGCAAGGCACGTCAAGCATGGCAGTACACAGGATCACAATGAAGGACGATCTGCCGGTCAAACAGCGGTACTATCCGACAAATTCAAAAATGCCCGGCATCAACGCAAAAGTAGACGAGCTACTCGAAAAATGCTGCATCAAGTCGTCAAGGAGTCCGTAATGCACACCAATAGTCATGGTGAGGAAGAAGACCGGGAAATGGAGGCTGTGTGTGGATTTCAGGCAAATTAACGCAAAGTCCGTGAAGGATGCATACCCAATGCCGATGATCAACTATATCCTGGACCAACTGCGGGAAGCTAAATACACTAGCAGCCTCGACCTAAAGGACGGGTACTGGCAGGTACCGTTGGAGGCAGCCAGCAGGCAGTACACCGCATTTACAGTGCCATTGAAAGGCCTGTTCCAGTGGAAAGTTATGCCTTTCGGTTTGCACTCGGCATCAGCAACATTCGAACGAGCGTTGGACCAGGTTATAGGACCCGAAATGATGCCGGGAATCCTAAGGGAAGTATTTAGAAGACTGCGGGCGGCGAACCTGAAAGTAAACGCTGATACGTGTAAATTCTTCAGGAAGGAACTTCAATACTTAGAGCATCGCATTACAGACCAGGGCATCTGGACGGATCCGGAGAAGGTATCGACGATCGATTTCTTATTGAACGGTAACACCTATGCAGCCCTGGCAACTTAGGACAACCAAAACGAAAACGATATCGGCAACAACGATGGCACTGCTGAAATCAAAATGGTGATTTTGGAGACGGGGAACTGTCTGGCCGGAAAATTTAAATTCCACGCAGGGAACTGTCTGGGGAACGAAAAACAGTTTTGGGAAAGCTGAAGTTGTTTGGGGAACTGTCTGGGGAACGAGATGTAGTTTTGGGAACGTTAAAACCTTTCGGGGAACTGTCTGGGGAACGGAGTACAGGCTTAAGCAGCACATCCATGGGAATGATAAATTTCTTTCAGGGCGCTGTCTGGGAAAGTCTTACGGGAACAGTTTAGGGAAAATTTGAAGTCTTTCGGGGAACTGTCTTGGGATCACGAGCAGTACGAGTTTGGCAGGGAATTTGAATGAACGAACATCAGGGGCGGGAAAATCACCACTTTCGTCACGTTTCCGATGAAAGGGTAAAATGTGAGAAGTCTTAAAACTCCCCACAAATCCCAATGCAGGGGAGCTGCTAAGCATCAGCGAAGGAGCAAAAAATGCCGGAGGAGTCAAGGGCAACAAGCAAACTGTAAACGACGGACCTTAAACCCGGGCAAAGCAGAGACACCGTGAATTAACGGTACCGAGCTGGACATTGGACCCTCATACGGCGTGCAACAAGGTGGAGCGGTAAATTGGCGGACTTCGGACCTGCACAAAGAGGACGCACCGTGAACTAATGGTGCGGGATAACGGGACCATCACAGGCTATAAAAAAGCGGCGCAAGCGCAGCTCGACCCCGAAGTAATAGTGCGAGTACCAAATCGAGTGCCTGTACGCGAGACCAGTAGCAAAATAATCAAGTGCCAAGTCTACAAGGCTGAGACTACAATGTTGAGATCCAAGGGGTGCAAGGTCGTGGTTGAATCGAGCTCATGCAGTCCTTGTGTGGAGTCTGCGATAAAGGTGGCTGCGATAAAGGTGGCTGGCAGAAGCTAGTACTACCTGCCAGGCGATACACCTTGCCGACACAATCCAGACCGATCTTAGGGAGCCTGCGATGAAGGTGGCTGGGCGAAGAGGCAGAACCTAGTTCTACCTACTAGGCAAAACACCTTGCCGGTCCCGACAGTGACGAGCGACGCCGCCGAAGGAGCGACGACGCAGAGGACAACAACAAGTAGCAGGAGTAGCAGCAGTAGCGGAAGCGCCGCGAGGATATATTTAAGGAGACAAATAAAACCTTTACGATCCCAACACAACCCTTGCGTTATTTCTTGGTCAAAGGCAATGACACAGTATAAGTTTGGTGGAACGAAATAAAAGAATTTATAATAAAGAAATATTTTGATGATAAAAGTAACAAAAAAAATACAGTTTCGTTATTTGTGAAAAATAGTAAGAATAGTTTTGTATAAGAAAATATTATAAAATATATATACGTCAAAAAATCAGTCAATAAAAATATCTTGGGAACTAAAAATCATGAGAGAGCATTCAAAAATAGGTACGCAAATTCCTTTTAAAACACACCGAGGGGGCAAATAATCTAATTCACGACGACAAATATACGGGAAACAATAACCGTATGCTCTATCTGTCAAATATCCGCTTCCAAAAAATAGATTGGGCAACTAAAAGTTTTCTAGGCTTTACAGGCTGTCATAGAAATTTATTTTTAAATTAAGCCTTTAAAGCCTAAACCTCCTTTGTAAAAGGTCATAATGGCAAAATATCAAAAAGAGTTTCAACAAAAATGTTAATTCTGTACAATGGCTCGGTAATTAAAGCTTTTAACGAGCTCAAAGAAAATCTCATTGCCCAAGTAGAACTGGTTCATCCGGAATATAATAAAAATGTACCTTGACCATCGACGCTTCGGACGTCGCAATTGATGCAGCATTACCTCAAGAAGGAAAACCAATTACTTTTATTTAAAAAACCTTGACCAAAACAGAACATGTTTATGTAACTAATAAGATACCGATCATCAACCATTATCATTCGCAATATCCGATAAAAATCCTAATATCGAAATGAAACGCTGGTACTCCTTCATAGAAAGTTTCACTCCAAAAGTAATTTATAAACCAGGTACAACTAAAGTAGTTGCTGAAGCATTATCACGAATTCAGATTAACAATTTGACCGATAGAGATCTGTCTGAGCGATCATATAATCGAGTATGATTTTAATACAATACAGAAAATTTTATAATTTAATTCCTTTATATGAGAAAATTCCTTCAATATGTAGATAATGAAGAAGACAACGCTATAATAATAGAAGAAACTCACGGTAGAGCTCTTCAGGGACTCGACGAAAATTATAAACAAATCAGTAGATTG
Organism: Drosophila gunungcola; assembly: GCF_025200985.1. Taxonomy (NCBI): domain Eukaryota; kingdom Metazoa; phylum Arthropoda; class Insecta; order Diptera; family Drosophilidae; genus Drosophila; species Drosophila gunungcola. The sequence continues at coordinate 936,131 of NW_026453205.1, forward strand.
TATTATTGGCCAAACTTATTTACAAAATTTAAATTATATATATTAAATTTTAAAATTTGCAACAAAAACAAAAATAACAAACATTCATTTATAATTTAATTGGAGAAGCTCCAATCCCAAATAAAGAAGTCGAAAATTTACACATTGATATATATAATGCACGAAGTCTTACTTTTACAACCTGTATTGACGCCTGCTCAAAATTTTTGAAGTAAAAGAAATACAAAATAAATTAAGCATCGAAAACAAAGAAATAGAACTTCTTCAACAATTTTGACAAGCCAAAGTCATGATGACCGAGCTTAAATTCGGTCCTATTTTAATCTTTTGCACAAAGGCGCGGTTTAACTTTACATTACGCATACCCGTGGCACAGTACCTCAAACGGACAAGTTGAAAGGGCACATTCTACATTTACAGAATTAGCTCGATGCATAAAAGAAGAATTTAATATAACCGACTATTCCGAAACAGAGCTATAAACCACTCAAGAATATAATCAGTTCATTAATTCTACAACGAACCAAAACCCTAATCCTGAAATTTAAAAAAATACACAAGTGAAAATGTTATAGACACATAATGATAACAGAAAAGAAAAGGGATATCATGAAGGACAGGAAGTTTATGAAAAGAAACACGAGGAAAGCAAAAAACTTAAACCTAGATACAAAAAACAAGTAGTTAAGGAAAATTTACCCAACAAAATAATAATCAACAGTATAAATAGAATAATTCATAAAGATAATATTAAATTCTATATTCTATATTATTTTTTTTAACCTTTTCCAGAATATTGATTTTTAGGTGGTCATACTACACCTATCAGATGCTCATACTACTCCCTATTTTATCCTATCACGAGTATCTTTTATTCAAGGACAATAAAGACGTATTGACGTACGATTCATACGCAGATTTATTCCACATAACTTATTTAATTTTTATAAAGAAATAATAAAATTGAAAGGTCACAATGGGAAATTATTTATTATATAGAAGTAATTTAATTAATTTTATTACAGTTAATATCAACTAGATCAAAATACGGATCATGATGATTTCATTAAAGTACAGAATCAAATCATTGAAATAATAGAAAATAATAATAAGCAATTATTATAAATTTCAAATTGTTCAAAGAACAAAGAGAAACAAGAAGAGGCGCGAACACAATTATCTTTGCTTATCAAAGACCACAAAACATCAAACCAAGAAAGTGCATTTGATCGTGCAATACTAGACACAGTGGGACAAACAAGGAGACTTCTTAAAGAAAATGACGATATATTAATATTGACCTCAGACAAAGGTAACAAGACGGTAGCTATGAACAAAGATGACTACAACCAAAAAATGAAGGACATATTAAAGGATATTAACACATAAAGGACATTAAGGAAAGACCCACCTCTAGACTACAAACAAAAAATAACGAAATAGTGGACAAACTATCAAAAATGGAACTTATCTCAAGGATCGAAGGAAATAAGTTGACAACCACCACAGCATTACCAGCAAGAATATATATACTACCCAAAATTTATAAAAAGGGAACCCCTCTACGACCAATCTGCTCCTCCATCGGATCACCACCCTATGCACTATGCAAATACATAATTGACATATTAAAAAAGATAACAAAAGACTCCAAATATAACATCAAAAATTCAGAAGAATTCAAAGACAAAATCAACAACACATATATTGGCGACGATGAAAGATTAATTTCATTATTTCCGGGTATACCGACAGATCTAGCCCTGGGTATAATTAAAAACAAATGAACAATAATACAAAAACACACTAAAATACCGCAAACAATATTTATGAACATAATAAAATTTTGTATTCAAGAAAACAGATATTTCAAATTTGAAAACAACTTTTACACACAATTAAAACGAATGCCTATGGGATCGCCAGCCTCGCCAGTCATGGCAGATATTGTAATGGAAACTCTCCCGGACAACACGTTAGAAAAACTAAGACGACCTCCAAGATTACTGACAAAATACGTAGATGACCTGTTCGCAATCATTCAAGAGGTTGACATTAAAACTGAACTGACCCGTCCCGGCATTATCCGAACGTATAGCGAAATCGGATTGCTACGAAAAAGAAAACATAAGTACCGCACATAAACCGGACCACACATTAAAATCTAAATACATTAGAACAAATTCAAAGATAAATGAAATTGACAAAAAAGACGTGATATATAAGTTAACACCCAAAATAATACAATTTCCCAGACAGAAGAAAAGAGCAAGCATCGATTGCACAGCAAACAGCAAAGCAATGCCCTCAATAATACAATTTCCCAAACCGAAGAAGAGAGCATTTATTGCACAACTATCAGCAAAGCAATGCCCTCAATAAAGCTCAAACGAACTTAGCCACGTGCGCTGAGCTTGCACCTTTTGGTCAGTGATCGTGGGAATGCAGAATAGCCAATTTCCAAAGTCGATCGAAATCAACTAAGTGCATACAATAAAAACAATAATTAAAATGCACTAGCCAATTACAATTAAGTTTGGTCAACGGCAACGGCGACCAAGAGCAGCAACCAATAATATTAAAGAACGTCAGCAGAATCACCAACAGCGGCAGAGACGGCGGCAGCAATGGATCGACGCGTAGCTATAAAAAACAATTGTTTAACCTAAGTCAAAATCATAATCAATCTTTTAACTTATAAAATACAATGCAAAGGCAATAACAACGAAATATGCAACAAGATATATATAGGAACAAAAAAATCGAAACTAATGTCCCACTGTGCCAAGAATAATCACTCTCCGAACTTCGAAGAGGCGAGTTTTTTAACACAAGAACAACACTATGTCAAACGATTCACCATAGAAATGCTACATAACATAAAAACACCTACAGACATACGGATGAACTACAAAACGGACACTGACAATTGCGCTTATATAGACATTTACTAGGGAAAGAAAAATTAGTTAACAACTCCACGTCACCGGACGCAGACGTGTAAATTAAATGTTTGTCAAATGTTAATTGTTTTCTGATTGTTAAGAATACTAAAATCGTTGTTATTATTTTATAGTTGTCCTGAAGACGGAGCATCCGAAATATATTGACAAATAACCAAAATTAAATAAATTGTGTTATTTTTTAAACATCCTGACCTCGAGCCGGCTAACAATTAATATACTTTGGAAAGATCGCCAAAGCCAACTAGATTTTAAAAATGTTTTAATTGATCAAGATTTACCACTAAGAAAACATCGCTTACGATTATTGACTCTCGATCTGCAAATTTAATTTAACGAAGATTATGACTCCATTGCTCAGGCAAGTGCCATTGAAATAGAGGATAACCTAGAAGAGGAAGACTCCTACAATTTTTTATTATTACTAGATACAGGCACCTCAAAGAATTAGATTAGGCACTTCCGGGGCTGAAAGGCGTCGTGGCAGCGGACTGTAAAGTTAATTCAAAGCTTTACCAAAGTAAATAAAAAATGCATTGTTTCTGTGTTTAATACAAAAACATCCTTTTTCCTTCTTAGCGTTCTTAAGGACTTTGACGGCATTATTGGGCTCGACTTGCTTAATCAAGTAAATGCGAAACTCGATTTTACCAGAAAAACCTTACACACTAACAATGGAACTGAAAACATTGAGTTCACAAAAGCAGAAAACGTTAGCTTCGTAAAAATTGATGACCAAGACGTTCCCCCTGCAATTAAAACCATTGTAAACAAGAAAATTTATATCATATACCCTTGCAGCTATTGCAAAAATTAAATATTCTTAAAAACATTAAAATTATCGTTTGCAGCTCAATTATTCGATAGTTGTGATAGTGGCAGCTATATGATTTCGTTTTTCGATTTTAATAAAATTAAAAGCGTAATTTTGAACTGTCAAACTATTAATAAGTCAAAACATAACAAAAACATTCAATTAAATTAAATTACATTTATAATAAAATATTTTTAAAAATATTTTGTTGTTCCTATGGAAGCTTTATATTATAGTCGTCGATGAAATTTAAACTGTAATTCTAAAATATATAAAACCATTACTAGATGTCGATTTCGATTGTTCCCATGGTCCGATGCTATAGTCGTCCGATCCGGCTCGTTCCGACTTATTTACTAATTGCAATAGAAATACAACATTTGGGAAAGTTTTATGCAAATAGCTTTAAAACTCAGAGACTAGTTTGCGTAGAAACTGACGGACAGTCGGTCGGACAGACAGACGGAAATGGCTAGATCGACTCTCCTAGTGATGATCAATAATATAAGTTAGAGTAATGGTGAGGTGATCGACAATATTTCTTTAATGGGGGTATCTGTGGGCTCCTCGATCCATACACTTTCCAGGTCTGCATGATCTAGTATGCTAGGGCTAACGATATTGACTTTAGCAAGAGCTATTGCTAGCAATAAATTTTGCAGCTCCATTGCAATCATGTCCCGAGTCAATTTGGGATTCTTTAGCCGCCCTCAGAATTTGATTGACAGTGTCGGAAATGCTATTGATTTGTTCTTGTACTTTGTTATTAATATTCATCTGTCTATTGTTTGCATTGATAAGTTGGAATTCGTTAAGTTTGGTTTTTTCAAGGTCCTCTGCGTCTGGCGTTCCCGCCTCTACTTTTAACGCCGCTGCCAAGATGTCTAAACTTCTAGCTACCTTATGGTGGATGCTCAATGATTCGAGCAGGTCACGCAGGTGAGCGAAACCTACGCTCAAGAGCTTCTGCATATGTAACTGGGGAAACATGTTGATTGTACCACCAGTCTCTTCCACCACGCGCCTATACTCTGAGAGATTCGCTGAGTGTCTCACGAATGCGAATTCTTCCCATACTAAAATTCTTCCATCAATGATGGGAATGTATTTGGCCTGCGAGTAGTCTGTGACGTGTGCCGATGTTAGGGTCAAAAGAAATAGCAGAGGAATGGACGTGAACCTGTAATTTTGGATTTATTGTAGTGTTTTATAAAATTTGGGTAGCCCACCACCAAAACATAAAAGATAAGCGCAATTAAAAAAAATGCGCGTAAATGAGTAATGAGTAAGAATAATAAAAATAAAACGTGATATTGACAAAAACTTAAGCCAAGTGGCTAGAGATAAAAAATAGAAAAAACAGTGAAAAATGATCAGACGAATGGCAACATAGTTGTGCTTCACCTCCCCTTATTGAGGACTGTGGTCCTCATGTCCGCTTCCAAGGTTTTCTCCTCGCTTGTTCCCTAGTCTCCTGTTGGATTTCACTAGGAATTTTTCGCCGTTATTGAACACTCTGTTCTGTCGGGAGGCATTTTCCCTGCTTCTCAGCTTATTTTGGGCATGCCTAATCTTATCCAGTATTTCCCATTGTGGGTCACTCGATTGTGTGACTACCACGTCGGCTGGTCTCTTATCGATGACCGAATGGATGAACTTGTTATAATTAGCCGTGGCCAGTAAGAACAACTCTACGGTGCCACTGATGCCTTTGTCGATTATGAGGCATCTGGCAAGCTCCACCAGAGTGCTGTGGAAACGTTCTACTTGTCCGTTTGAGACTCTGTGGAGGGGCGGTGTATTCGATATGCTAACTCCGAAGTGATTTTCCAGCATGGTCAGAATGGTGTGCGATGTCAATGAGGGTTCATTGTTGCAGTAGATGACCCTGGCTTTAGGGAAGACGTTCAGTAGTTGTAGAAGCGCGGGTTTGAGATCCTCTATGGTTCTAGAGGAAATAGGTTGGACCACTGCGAATTTCGAAAATTTGTCAATGCATGTGAGTAAGTATTTCCTATCCGTGGAGAAAATGTCTATGCGCAGCATTTCCCCTACATGAGATGGGACTGGCGTTTCGCCGAGGTCGTGTTTTTTAGGATGCCTGTCATATTTTTCTTTACCGCAGGTCTTACAATTAGTGACGATTTCATTCGCTAACTTGGTCATTTTCGGGAAGTAACATTCCGAAAGTACCTGCTTGACATTTTCCTGTACGGTTCTGTGAGCCCTATTATGCTTGGAGGTGAGGACTCGTCTCTCAGCGACTGCGAAAATATCCGTGACGCGGTTCTTGCAGTGCCAGAATTTGCCATCATCCTGTATCATCGCTAGCGTGTGCAAATCGCAATGAATTTACGCCTTTGTCCGCGAGCTTCGTTTTGGATTTGGGTAATTCCTGATTGGCCTTGATTTTTTTTGGGTCGGTAGTGGTACTGTTGCTGGTGATAATAAATCCCAAAAAGTTAACGCTTTTTTAAAAAACCACGATTTTTGCGTTGACACCCTCATGTTGCCGTCGTGCAGGTTCTTAAGAAGCCAATCTACGTGCCGTATGTGGGCGTTTTCGTCCTCTGAGAAAACGATGACGTCATCGACATAGACATGACAAAATTTGCCAATCTGCTCCTACAGTATGTCGTCGATGGTTCTTTGAAAGATGCTGGCAGCATTCTTCAATCCGAATGGCAGTCCTCCATTAACGGAAAAGGAAGTTTTCTCACGGTCACGCTCTGCCAGTGTGATTTGGTGGTAGCTGGACTTCAAATCGAGAGTTGTGAAGTACTTGGCTTTGCCTAAATTCCCTATTATCATAGAGATAATTGGCATGGGATAGCGATCAGCTATTGTCCTCTCGTTCAATTTGCGAAAGTCCAATACCAGCCGCATTTTCCGGTTGTCCGCTTCGTCAGTTCCCTTTTTATCTACTTCCCATATTTAGTTATTGTAGGGGGACTTAGGCTTTTGGATTATGACATTTTTTAGCAACCCTTGGATATCGTTGTTGACGAAATCTGCTGCTCCCATTGGGTATGGGTAAAGCTTGGCATAAATGGGCTCCTCACTAACAGTTCTGATAGTAAGAATGGTAACAGTTGTAAGTTAGGGCCCCATTAGGGTTTGCGAAGGCTTTTTTCCTTTCGCCGAGCATTTTTATAAAGGCCTCCCTAGCTGGAGGTGGCCAGAAGCTAGACAAAGTGAAGCCCCTGCCTGTTTTAACAGGTCAAGACCGATGATAGCATCAAAGGAGGACAAATCTGGTAAAATAAAAGACGTGGCCTTCAAGTTGAAAAGGGAAATAAAACATTTCTTAGTGATGTTGGTGACGCTATGGATAGAATGTATCGTAATTGGCGACTCTACTGGGCGGACGCCTTTCAATCCTTCGTATGGACGATGTAATTTTTTGACGCGCCCGTTTCTATCAAAAACTTCACATCTATTCCCGCTACTCTTTGTATGATGACGGATAGCAGGAATTTTCCCCTAAAAAATTAATAACGTCCGAATCATATTCTTGAATGGCGTCGTCATTGATTTTCCGAGCCGCGCTCGAGGCAGCGGCGGAGTACTTTTCTTCGGTTTCGCCTGCGCTCTGCGCGAGGTGGTTGACCCTCTGCCTTTTGAGCGGGCCCGATCGATCGGAGACGGCCGGCTTCCTGTTTCGGTATGCCGGGGCCTGAGATGGCTTAAGCCAAGGGCTCAGGAGTTTTTTTACGAAGCCTATCACTGCGTGGACCAGAGTATATTTGAACTTTTTGCTGCTTTGTGTAGTAGAATCTCTTACCAGTACTGGGAATTAGTATACTCGGAAGCCTGTTGGCGTTCTTGCGCCTTCGGATGAAGCCTCTAACTGTCCGACTGTGAGTCGCTATCTTGTATATAATTCCTATAAGTTAGGAATGGTGAGCTCATGGATATAGCTAAGTTCCACTAACAAAAAATTGCATGCCTAAGCAGCCTTATATAAAGAAAATTCTATAGCCAAGGGATCGTGGCGGCTGAGCTACCGCTATGGTATACAAGGAAGCGAAGCTAAACAGAATCGGAATATAAACATCGCGGTGTCGGATTCGAGTAACGGCGTGGGGAGTGGGGTGGTGAAGCAATAAAAAGCCCAAAGATTGTTGCGAAGCTAATACAAAGAATTTTAAGAATAGGCCAAATAATCAACGACACAAAAGGGCTGAATTAAATGACCATTATTTGATGAGGCAGTTCTGTCTCAGCACTGAGAAATCTATTTGGTTGCTATATGTTTATCTTTAGCAATTAAAAATGCAAACAACACACAGAAACAAATATAATAAAAAGCTCATAAAATTCCACAATTTAAATTGTCAAACAAAAAGTTTAGTATATTAATAAATATTTTTTTTAATAAATTAACACGAAATTATGTAGGCGGAGCTGCAGAAAATATTCTGGCAGCGATTTATTTGATTTATTTATTTGATGTTAAACGCATGCAGATGCCGGGGAGTATTAAGATTGAGGTGCTCACTTACATGGTTTCCCGATTTTATTTCAAAGTGCATTTTTCGTCGGGCGCCAATTAATATAATGGTGAGGTCAAGTGATAAGCGTCTTCTTGGTGTAGGTGGACGTCAATCCACTGCTGCCTGCTGGCTGCTGGTTGTTGGCACTGCAAAAACCGCGTCACGGATATTTTCGCAGGCGCTGAGATACGAGAAGTCCTCACCACCACGCATAATAGGGCTCACAGATGTGCACAGGAGAATGACAAGCAGGTACTTTTGGAATACTACTTCCCGAAAATGACCAAGTTAGCGAATGAAATCGTCACTAACTGTAAGAATTGCGCCAAGGCAAAATATGAAAGGCATCCTAAATAACACGAACTCGGCGAAACGCCAGTCCCATCTCATGTAAGGGAAATGCTGCACATAGACATTTTCTCCATAGATAGGAAATATTTCCTCATATGCATTGACAAATTTTCAAAATTTGCATTGCTCCATAGAGGATCTCAAATCTGCTCTACTAGAGCTCCTGAACGTTTTCCCTGAAGCCATGGTCATCTACTGGGACAATGAACCCTCATTAAAATCGCACACCATTCTGACCATGCTGAAAAATCACTTCGGAGTTAGCATATCGAATGCACCACCCCTCCACAGCGTGTCAAATGGACAAGTGGAGGGTTTCCAAAGTACTTTGGTGGAGCTTGTCAGATGCCTCAAAATCGACAAAGGCACCAGCCGACGTGGTAGTCACACAATCGAGTAACCCACAATGCGAAATAAGATAAGGCATGCCCAAAATAATCTGAGAAGCAGGGAAAATGCCTCCCATCAGAACAGAGTGTTCAATGTCGGCGACAAAGTCCTAGTGAAATCCAACAGGAGACTAGGCAACAAGCTGTCACCATTATGCGAGGAGAAAACTGTGGAAGCGGACATGGGGACCACAGTCCTCATTAAGGGGCGGGTGATCCACAATGATAAAAAATAGTGAAAAATTATCAGACAAATTGCAACATGGTTGTGCTTCGCCTACCTAAGGCTGTCCTTGTGGACCACCCTTCCCTTAATGAGGACTGTGGTCCCCATGTCCGCTTCCACAGTTTTCTTCCGTATAACGGTGAAAGCTGTTGCCTAGTCTCCTGTTGGATTTCACTAGGACTTTGTCGCCGACATTGAACACTCTGCGTTGACACCCTCATGTTGGCGTCGTAGGCTCTTTAGAACCCAATCTATGTGCCGTATGTGGACGTTTTCATCTTCTGAGAAAACGATGACGTCATCGACATAGACATGACAAAATTTGCCAATCTGCTCCCGCAGTATGTTGTCGATGGTTCTTTGAAAGATGCTGGCAGCATTCTTCAATTCGAATGGCAGTCGGCGAACCTCGTACTTTCCTCCATTAATGGAAAAGGAAGTTTTTTCATGGTCACGCTCTGCCAGTGTGATCTGGTGGAAGCCAGACTTCAAATGGAGCATTGTGAAGTACTTGGCTTTGCCTTAATTCCCTAGTATCATAGAGATATTTGGCATGGGATAGCGATCAACTATTGTCCTCTCGTTCAATTTTCGAAAGTCCAATACCAGGCGCATTTTCCGGTTGTCCGCTTCGTCTTATCTACTACCCATATTGGGTTATTGTAGGGGGACTTAGACTTTTGGATTATGACATTTTTTAGCAACCCTTGGATTTCGTTGTTGACGAAATCTGCTGCTCCCATTGGGTATGGGTAAAGCTTGGCATAAATGGGCTCCTCACTAACAGTTCTGATAGTAAGAATGGTAACAGTTGTAAGTTAGGGCCCCATTAGGGTTTGCGAAGGCTTTTTTCCTTTCGCCGAGCATTTTTATAAAGGCCTCCCTAGCTGGAGGTGGCCAGAAGCTAGACAAAGTGAAGCCCCTGCCTGTTTTAACAGGTCAAGACCGATGATAGCATCAAAGGAGGACAAATCTGGTAAAATAAAAGACGTGGCCTTCAAGTTGAAAAGGGAAATAAAACATTTCTTAGTGATGTTGGTGACGCTATGGATAGAATGTATCGTAATTGGCGACTCTACTGGGCGGACGCCTTTCAATCCTTCGTATGGACGATGTAATTTTTTGACGCGCCCGTTTCTATCAAAACTTCACATCTATTCCCGCTACTCTTTGTCTGATGACGGATGGCAGGAATTTTCCGCTAAAAAATTAATAACGTCCGAATCATATTCATGAATGGTGTCTTCATTGATTTCCTGAGCCGCGCTCGAGGCTACGGCGGAGTACTTCTCTTCGGTTTCGCCTGCGCTCTGCGCGACGTGGTTGACCCTCTGTCATTTGTGCGGGCCCGATCGATCGGAGACGGCCGGCTTCCTGTTTGATATGGCGGGGCCTGAGATGGCTTAAGCATCTTGGACACCGATGGGTCGATATCCATGGGCTCAGGAGTATTTTCCCGAAGCCTATCACTGCGTGGAGCAGCGTGTCCTTGAACTTTTTGCTGCTTTGTGTAGTATGGATTCTTACCAGCACCTGTCTGGGAATAGTATACGCAGAAGCCTGTTGGCGTTCTTGCGCCTTCGGTTATTGTTTCCTATCCCTATCTTCCTGGCTCTTCGCAAATGAAGCTGCGAATATGTACCTATCATGGTTCGACTCCACCTCTTGTGCCAAAGCAAGTGCTGATGGCATGATCTTCGGCATTGCCGAGAAGAGGACGTCTGTGAGATTGCGCCTTTATCCCGAGATAAATACTCGGAGGGCATCATTCCGGAATTGGTCGCATAAGACTTTTGCCGCCAAAGCGTCGTACTACATAGTAGCCTTATGTGAGCTTTTTCTTATGCTCCCGTGAACTCGGGCAGACACTTGACCGCGTCCAGCGGCTCGTTGCACTCTACGTTGCCTGTAATATCTACGGGCTCGTAGATCTTTATCTGAGGGGCTTCGACAGTGGTGGGCGCAATCTGTGCCGCCGCCAACTGGCCGGCCAGATTTTCTATAGTTTTGCGCAATTCGTTTTCTCTGCGCAGGTCTTCGGCAGCTTTTTTCCTTAAGGCATTGTTAATGGCAGCCTGAATGACCGCATTGAGCTGTTCTGCTCTTATGGCCATATTTGTATTTATACGGGCACTAATGGCTGCTCGTATTGGTGTGGAGGCAATATGAAGCTTCTCACTGTCCGACTCTTTGTCGCTTTCTTGTATTATATTCCTATAAGTTAGGAATGGGGAGCTCATGGATAGCTGAAAACCCAGAGATTGTTGCGAGGCTAACACAAAGAATTTTAGGAATAGGCAAAATATACAACGACACAAAAGGGCTGAATTAAATGCCCATAATTTAAAGAGACAGTTCCGTCGCCAATAAAATTATTTAAATAAATTCCCAATTAATTAGTTTAATATTTGTATTATATTATTAGATATTTAGCATTGAGATATATTTTTATCTTTAGCAATTAAAAATGCAAACAACACACAGAAATAAATATAATAAAAAGCTCATAAAATTCCACAATTTAAATTGTCAAACAAAAAATGATTATATTAATTAATATATATATATTTTTTTAATTAATACGAAATTATGTAGGCAGAGCGGCAGAAAATATTCTGGCAGCGATTTATTTGATTTATTTATTTGACGTTAAACGCATGCAGATGCCGGGGAGTATAAATATTGACTTGCTCACTTACATGGTTCTATGATTTTATTTCAAAGGGTATTTTTACGTTGGGCGCCAGTTAGAGTAATGGTGATGTAAACGATAGCTTCTCTGGTCTTCTCGGTGTAGGTGGACGACAGGTCCACTGCTGCTTGTTGGCTGCTGACTGCTGGCTGCAGGCCGCTGGTTGTTGGCTGCTGGCTGTTAGCCGGCTGGCCAAAGAATTCCCAATGATGAATTAGGAAGGTTACGTTGGAAGGGTAACTGCCCTCTGTTCACTGCTGGCCTAGTCAGTCGGTGTTCAAATGATAAGTTGTTTAACGGCGGTTGCCGGAGTTTGCTTTATGAGCTATGTGCTCTTTGTTGAAACTAAATCAGAACTGAAACTTAAAGCTAACATAAATGAAACTCATAGCGGCCACTCCAATGGGTAGTGCTTGCCGGCTATGCACGGGCTTCCGGCCAGACGCTGTGTCAGCCATTTAGCCGGAGCGAGCTGTCGGACGATTGGTCATTGCCGTCGCCTGGTTAACTTAGTTAACTTATATATACTTTATAGGGATGCAAAATGTCTCCTTCACTGCGTTGCAAACTTCTGACTGAAATTATAATACCCTCAGCAAGGGTATAAAAATCACAAAGCTTTTTCTGACCGGACGAAAAACTCCCGTTCAATATAAAAACGATTGCCATAATAAAGACAGACGGGGAGCAGGTATACCCAAAATCATACCCGCATACCATGAGCGTAGCAGACGGTGTAATTAGGGCATCCAAATCTCAATATAACAGCCCTACTTTGGTTGTGGACAAAAAATGGTACTGACCACAATGGGGCCAAAATGTTGCGATTAGTATCGACTTCAAGAAATTAAACCAAAAAACTACAAATGAAAGCCACCCCATACCTACAATTTCGACAATACTGTCAAATATGGGCGAATCAAAATTCTTCACAGCATTCGACCTTAAGTCAGGCTTTCACCAAATAGAGCTGGAAGAAACGAACAGAGAAAAAACTGCCTTTTCAATAAACAACAGTAAATATGAATTCTGTAGATTGCCGTTCGGGCTTAAAAACGCCCCAAACATTTTTCAGACAGCCATCGATCACGTGCCCTACGAGACAATGAAATAAATTTTGCAACCAACGACCGAGAGCTCCTCGCCATAGTTTTGGCATGGAAAAGTTTCGGAATCACTTATACGGAATCAATTACCCGAGGTAGACGTGTTTCCGATCGCTCCGCCGAGTGAACGGGAAAACTAAGTTATTTAAAAATAAAAATACACCAATAAATAGCGAAAAGACGCTGGCAGCAATGCCAAACAACAAGGGCTTTCTTCCCTAACAAATCTAATAACAAATACGAATATTTAAATAAATTAAACTAAATAACAATGCCTGCGGGTACGTTATTGAAAAGTGCCAACAGCAAGCCAGTGAGTCAAAGTCGTATACAACAACAACAGCAGCAAGACGCGCGTCGACTGTTTTCGCTTCAACTATCTTCGTCTTCGAAAAATAATGCATACTTAGCTATTGTCTCATCGGAGACAGTAAAAAACACAACAACAAGTGCAATGTCGCCGCCCGCTACTGAGAGAGCTCAGTTTCTTTCGCCAGCACTATTTACCAAATCAAGCTGCGCTGCTCCAACTCAGTCATGGAGTTCGCAATGCCCTTCCCACCTTTCATCTATAGACGCACCGACTGCATCAGCTTGTGCTCTCACTAATACGTGGCCTCAATAACAACTGTCGTTTCGACTACAACAACAACAACTTTAACATCGACCAACGTGTGGCCGATTTTGGCATCGCGAGCAATACTAGCTTCTGCTGCAGAGCTCTTACAATCTACGCTTGTACAGACTGGGATCGATCGGTATGTAGAAATAAAAAGAAAACTTAGTCCGCAAAAAGCTAGAGAAACACATTTGCCTAAACTTACGAGAAATTCAAACAACACCACTACGGCAACTTCTGCAAACAAATTTGCCATACTTGGCGAGCTCGAAAAAGATGACGGTCAACCACCCCAAGCCAATAAAATTGTAAAGCCACCACCTATTTACATTAGAGATCAAAATTGTTCAGATAGAATTAATAAACTCAAGCAAAAAGTTGGCAAAACAACTTTTATATTACTAATTTTAAAAGAGGTAATATATCTGAAACCAAGCTCCAGATCACCAATGAAGCCAACTACCGCTCTGTAACAAACTTCCTGGACAGTGAGCGTGTTAATTATTACACCTACCAACTCAAAAGTAGTATAGGACTTCAAGTTGTAATAAAGGGTAACGAGTCAACCGTCCCGGCAGCTGATAAAGCGGAAGGACTTAAAGAAAACGGGTTTGACGCTAATGAACTTAACCAACAGGGCAAAAATTCCTCAGCCACTCTTCAAGATTGAACTCAAACCAGACGCGACTACTCTGAAGAAAAACGCAGTGCACCCCATATACAAACTGCAATACCTACTCCATCGAAGAATAACCGTAGAGGAGCCGCATAAACGAAACGGCCCGGTACAGTGTACAAACTGCCAGGAGTTTGGGCACACAAAGAGTTATTGCACCTTGCGACCAGTCTGTGTTGCCTGTGGCGAACTGCACTGTATAGAAGCTTCCACGGGTAACAAAGAAGACCCAGCACAGAGAAAATGTAGCAGCTGTGGTGGAAACCACACTGCTAATTACAGGGGATACCCCGTCTATAAAGAGATCAAGAGTCGGCTCAACCAGAGCGCCAATAACCAACCTTCGCCCAACAGGTTACTCAGCCAAATCTTTACATTCCTTCGCAAACCACTTCTGGAGTTACGTTTGCGGCTGCACTTCGATGCCCTGGATTGCCGCCTACAAGAACCGCTCAGCCCGAAGCATTACATCCCCACCTATACCAAAACCGAAATATACTCCGCTTCCAGAGCAGAACGCTCAAAGACCAACACCTTATAACCAACAATACCAGACTTACACTCCACAAATACAAAACAGCATCGAAACTACTTTAGCTACACTCACGAACATCCTGCTTTCAATGCAAGGTACCCTCCAGGAACTAGTGCAAAACCAGAACAACCTTATGGAACTTCTAATCAAACAAAAGTCAACTTAAATGGATCCCTTAAGAATATGCTTTTGAAACGTTAACGGTGCTTCGCAGCACAGACTTGAACTTCTACAGTTCTTAAACACCCAGGACATCGATATCATGCTCCTCTCAGAAACGCACCTAATCAATAAAAACCATTTCTATCTCACTGGCTACATCTTCTATGCGAGCAGCCACCCAGACGGCAAAGCTCACGGAGGGACCGGAATTCTTATCAAACAGCGCATTAGGCATCACCCTCTGGCGGCGTTTGCTTACAACCACATACAGTGTTCGATGACATCATAACTGAACGCCAATTTACATTTATTTTCCTTGTTTATAAATAACTTTGTTTAAAAACAGTTGGTTACTTTGAATTCCTTGCCAACTTGTACTACTTAATTACCCTTCACTGTAATCATATGTTTGTATTTTGAATTCGCTCTTATACATACAGCTCACACATTTTCATCTCACTCTTTGTAATCTCAAACATGAACATTAAATCAGTGCATATTAGAGATCAAAACAACTCGGACGTTTTACTTTGATAACTCTGAATTTGGGCAGAGTCCGCACATTTTGGCGACCGTGACAGGACACTGCATTCGGCAAGTCCCAACATAAATCCTATTCGCACACAAATAATTCTCTCTGCATTCGGCAGAGAAATAGATTCCAGCATCGCTAGACCGCTAGATTACTTTGTGTATTCTCGGCACGCATTGCACTTCATCGGCCTATTGGCAGGGCATTTGGTATCATCGTTGGATCTCCGGAATCATCGTTGGATCTCCGGAAGCATCGCTGGATCACCGAAATCATCGCCGCTGGTTCGTCGTGGATACCTGCACACCCCATAACCGTCGCAAGTACAGTTTCGCAAGCTAAGGAACAGCGGCACAAAGTGGACGAAAAACCGTAAGTAAGTAAACCGTTTTGTCATTCCACTCTGACCATATACACACATACTTGTGCAGCTGGTCTGTAAATAAATGAGCCAAAGCTCGTATCGAACCGCAAAACGACCTTGCTGCCCTTGAAAGCCAGTCACAAATTTTGGAATCGTATTTGAAGCAAAGTCTTGAAATTCAATCGCAGATCGAACGGCTGGATGCGGCCGACGACGGCCGTCAGGAATTGGAGGACATGTTCATAGACACCAAAGCAATTATCATCACTCGTATTGTGGCAATAAAGAAGGATCGGCCAGAAGATGCAAGTTTCTTCAATTCATCGGTAAATTACGCAACTGGGCACCATAATCGTTTACCATCTTTAAAGCTACATAAGTTCGACGGAAAGTATAGTGACTATATAAAGTTCATCACTGCCTTTACTAGCATGGTACATGATGACGCTTCAATATCAGCTGTTGACAAATTCAACTACTTGCTTAGTTGTTTGTCTGAAGCTGCTCTGAGTGTCGTGGCCCCCTTTTAAGTGTCCGAAATCAATTATCCTAAGGCGTTAAAGCAGTTAAAGGAGCTGTACGATAAAAAGTTTTTGATTTTCATAGAGCACATTTCTAGCTTATTCGATATTCAAATGATGAAAAGATCTGATCCCGCAGTTCTTCGTTGTATCTTGGATACCGTTTCCGCGCTGCGTGAATCTTTGTTGTGGTTAGGAACTGAAGCAGATGTTATGAACGCAATATTAATTCATCTTGTTTTATCTAAAATTGATGCAGATTCAAAACTATCCTACTATCGGGTTCAAGAATACGAGGTGTTGCCTACTTGGGAGGACTGTTACCGCAGTTTAAGCCGTCACTGTCAATATTTGGAGAGCAACGTTAAGCGATCATCTGATGAGAAGCCAAAAAAAAAGGCCCACACAGAATAGGAGAGCCTTTGTTGCGGCACAGGGTGGTTGTAAAAAATGTTTTGCTACTGATCACGCTCTCACTCAGTGCCCTTTATTTAGTTCACTAGACTGGCAGGATAAATTTGTATTCATCAAGCTATCCGCTCTCTGCATAAATTGTTTGCGCACCGGCCATTTGGCGAGCAGATGTCGCGTTCGTCAAAGCTTACATCACACTATTCTTCATAGAACCGCTCATCCAGAGCAACCAACATAGATTGTTGCCCACACTTCTAAGCAGGAGCAGGAACCCACACATGCTGTTTCCATGCTTTCGCGTCATTCGAGGCGCGCTTTAATTCCTACGGCAGTAGTGTTGATGAGGGATAAGTTCGGAATATTTCAGCCAGCCAGAGCTTTACTTGACTCAGGCTCTGAAATGAATTTCATCTCTGAAGAGTTGGCCAAGCTCCTTCAGCTCAGATTCGAAAGACAGAAGTATGACATGTCTGGCATAGGTGATGTCAGAACGCAAATCCGATTTTCTGTCTCAACAACTATTCGATCACGACTATCAGTAAATGAATGGCATTTACAATTCGCTTTTGTTGACACTTCACAGTGGAACATACCTAAAGAGATTGACCTTGCAGATCCAGGAATATACATGCCTCACAAGATTGACTTACTCATCAGCACACAAGATTTTTTTGATTTACTTTCAAATGGAAAAATTTCTCTGGGTTCTGGCCCTCCTTGCCTGGTCAATACTGCACTTGGTTGGATCGTTGGCGGAAAGGTTTCTGAAATTCCGCAATCACAAATCGTCACATGCAACATGGGACGTTCCTCGGAGCTGCAAGATGCTTTAGAAAGGTTTTGGCTAATAGAAGAGTTTGATTCGCACCATAATTGTTTCACCGTAGAAGAGGAGAAATGCGAACGGCATTATTTGGCAAACACATAGTTTTTAACATCTGGACGGGTCCAAGTTTGCTTGCCCTTTAAAGAGAACCCTCACAAGTTAGGAAAGTCTTTTCAAATTGCCAAATCCCGGTTTTTTCAAAATGAACGCAGGTTGAACCGCAACCCGTTGTTAAGAGAGATGTGCGTGAAATTTATGAAGGAATACATAGCTCTGAATCACATGCAATTGGCATCTGATTTCGACTCGCAGAAGACCAAATATGTAGTCCCCCATCATGGAGTCCTTAGATCAGAAAGCACGACTACCAAGCTGCTTGTTTTGTTTAATGCATCGTGCAAAACAACGTCGAACATTTCTTTGAATGAGTTTTTGATGATTGACCAAGCATCCAGCAAAATCTTATCTTAACACTTCTAGCCTTTCGCTTACATCGTCATGCACTTGTAGCAGATATCTGTAAGATGTATCGCCAGTTTGAAGTATCACCAGACGATCGTATGTATCAACATGTTCTCTGGAGAGAATCCTCTGCTGCGCCTCTGGAATTGTTTCAGCTCAACACTGTCACGTACGGCATGTCCTGCGCACCATTTCTAGCAATCAGGATATTGAAATATATTGCGGATTACTTCTCAAAGCAGTTTCCCATCGGAGCAACCGTACTAAAGGAAGAGATGTATGTCGATGACCTCCTTACTGGAGCAGACAGTGTCAAAGAGCTTCATCTCAAGGCTGCAGAGGATAATACACCTCCCCAGCAGTGGATCCTGGGTCGCATCACGAACACGCATTTTGGAGCTGATGGACGAGTAAGAGTGGCCGAGATCAAGGTGAAAAATGGAACTTTTCGTAGACCCATCTGCAAGATAGCGCCCCTGCCTGAGCAAATTGGTGCTTGAATACTCCTTGGATCATTCAACGGGCGGAGAATATTCGATGAAATCATAACTGAACGCCAATTTACATTTATTATTCTTTGTTTATAAATAACTTTGTTTAAAAACAGTTGGTTAATTTGAATTCCTTGCCAACTTTTACTACTTAATTACCCTTCACTGTAATCATATGTTTGTATTTTGAATTCGCTCTTATACATACAGCTCACTCATGTACATCTCGCTCATTGTAATCTCAAACTTGAACATTAAATCAGTGCATATTCGAGATCGAAACAACTCGGACGTTTTACTTTGATAACTCTGCATTTGGGCAGAGTCCGCACATACAGGCCACATCCCTATTAATCAACATAACCAGCGGTCCAGTCACCCTATCGGCTGTGTATTGTCCCCCACGATTTAATATTTCAGAGAGTGAATTTTTAGGTTTTTACAACTCACTGGGTAACTGTTTTATAGCTGCCGGCGACTATAATTATTAACCCCAAAGGACGCCAATTAAACCCGGTAATAAGCTAGATTTTGTTTCACCAGGTACTCCCACATACTGGCCAGCAGATCCGAACAAAAAACCAGACATTATCGATTTTGCTGTAACTAGGAGAGTGCCGTCCAGGCTGATATATGTTGAAACACTGCCGGAACTGTCATCTGACCACTCGCCTGTTTTACTCTGTCTATCTGAACATCCACAGTTTGTAGAACGACCACAATTTCTGACATCTGCGCTGACATCTGCGCTGCGTCACAAACTGGCTAAAGTATACAAAATATATAAGCTCACACTTTGAAGTCGAACCTAAAATCTCCTGAGAAGCTGATATTGAATACTCACTTAAACATAACGGATGGAATGTCCTCTGCTGCCAAACACTCTACACCCGAACTTTCAGCCTCATCCCCCCCAAAAACTACACGAACAACTACACAGATCCTTCAGTCGCTCCTTCAAAAAAAGCGGCGACTTCGCCGAGACTGGCAGGCACACCGCTCCCCAGCCACTAAACAAAGGTTTAAAGAAGCTTGTCGGAAGTTGTCTAAAGCTTTACTAACTGAAAAGAATCAGACTCAACGTGCCTATATAGCGCCACTTTTGCCCACCAGCAACAAATTTCCACTCTGGGAGCGCACCCAAAAATTCACCAAGCAACAGAACCCGATTTTCCAATTCGATCACCAACAGATGGGTGGGCCCGTAGTGACGAGGAAAAGGCCAACCTATTGGCCTCTAACTTAAAAAATGTCTTCCAACCTCATCCGCCAACCACAAAATCGAAGCTGGAGTACCCCAAGGAAGTGTGTTCGGACTGATCTTGTATGTCCTATACACGGCTGACATTCCCACAAGCAGTCAGACAACTCTATCCATCTTTTCTGATGACACAGCTATAACCAGTCGTTCAAAATGTCCAAAAACAGCGTATTTAAAAAACCACCTGGGGGCCGTAGAAAAATGGCTAGCAGATTGGCGCATACAAGTCAACGAACAAAAATGCAAACATATTAAGTCACATACCTGGTTATCCACTTATACAGGCGGCTTACCTGGAGAAAGCACATTAAAGCGAAGAAGATTTCCCTAAATCTGAAGGCCAATATGGATGTACGGGTCTGAACTCTGGGGAAACGCAAGCAGTAGCATTATAGAAATCATCCAACGAATACAGTCGAAGATACTGCGAACAATAACTGGGGCCCCCTGGTATATTCGCAACGCAAATATCCACAGGGACCTGGATATAAAACCCATTAAAGAAGAAATTGATAGTAAAGTCTCGAGGTACGAAGCTAGACTATCAATACATCCAAACCAACTAGCCAGGCAGCTCAGGCGGCTCAGTAACCACTCTCGGTTACAGCGCAACGACCGCCCACTCCTGCCCAACTTAGGGCCATTAACCAATTAACAATTATAATACAGTATAGGTTAAGATTTGAATACTTATTGTAAGTCTCTTTTAGAGAAGATTCAATAAACAAATAAAACGTAAAAAAAAAAAAACTTATACGGGGTAAAAGGTTTACAGATCTTCACTGACCCTTGACCAGCAAACACGCTAGCGCGAAGTTGAAACGCTGGAAGGGAATTATCGACGATCACGGCGCTAAGCTGGATTATAATCTAGGCAAATATAATCTCGTGGCTGACGCTTTTCCAACTACATCAAAGGATATAATTATCTTCTTCTGGCTCTGAGATGCAATAAGGCATGCAAAATGGCAAATGGATTTGTAAGCAGAGTTAGGGATAACATTGACCTGCGGTCTGGTCTCAAGTGGTCATGTGAGTCCTGCAGGGAAATGGAACTTGGGATGATTGGCTTTATGAGGCAGACTCGTGCCGGTTTTAAGAATCTTTTTGGAGTATTAAAAAAAACTGACTGAAGGGTTCAACGCGGTAAGTGAACAGTTTAGTAGTAAAAAACTGCTTCTTTAAATTCAGTTTTAGAAAAGGAATCAGTTCCAATTCCAATTTTAAATACTTGTAATGAGTCTTTTCCGGCACCTAGCTCATCAGCCCCAGACACTGGAGAAGTTGTAGAGCAGTCCGGTGGATCAAAAGCTTTACAGCCAACTATTTCTAATAGTACTGCGTGCTCTGAAGTACTCCCTTCAAAGTGTTCAAGGTGTTAGTGGTGGTACAACGAAACTTTCTGTTGTTCCCCATAGGAAACATTTATTTGTTTCTCGATATACCCCGGAAACCACATCTGATAATGTTATGGAGTTTATTCAAGAAAAATACCCATCTCCAAACATTACAGCTGAAAAATTTAAATTTTCATACGCTCACACGATTTCTTCTTTTAAAATATCTGTTTCTCCACAAGTTTTTAATTTAATTTAATAATAAAATGCAGACTGATGTTATATAAACAGATTTTTTATTCTGTTCTTTTATTTAAATTAGATCAGTTCTGGTTACCACATAATCTTTTAACTTAAATTTCAAGTTATTTGAATGGAAGAAAACGCAGTTTCCAATATGATAATCGAAACATCTGCAGTGCCTCAGGGAAGTCATTTGGGCCCATTGCTGGATAATTTATTCATCAATGGTTTTCCTTCTGTCATAACACATTCTCGATTACAAAACTTTGTTTGTCCTATAATAATTTGCAATCGGGCTTCGGTTTACAGTCTGATATCGATTGTTTTCAGAGATGGTGTCAATCTAACCTCTTTAATCTGAATTGCCTTAAATGTAACGTAATGACATTTTATAGGGGTACGTATTCATTTATAAGCTATTCTCTTCATTATATGCCACTGGACCGCATATATTCGGTCAACCATTTAGGGGTTCTTCTTGATCCAAAACAAATTTATTAAGCGATGGTCAACAGATTTTGACGATCCCTATACAACTAAATTATTATTTATTTCCCTAGTCCGTCCTAATTTAGAATATTGCGCTCCCGTTTGGAGTCCCCAATATCAAGTACAGTTGGTACAAAAAAATTCTTTTCGCTTTTCGTGGTTTGAACTGGGATCAAAACGTAAGGTTGCCTTCTTAATCTAGTAGATTACTGTTTTATTTACCTGCTCTTGTAAGTCGGTGAATTTTTATGCACAATCTTGTCAAAGGTGATGTTGGATCCGCTTAACTTTTAATGTGCCTTTTAGACCAACCCGCAACTACCATCCTCTTAACTTGCCATGATGTACCTCAAATTTTGGCCTGAATGAACCCTTTCGTGTTCTTTGTAATAAATATAATAATCTATACAATAAAATTTGCATTTCAACCTCTATATCTGTCTTAATTTTATTTTTTTATTTTAATTTTTTTATGATTGTCTCTACATTATATTATTTGTGTTTTCCTCGCAAAATCGATACCTGCCCACTATGCTAATAGGACCCGCGCGTAACAAGCTCGTGCTTGGTTTCGTTGGGCCACTTGCTTGTACTGTTTATAGTGCATCAACGTTCAACAATATACATTCCGCCAGCATCTAAATTTTCCGAATTATGCAAACCATCGTTCCGATATACAGACCATTTTTAAAGAACAGAGCTTAAGGAAATATCCGAAAAGTCTGTTAATCGAATCCACTGCTATCGCAAGACTAACTTTGACCGCTTAAATACCTGTATATCTGGCTCTTAGTGGTCCAAACTTTATTTATGCACTGACATGACTGAGGCCGTTAATATTTTTTATAGTGCATTAAAACCTTCTTGTATATGTGTATTCCGTTACAGTATCCGTCAAACTCCAATAAACCTCCATGGTTTAATAAGGAGTTATCTCGCCTAAAATATGTTAAGTACAGACTTTATAATAAATATATATGGTTCACAAGCTGCCTTTTCCAGATACGTAAGTGCTCGGTATAATTTTACCGTGCTCAACGCTAAGTTGCGCAAAATCTGCCTCTTTTCTTGCATCGCTATCATTTACAAATTCTACGGCAAACACCGATCGGGCAATTGCCGATCTTTTTGCGCAATTTTTCCAAATGACAAATTCAGCTACGTCCTATTCAGAAGGAATGTCGAAGCTTAACATAATCTTCTTTCCGAGTCTAAGTGAAAGCTCTCTTCTTCTAGATCTGCAAAGGGTAAAGCCAGTCTACATACCGGGATCTGACGTTGTTACTGGCTGTGTGTTTAGATACTACTGTGCAGACCACTTCACAAAATAATTACCTTATTTTTAGAAAATAAATCAAATACCAGCAATTATAGAGGTATCTCCAAGTTGTCCGCTATCCCCAAGCTACGACCAACATTTTGAAGCTAACATCGTTCGTTATAAATTTGTACACAGATTTCTTGTACGGAAAATAGACTTGTTAGGGTTTTCTTTTTTTTAAATCCAAGTTACTTCAGGCGTGCTACAGGGAAGCCACTTTGGACCACTTCTTTTTATATTAAACTCCTCACTATAGACTTAACAATTAGAACGAGCTACTGTTCTGACTATCGGCACATTCCCACAACTCAGGATACTTAGATTTCGGGACCCTTGTCATAGACAAAGAACTGTCTTTGTCCAAAGTACAATTATTAAAGCCACTGAACAAACATTAAAGCGACTCAATAAAAAGCTCCAAAGCTCAGAACCAAGGTTTGATCGTACAACATTGATTGTAAACATTTATATATGTCGGAGATAGGGGTCTCTTAGCCGCTTCGCGACTTGATTTGTCCGTCATGACTTTACTTTCACTTGGGCTTTTGATAGTAAGATGCGCAGCGAGTAGCAATTGTACGTGTTGCCCGTTCGAAGATTCTCGAACGAGTGAGCTTTGAACACTCCACTACTCCGCACAACTCTATCGTGTTCTTGTCATTTTGTAGTCACGTGTCAGTTTTTATTTATTCTCTACTACTTTTATTTCACTCTCCTTATTGCAACAACACTTGCTCCACACCCGCCTTAGGTGAGTTCCCACATAGCCACGTTCTTGAAACCCTTAAACGGTCTCAGAAGGTCACACTTCTTTCTCTCAACTCTTTATTTTATGTGACAGGTTTCTCTCAGTTACATTGGTTTTATTTTACATTAATTACTATTATTATTAATTATATCAACATATACATATACACCCTGAAATATACATTTGTTTCGCTGTAATCGGGTGTGGCTGTAGATAGCTTTAAAACTGAGAGACTAGTTTACGTAGAAATGGACGAACAGACGGACAGAAGGACAGACGGACATGGCTAGATCCACTCTGCGAGTGATCAAGAAAATACATACTTTGTGGGGTCGGAAATGTATCCTTCGTTGCAAAGTACTGACTGAAATTATAGTACCCTCTGCAAGAGTATAAAAAGGTGCTTCACGAACAGAAAAATATCAGCTTCATAGATGTGATTAAAGTATTAAAATCAAATTGAGGACTGAAGAAAATGAAAACCTGAACCAACTGCCAGTGTATATGAACTCTAACCACTGGGAAAGAGATTCTGGGAAGTTACACGATGTTTTAAGCCCCACTCGACTAAATGAAAGTGTAATGATTTTATGAGATTACAACGCAAGGCTGGGAGAAGCCTAACTTCAGGGTTTTGACCCACATATATTGAAAAGCTACCTTAAATAAGTCCGTAACGCCAAAGACAAAGTGACTGACGCAAATGGCCGTCATCTAAGGCACTTGATTGAGCTGTTTGGCTTCACGGTAGTCAATGGAAGGTCGATCATTCATTTATGAGAGGAGAAGATTGGTCCACCAGCGACCTATGCTTGGCACGCGATACATGGATTAAAACCATTATGGACTTCAAAGTAAGCAGCCAAATATACTCGAACCATTTTCCACAACAACAACTTCAGCAAAGTGAAACAGCTCGAAAACGTTAATTCATCATGTTAAGGCAGGCTAAATCGATAAACTAAAAAAAAATCGATAATACACAAGTTTTAGAAAATACAAGGTTTTAGAAATGGTTATTCGGCAGTTGACGATAGAAGAACTCTGATGTACAAGCTCAGTAATATTGGAATATCAATAAAATTTTTACAACTTGGCAGCAGTGTGGGATAGATTGCAACTATCCGAGTGGAGTTAGACAAGGATGTATACTCAGCCCTCTTCTCTTTTCCCCCATTTTTAAACGATATTACTGATAATCTGCCTCGTCATTAAAATAGATACGCAGATTCACCAGACGAACTGCAAATAACGCTTTGCACAAATACTGCTTATTTTGGGGGTTGCAAGTGAACACTGAGAAGTCGAAAGTTTAGATTAAAAAAAACACAAGCGTTTCAATCACCATTTACAGGAGAAACTTAAGGACGCAAAACCAGCCCTAAATTGCACATGGAAATCCCTGTTGGGTAAAAAACACGTACCAATGAGTAGCAAGTTCAAGTCAATCCTCTGTTACGGCGCGAAGGTCTGGGGCATCTCTCCCTATGATGAAGTTGAAAACCTGTTAAGATTCTTCCAAAAAAAGATTTTTTGCCTACTCAGATTTAATCCAAATAGGATGTTATTCCTTGAAACCGGCCTGTCGCCGCTGCATTTTTTATACCCTTACAGAGGGTATTATAATTTCAGTCAGGAGTTTGAAACGCAGTGAGGGAGACATCTCCGCCCCTATAAAGTATATATATCCGTCTGTCCGTCCGTTTTTAGGCAAACTATTCTCTCAGTTTTAAAGCTATCTGCATGAAACTTTCCCAAAAATTGTCTTTCTATTGCAGGTAGTACATAAGTCGGAACGATTGTTCCCATGGGAACAATCGGAAAAATAAATAAAAAAAATTATTATTTTGGTGGTTTGGTGAAGATATAGTAATGGTAACCGTTTAAATTTTATCAAAATCTGACGACTATAACTTAAAGCTCCCATAAAAACAACAAAATATAAAAAAAAAAAATTAAAAAAATTTTATTTTTTTATTTTGTAATTTTTTTTTTTGACAGTTCAGAATTACGCATTTATTTTTATTAAAATCGGGAAACGATATCATACAGCTGCCATAGGAACTATCAGATAATTGAGCTGCAAACCATCATAGCTTCAACGTAAACACACACGCAAGTCAATCATAATTTTAATGTTTTCAAAAATATTTAATTTTTGAAATAGCTGCAAGGGTATATGAACTTCGGCTTGTCGAAGCTTGCTTCCTTTCTTGTTTTTAAATATGCTAACTCTTTTTATAATCTATCAATTTTTGCACTATGGTTAATTGAGTGGTTCTCAAATGGGCTCCAAAAAATTTTTGGTATATCCGTGATATTACTTATATACGCTGATGATAACACATCTTGACACTCTGTTTTAATATTATATTGTGCTACTAAAATCGTCTGTTCCTCTGGCAAAGTAATTAATTTAATTTTTTAATTTTCACATTGAATTCTTGTTTTTGTATTCATACGAATTTTTGCTTGTTATTCAACCCAATACGAGTTGGAATCTAATATTCGCCTATATATATATTTAACTGGTCTTCCTGGCTTGAGTGGTCTTAACTCACATTCCAAATTGTTTGCATTACTCCACGGCCAATTTCCTTCGCCATCTCTTCCTTGAACGTGCCACTTGTGACACTTATTCATAGTGGCTTTGGTCACCACTTACCCGTTTTAGAGTCTCTCTCCAGCATTCCATATACCTACAAAATATTGTAGGTCCTGCCGGGGGAATAAAAAAATAAAAATAAAATAAACTATATTCAATTCTTTATTATATCCGGAGTGCTAGAATCGTTGATGTTTACAGCCCAAGGAATACATCTACTTTTACCACTCCATTCTACAGAATGTGAGCATATAAATCTGTCGCAATAATCAGATCTACATTCCCCGATCAAATTATAATTCTTCCACTTTTATTTGTCAAGATTAACTGTGTTGACTGGAAGAAGTTTTATTTTTTATTAAAAGCTCTACTTTGTGCCTTAATTTGCATTTCCCGTTTAAATTTAAAATATGCGCAGATTTTTCCAAAATTAATGTGCTTTGTGAACCATTGTCAACCTAAGCTCTTAATGTTTTAAAACCACAATATGAGGATTTAACTTGAACGCGTGCTATTGATTGTAAAGCCTTTTCCGATATTTTTTTACTGTAAATACATCCCAAGGAATACATCTACTTTTACCACTCCATTCTGCAGAATGTGAGCATATAAATCTGTCGCAATAATCAGATCTACATTCCCCGACCAAATTATAATTCTTCCACTTTTATTTGTCAAGATTAACTGTGTTGACTGGACGAAGTTTTTACTTTTTATTAAAAGCTCTACTTTGTGCCTTAATTTGCATTTCCCGTTTAAATTTAAAATATGCCCAGATTTTTCTAAAATTAATGTGCTTTGTGAACCATTGTCAACCTAAGCTCTTAATGTTTTAAAACCACAATATGAGGATTTAACTTGAACGCGTGCTATTGCTTGTAAAGCCTTTTCCGATATTTTTTACTGTAAATATGTGAAGCATACAATGATGGTTTTTCTTGCAAACAAGAAACGTTTTATCAATTTTGCCTTTTTTTTACAAGAATGTTTTAGACATTTCAAACACAAGTGTGCTTTCTTTAAATAATCCATTCTTTCAATTGGAAATATGTTGTGTCCCTACCTTTGCAAATGGGGCATTTGTTAGTACACAAACATTGCATTGCAACTAAATATTTGGTATAGGCTTTTCATCCTTAATCGAGCAAAACAAACACAGCAACTGCTCAAAAAATTCCATAATATCCTATAATTTCTGGATGTCTTTTGATTTTTTAGTATGACTCTCATATAGTTGAATAGTCTGAGTGTAAAACTTTTTAAGCACTATATGAGCAAATATCACATCAACTTTGTCGGACAGATTGGCCTTCAGTTTTAAAATGTGCTTCGCTTCATTTATTGTGTCAATAACATTTTTTAATTGCCTGACAGAATTAATATCTAAAATTTAAACTTCCATTAATTAAGCTTCTCCA
Organism: Drosophila gunungcola; assembly: GCF_025200985.1. Lineage (NCBI taxonomy): Eukaryota > Metazoa > Arthropoda > Insecta > Diptera > Drosophilidae > Drosophila > Drosophila gunungcola. Next base: position 964,192 of record NW_026453205.1, read on the forward strand.
AGAAAATTTTACGATTTTCGAACCGCTTGGCTAAAAGTTTCCACGCGGAACCTAAAAATAGGTGAGCGACAACTTTTCGCGCTTTACCTTTTAAAGTCGATTTTAAATAATTAAATTTTAGGGAAGTAAAGGGTTTTTCTATTATGAAACTCGATTTCTTTCGCATGACCACCGCGTGCATGTTTTACGTGTCCAATTTTCAACCACTTTTTCGCATAAATCGTTTGAAATTCCAGCAATTTCGCGTTCAATATTGGCTCTGAGCTCTTGCAACGTCGCCGGCTCAAAGAAAATAGTCTAGTTGTGTCAAATTATACGAGCGCGGCGGCCACTCGACCGGTCCATTTGGCGAAATAACACGCTGTGCTGTGTGGCATGTGGCCCCATCCTGTTGCTCCCACGGGCACCCGAACATTATGTAGCGAAAACGTAGACTCAAATTTTGCCACTAGACGGTCGATTGTCGAACGGGCTGGCTTGTTAAATAGACCGTAATATAACCGTATTGCTCTTAAAGTAGCAACAACAGAACGATTATTTTGATAAAAAAATTGCACAATTTGCAATCGCTGTTCAAGTGTGTAGCTTTCCATGATGAAATGTATACTAATGAAGTTTCTTATGTCAAAAGAACAAGGAAAAACATTGCGTCGTTCGCCGTATCTATCGGAAAAAAGTTGAAGCGCACCTATTGAAAAAACCCTTTACTTCCTCCTATGAAGGCCAAGGCAACCTCCGCACTTCCAAAATAGTGCCTTCTGTCCTCATGCTTCAAAATTCGTTCACAATTGATACTAAATGCGCTTTTAATTTTTTTTTTGTATATTAAAGCATTAAAACCATGGGTCCACGTCCTCGCAGCTCTCAAACTCTGAACGACAAACGTTCCCGAGGTACTGTAGTATGCTCACATATTGGGTAAACACTGTACCACTTATATCACTGCAACATTGTAGCATTCGCTTATGTCCTAATATTCCCAGCACTTTAAGTGCAGAGTAATTTGACCCACACAACAATGTTATGAACATCCTAAATACTGAGCCGGCAGGTCTGCATGCGTGGCCGATCATTTGGTTATCATGTGAGCATAACACTCTCTCTCTCTCTCTCTCAAGCGCGGCCGCTGCTTGCGCCGCCTATATACACTTATGCATACATTAATAAATATATTTAGATACATAAGCCAAGCCAATTTTATTTTTAAGTCAAGCGACATTCAAGAAATACAGCCCGATCTGAACAGACGGATTAATAAAACCTATTATGTCTATAACAATTCTTAACATGGCGACCGTGACATGTGCGCGAGTGAACAATACAAACCAAAATTGTTAAAGAAACAAAAATAATATACAAACCAAAATTGTTAATGAAACAAAAATAATATAAAAATAAAAACAAAAAAAAAGACAATCTCAAGCATGCACGAAATAAATATGTTCAAAAAAGTTATTAAGAAAACAGTTTATGGTAGTAGCAGTGGCTTAAGTCTATAAGCACCACTGTATAAGAAATTTATAAATGAAAATTTATAAATCAACATTTTTAACCGCCCTCTGCTCCATCGTGAGAGGCACCTGCTCCTGTAGAGCAAAGGGACGCACAAAGCATACAAGAGGCCCTAGAGTTGTGTTCCAACGATGGACCTCGCCCCTCACAATAGCTGAGTACAGGGCACGACAGTGGTCCAGCAAACCCATCTACAAACGGAAAAGAAGTTGAACAAGGGTAAAACTTCTGCAACAGAGAAGACTTCTAAAGGACTATAGGAATGTTGCAACGACCTCGCAGGAGAAGGAAGTACATAAACGAAATATTAAAGAATTGGACAAAATACTTTGCATACGAGCATTAGTACCGCAAGAAGGGCTGCATTTATGCCAATGCCTAAGTTGCCTTTAATTTTAAACTTCTAAACCCGAGCCGATGCGCGAAAACGCTCCTCGAAAAATACTAACCACTGTTAGGCTATATACTAACAATATATAATTGATATTGGTTTATATAGAGCAAAATATTGTAAATCAGTTATATGAAAACTAACACACAACAAAAATTTTTTATCCAATTTTCAATTTTATCGAAAGGAAATTTATGCGATTATGCCAGCAGACATTTTATTTCATTTATTTAATCAATCAAATTTGAATTACTAAATTCCTAAATTTTTTTTTTGATGACTTTATTTTGCTGAGTGTTTCTCAGGCCCTAAAATCAAAGAGAAAGCTAGGCAGGAATATATGCAAAAACTGGATAAATGAATGAATAACAATAAAATAAATAAATTCTCTACAGAAAATCATAGTAATTATAATAATACCTATATTAGAAGTATATTTACCCAAAATGGGAATTGTAGACGTTAAGTCAGTGGACTCCACTGCTAACGTTATTAACAAAGTGGAACCAAACAATATTGACCTATATTGGGTGCATATACTCTTAATGATAATCATTGTCATCAAGAGCGCAAATTTTGTTTACAAAATATACAAGTTGCACAACAAATGTCTTGAGGAAATATTTATTAAAGACCCAGAATTTAGAATGCGTGCATTAACCATTCTTCATTGTCATAAAAACTTCATTACCATTACTGAATTTGAATGTAACTATAAGGAAAAGTACAATTTGGAGTTCAGCCTTTTGTTTGCTTACAATAGAAAAATAAAGGGTTTTATCCTAGATACTTTGCCATACGTTTCAGTAAAGGAGATCGTGGATTACCATCCTATACTCGGTGAAACCACGATCTTTATGGTAAAATTACATAAATAATATTGCCATGGAATGGGACGATTTGTATGCGAAATTGAATAAAATAAAAAGAGAATTCGATAAATCCTACAAGTCTCTTAATCAAAACAGACCAATTCAAGGGAGCACAATAAGAAACACGCAGAAATAGCAGTAAACTGTTTTAACGAGGCGCGTATATTAATACATGACCAACGAGAAAAATTAAATGATGTTCATTGGTCAAGAGTATCCAAATTTTTGAAAAGGCTCAGAGAAAATCGAATATCGATAAAAGAAAAATTCAATTTAGATATCTCTGTACCTACCATTCTTAATACCGCAATAACAGTTGAAACCGATGAAGAATCAGCATTGGAAGAGCCAACTGGCGTCGATCAGACAGAGCCAGAAGAGTTCAACGCGAAAATAAAGGAAGAAGATTTAAATAATCTTACTATCCCAGCCGTTTTATTATCAAACGTAGATAATACAATAAAGACAAAGCTAAAACGTGTGGCCAGAAATCTAATTGGAAACGAAACAATGGTAGGTGAAGTAATTGCCAAATTATAAAGTAACGTCAAAGGCGAGACTGTAGAAGTATTGTCAGCAAAGCTAATGAACCTACAGAAACGCAATAAAACTGCCAATCAATACACATCAGAAATTGAGCAGATGACGAAGGCTTTAGAAAGTGCGAACATGACAGACGGCTCATTACTAGAACTAGCAAGAAGTTATTCAACACAGCACGCATGCAAGTCGGCAATTTCAACACAATGAGTGACGTCATTTCAAAATTCGTAAACAGTTGCACAGAAGCAACTAGACAACCAATCTCGGTCCTTTACTACAACAACTATACACAGCGCGGCGGAAACCGCGGACGCGGAAGTTATAGAGGTAATTTTCGTGGTCGTGGTAACAATTATAGTTACTACAACAATACCAACCATAACAATAGTCGCGGCAATTACAGAGGAAACTCAAGGGGCCGTGGCAATTCGAGCGGAGGCTACAATAACAACAATACAAATAATATAAGAGTAGCCAATGACACTTCGGGAAACTCCCAAACCTATTTAAATACTCAACAGTAGAGAATGTAACAGTTCATACTATTAATCTCAGCCAGAATATATTCGTCTCATTTACCCATGTGGCTACCGGAAATAAACTTGTCTTTTTAGTAGACAAAGGTGCCGAAATCTCTATAGTAAAAGAAAATTCCGATATATTTCAAAATGTACAAGATAATAACATAATAGATATACGGGGAATAAGCCAAGAAATTACTAAATCCAAAGGCTTAACATCAATTGAAATACAGACTACCAAGTACATAATTCCACACGATTTTCATATCGTAGACTTACGCTTAGCTGTCCCTTGTGATGGCATTTTAGGGCTTGATTTTATTAAAAAATACAACTGTCAATTAGATTTTCAGCCATCTGAAGATTGGCTTATAATAAGACCAAACAATTTAAAATTTCCAATTTATGTTCCATTAGAATACAGTTCTGGCAATAACTCAATTCTTTTGCCAGCAAGATCACAAGTCATTAGAAAAATAAAATTAAATTCAAAAGAGCACAGTGTATTTATTCCAACTCAAGAAATTGAGCACGGTATTTATATAGCAAGTACCATAGCTACAACACAAAATGCCTTCATAAGACTACAACAGACGAAGAAAAAGTGGTCAGTGCGAATAATTTAGCTTATGAATCACTGTTGAACTACGATGTAGTCGAAGGAAACAAAGAAACTAGAGAAAAGTCTGTATTATCCCAATTGTCAAAAAATTTCCCCCCTCAATTTGAATCACAACTCTCAAATTTATGTAAAAACAAGAAAGCAAGCAAACTTCGGCAGGCCGAAGTTCATATACTCGATATCGATAGCCGTGAGAGAGAAATAGACGCACTTTTGTGTAGCTGACTGCAACAAACTTTCACTGAGAGTCACTCAATTGGAGAGCGAGGTGAGAGAGATGGGGATGCTGAGGCAGCGGGTCCAGGAGCTGGAGGCGAAACTGTCCAAAAACTGCCAGAATCAGCGCGTTGACGAGTTGGAGGCAAAATGGGTGGCCTCCTGCAACGCACAGGCGGCGTCTGAAGTCGCCTGTGACTTGCTTTGGCATGGGGTCCCACAAGTCCAGGCGGAAAATGTGAAAGCACTTATTCACGCACTGTGCTTCTCTCTCAAACTGACCCCGCCGCCTAAAGTACGTACGAATTTTCGAATGCGAAAATCGACCCGTACAGTTGTGGATCCAATTATAATTATTAAAATGGAACACGTGCACGATAAGGCGACACTGCTGCGTGCGATTGGGGCATACCGAAAAGAAAACAAAACGCAACTGAGCTTAAAGCTGATCGGCCTAGACCCGCCAGCGTTTATATATGTCGGAGAGATGACCATGACCATGGGTTGTGCTGGGTATACTAGATATACTAGATACTAGTTTTGGTAGAATGGGGACTCAGTTTGCGAGCTGAGGCCGAGTGTGGCTTCGTATGCGTTGCTAGGTCTGGTCTCTCTTTTTTATGCTTCTGGTTTGTAGCGTGGCGTGAGATAGACACGTGCTTGATCCTTAAGAGAGAATTATGAGCAACAAAGGCATCGAAGACTCGTTGCATTTGCCAGAATTAAGCTCAGGCAATCAACAACCAAACGATCAAGTAACCAGCAATGACGACTTACAAGGGAATGACTTTAATTCTCCGACATCAGAAGTGGGATTCGGCCCTAACCAAACTTTGTCAAGGGATGTCTTCGCGTTGTTGGAGCAACAAAACCGGAATTTTCTGGAACTGGTTAAGAATCTACAGATGCCGGCAAGCACAGTACAACAGACTGGCGAGATTTGCTTGCCGAAATATAATCCGGACATTGCTGGGGTGGATGCCACGCAGTGGTGCGCTACGGTCGACATAATTTTACGAACGATACCGCTAAGTAACAGCGCTCTTATATTAGCGCTGAGTAAGGCCTTGGAAGGCACAGCGGCCCAGTGGTTATCACAAATATGCTACCCAGGAATAACTTGGCAACAGTTCCGGCAATTGTTTAAGCAGCGTTTCGAGACTTTAGAGACGCCAGCCGCCGTTATTTTTAATCTTCTAAATAGGCGCCCAAGGAACGGTGAGAGCTTGCCTGTTTTTGCGAGTCGCAGCGTGACGTCACTGTAATTGCGTAATTTAAATTGTGAACAAATTTCCATCGCTTTGATTCTTGGACATATGGCTAATTTCGACCGGCGTTTACAACGAATGATACAAACAACGCATGTCAGCAATCGACGTGAGCTGCAAGTTTTCTCTGCACTGAAGGAGCGTCCTATTGTACCAAACTGGGAACCGGAGACCAAGCGGGCTAAAACTGCGGAACTAAAATGATATCAGTGTGGAAAACCAGGACATAAAAAGCAAGACTGTAGATCTGGACTAGGATTTCACTTTTCATCAACTGAAAAGGAGCGGCGTTATGGGCAGCCTCCTCATGGAAGGGCAAATGTAACTTGTTACAAATGCCAGGAGCCGGGGCACATTGCCACAAATTGTCCCAAAAAAGTGCAGAATACCGGATTGGGAGTAAGATCGGAAGAGAGTGGTGCTGTGCACTATGGTGGAGCCTAAATTGAGTATGCTGGTTTATGGTGAGAGATTTCCAATAACATTTCATCCGGAAGCTAAGTGTTCATTAATTAAAGAAAGTACAGTACTACAGTACTTCGAAAATCAAGATATCAGTTGATGGTAATTCTTTGGTAGTTTTGTTTCACATATTACCAGATTGTGGAATCAAAAATAATATTGTCATTGGCAGACAAATATTGGTTCAATGTTTTTGGTAAAGTTTTTGTTTTTTTTTTTTTTTTGTATATGACTGGTTGAATCAACTAAGATTTGGTCCAAGTGAGTGGGCGCTAGTACGTGGCAAAAATATAGAATTAATTGAGTATAAAGTTATCAGACCTAGTAAATCTCCATTTGTTATTTGTAAATATAAAAAGAATGGTTCAGCAAAACTTTGAGTTGATTATCGGTAATTAAATAAAAATACAGTAGCTGATAAAATTCCATTACCTCTGATATCAGATAAAGTAGCTAGTCTTCGGGGAGCAAATTATTATTTTTATTCTCTTGTCATGTCTACTGAATTTCATCAGATTCCAATGCACTCGGAACAATCAAATACTGCTTTTGTTACACCTGATCGGAAGAACGAATTTCTATCGATGCCATTTGGATTAAAGAACGCTTTTTCTGTGTTTCAAAGAACGGTTGGAAATTGATAAAGAAATTTTAGTGAAAGATGAATTTTTATTTAACATTTCAAAATGTTTCTTTTTAAAAACAATAGTTCGGTACATTGGTTATGAGGTAAACGCGGCGAAAAATTAAAGCAACATCGAAATCAATCGCTACATTACGACAGCTCATCTGTTTGATGTCATATTTTCGCAAACTTGTTCCGAGGTTTTTGCACAATTTTGGAACCCTTTGTATTTTCTCACATCTGAAAATAATAGCTTGTTTTAGAGTGTAGAGCACGAAGAAATTAGCAAAAGAATAATCACTGCATTAACGAACAAGCCAGTGTTGATTATTTTTGATCCTTAGTTTCCAAATGATGCTTTTACTAAGTTTGTTCATTTGCTTTGCACCTTCTTTATTGATGCTTATACTTGTATTAACCCACTGAAATCTACGATAGTCATTTAAGGTGTGACAACACGTCTAATTGCTGATCAGCGGCGAAGCTTAACTGGTTCAAAGTTTATGCAATTTTGTTCTTATCAATAGATAGATCTACATTTAATTGCCACAGTCAAGTTGAAAGGGTTATGAGAACCCTTAAGAATATGTTGACGGCTGTTGAGACAAGCTCTATGTCGTGGCAAGAAGCACTAGTGGAGGTACAGATGACCTCTAAGTGAATCGTAGTACTAAATGTAGTCCATTAGAACTTTTGATTGGTGAAATGGCTAGGCCTCTGGGGCTAATCCTATAAGCGATACTGAACTTGAAATTGACAAGAATCAGAAAACAAAATTTGACGAAAGCAAGGCTAAGGTAATTAGATTCAGTGTGGGTGACTTTGTGCTCAAAAACAGTGAGAAACAGCAAACGAAATTGGATCCAAAGTGTAGAGGGTCTTTCGTTGAGGTATTGGAGGGAGACAACATGTTTTAAAATTTACGCAAACAAAAAAAAACACGAAACTTTGAGAAAGTTACCGGATGTGTAAATTTCAGAGAGCTTGATGCAAATTTTAAAGAACAACGTCTTTTAGAAGAGTCTTTTGAAACAGAAGAGTGTCGTGAAGCCATGTGATTGGCGATGATCGAAGGTTGCTTTAGAAATGAGGTTAAAGAATTCGTGAAGCCAAGTATTGGGCGATGGACGAACGATGTGGTTGATGAATTCGTGAAGCCAAGTATTGGGCGATGGACGAGCGATGTGGTTGATGAATTCGTGAAGCCAAGTATTGGGCGATGGACGAGTGATGTGGTTGAAGAATTCGTCAAGCTTAGTGTTGGGCGATGGACGATCTGAGAGCATAATAAAATGCGCGAAGCCAATGTATTTGGCGATTGATGAATATTCAAAAGTTGGCTAGTATAAGACAAGTTATGTTTTATGGATTATGACTTAATGATTTGTAATGATTAATTTATAATAATTTGATAATGTTTAAATGATCTTTTGACTGGAAATGTAAATGAAAGAAATGGTTTATGAGAAAACGTAATGATTTGAAATATTCTATGAAATTGAGATTACTTAGGTTAAGTTTTTCTGAAGTATTTAATAGTATTGTAATGTTGGAATGAAACTAAGAGGTTTATTGTAGACACGAGGACGTGTCTATGTCAGAATGGCCGTGTCGGAGAGTATGCAGTGCAGCATTTCGACAGGTATGACCATGGGTTGTGCTGGGTATACTAGATATACTAGATACTAGTTTTGGTAGAATGGGGACTCAGTTTGCGAGCTGAGGCCGAGTGTGGCTTCGTATGCGTTGCTAGGTCTGGTCTCTCTTTTTTTATGCTTCTGGTTTGTAGCGTGGCGTGAGATAAACACGTGCTTGATCCTTAAGAGAGAATTATGAGCAACAAAGGCATCGAAGACTCGCTGCATTTGCCAGAATTAAGCTCAGGCAATCAACAACCAAACGATCAAGTAACCAGCAATGACGACTTACAAGGGGATGACTTTAATTCTCCGACATATATATAAACGAACAGCTGACCAAAACAAAATATGAAATTTTCAAGCGGGCGATGCATCTCAAGAGGCTGAAGCGCCTAACAGCTGTTTTCTCTCGCCGTGGAGATATCTTCGTAAAGGAGAGAGAGAGAAGGGAGGCCATTTGCGTGCAAAGCCTGGGCGAACTGGCTCAAATGGAGATTTTGTTCCTTGGTGTGGTGTGTCTTTATGTCATAAATATTTATAGACTGCGAGCGCAGCTAATATTACAATTAAATAATTTCAAATGGGTGACAGCATCAACAATAACATAAACATAAATCCAAATCGATCAAATAGCCATGCGATGTTAAGGGTTCTCGGAAAGAAGAGAGTTGGTCTTAATGTGTGTCATATAAATGCTCAAAGCCTCACCCGAAAAATTGAAGAATTTAGATACCTCTTTATCAATTCGAGCGTAGATGTTATATGTGTTTCTGAAACTTGGTTTGTTCCTAATTTATGTGATGTTTTAGTTGAATGTGATGGCTATAATTTGCATCGCTCTGATCGTGATAGTCATGGGGGTGGGGTTGCAATATATGTTAGTTAAAAGTTATGTTCCACGTTTATATGTAAACACTCAACCAGTAGTGCAATTGAATACTTATTTATAGAAATTAGATGCCAAAGATATGCTGATAAGCTACTAATTGGGTGTATATACCGTCCTAACTGCCGGATTGACTATGAACAATTTTTAAACATCATTCCTGAGGTGTCAATTAATTATTCAGACGTCATTATAACAGGCGATTTTAATAGCGATATTTTAAGGGAATCCCACCTTGCAGAGGACATGAAATCGCTGGGGATGAAGTTGGTTAACTTTGTGTCCCCTACGCATTTTACCAAAACCCGCAACTCGCTTTTAGACTTATTTTTTTTGTCTAATACACGCAAAGTAGATACATATGACCAACTTATTGTCCCATCGTTTTCAAAACACGACCTCATATACTTGACTTACGCACTTGACCTACAATACCTTGACCATCCAATAGTTTTTAGGAACTTTAGAAATATCAACTATGACCTTTTGGACTCCACCTTTAATTTGTGCAATTGGAATGACATATATTCCCTTTCCGAAGTAGACGAACAAGTTAACCTTTTACAAAACAATATTTGTTATTTATATAACTGTCTTGTACCTGTTGGTAGTAAAGTTATTCGTGTTTCTGAAAAACCATGGTTCCAAAGAAACATCAAAGACGCAATATTGCAGCGTGACGGGGCGTACAATAAGTGGAGAAGGTACAGGACACCTCAAGCTTATGCAGTGTTCAAGTCATTGAGAAAAAAAGTGACCAAACTTACTGACACCGCAAAGACAAATTTCTATTCCCATAAATTCAGCAACGCATCTTCCACTGCTCAGACATGGAAAATAATTAAAAGCCTGGGAATATGCAAAGTTAAACCAAGACTTGAACAAGACATTACTGTAAATGAACTTAATAAAAAGTTCTTAAGCTGCAAAGTACCTGAAATCACTGAAAATAAATATCTGAACCCACGATTTGTATCTGAAACTGTCAGTGATATTAGATTTAGGTTTTTGTGTGTTAATCCGTGTGATGTCCTTCAAAGTATTCTAAGAATTAAGAGTGACGCCACTGGGTCTGACAACATAAACCCTAAATTCTTAAAAATTCTGCTGCCAAAAATCCTGTCATATACTGTAATACTGTACTGATAAAATCTACTTATCCGGACTGTTGGAAAGCGGCAAAAATTATTCCAATTCCTAAATCAAATAATGAGTACAGACCCATCTCCAGTCTGGTTTTAGGAAAAACAGAAGCTGTACCTCAGCTATTTTAAAAATTGCAGACGACATAAGGGAACAAATAGACGAAAACAATGTTACACTCTTAGTTTTACTGGACTATAGTAAGGCCTTCTATACAGTAAACCATAATGTCCTTTGTGCAAAACTACGTAATATGTTTATGTTTTCTACAACTTCTGTCAAACTTGTGTCTTCGTACCTACAAAATCGTCGTCAATCTGTTGTACTGTCTAGCGTTTCGTCTTCATATGAAAATGTTAATCGTGGTGTACCCCAAGGGTGCTTGGTCCCTTATTGTTTACCTTATATGTTAATGACCTTCCCAATGCATACGATCAAGGAGTCTGTGACGGATGCTTATGGCCATCAGGGTTTTTTGTGTCGTTTCATTCTACCAAAAGTTCCACATATGAAGCAACATTAAAAGGCCTTCATAAGCATTTCAGTGCCCGATGGAAAGAGGAGTACTTAAAATAAGCGCAATAAGTTGCAGAATCCTTTCAGAGGTATCCAAGTCGATGACATGGTGGTCGTCAAAGAAGACAATATGCCATTAAACGACTGGCGGCTCGACAGATCGAGTAGTAGAAATCCGTACCGCTCGAGGGATTATTAAACTTCCCGTCCACAAGCTAGTAAAGGGTTTTTCAATAGGAGCGCTTCAACTTTTTATTTTTTTAATAAAACACAAACGGTTTGATTTTTCAACTAACTTTTTTTTTTATTATCGAATTTGAACATATACATTTAATTATGAAACTCGATTTCTTTCGCATGACCACCGCGTGTACGTTTTACGAAGTCCAATCGTTGAACCCAATTTTCAACCACTCGAAATTCCAGCAATTTCGCGTTCAATATTGGCTCTGAGCTCTTGCAACATCGCCGGCTTATTGGCATAGTCCAATGACTTCACGTAACCCCAAAGAAAATAGTCCTGAAGTGTCAAATCACACGAGCCCGGCGGGAACTCGACCGGTCCATTTCGCGAAATAGCACGCTCATCGAACTTAGTTTTCAATATTGCGATTGTAGCGTGTGCTGTGTGGCATGTGGCCCCGTCCTGTTGAGCATCACTTCGAGCACTTCTTGCTCTCATGGACACCGGAACATTTTGTAACGAAAACGTAGACTCAAATTTTGCCACTAGACGGTCGATTGTCGAACGGGCTGGCTTGTTAAATGGACCGTAAAATGGCCGTAATTCTCTTAAAGTAGCAGCAACAGAACGATTATTTTGATAAAAAATTTGCACAACTTGCAATCGCTGTTCAAGTGTGTAGCGTTCCATGATGACATGTATACTAATAAAGTTTCATATGTCAAGAGAACAAGGAAAAACATGGCGTCGTTCGCCGTCCCTATCGGAAAAAAGTTGAGGCGCACCTATTGCAAAACCCTTTACTTAGATTCTCCTTTTTATGTATTTAATCGACTTACAATTCTTGAATGAATTTTTGGCGTCACCGTCAAATATGGGCACCTCAATATTCGGTAGGCTTGGCGAGTTTTCTATTTTTCCCACCACCTCCAATTTACTTACTTCTTTCTCCTTAATTTGTTCATTAATTTCAGTCGCTAAGGGAATTCGCAGAGTTTCTCAATTCTGGATTTGAGCGTTTTCTAGGAATTTTTCATTCCTTAAGCTGTCTATGCTATTTTTTAACCTCTGTCCTTTTTAAGAGCCTCATAGTCATATTTAATTGATTAATTGTCGACAATACCTGATCATACGTCTTCTTTGTATAATATTCATGGTCTACTGGACCACGCTTAATTAAAAAGCATGATTGGCTATAAATTCTCTTTTTAACTCGATTATACCCTCTACTTCGTCGTTTGAGAAATTTCTGTTACCTTTTAACGAACTGATTTTCTTTGTTATCTGCTCGCTACGAATATCGTGCGGCTAGCTCAGAAGATGTAAGTGTTCGTCCCACCAAATTTATATATACGTGACCGCCCTGGAAAAACGCACAGAAAGATTGGGAGTATACAGTGATCTTTTATTCGCCGACTTGACCCTCGGCCTAGGTGGTGTATTGATAATGTAGAACTATGTTCTGCCGTCGTCTCCTTCCCCGTTGAACGTCTCGCTGGATCGTGCTGGCCGCGAAGTGGTTTCGCTCGCGATGTCTTCTGCTGCCTTTGAATCGGCGGGATTACAGGGATCACCGTTCCCAGACTAGGGTGAACAGGCACTGTGCTCTCGCAGCCCCAGCCTCCTGTCCCTTGCTCTGTCCCGGCCGGTCGCACCGGACGTCGGCTCAGTTTCTACCTGATGGTTCAGGCGTACGCCGGAAGCCGCCAACGCAGTCCCTGGGTCAAACGCCAGGTTCTAGACGAACGCTTCCACCCTAGCCTCTCTGCCGCAAGCTTAAGAATTCAAAGTATACGCTGCTCGCACGATGCTCGTTGTTTGTCGTCCTGGGGTCCTCGTTGTCCTTGTTCTGCCTCCAGGTATCTCGACCGGCTATGCTCCTTGTTGGCGACTCGGTAAGCTGCCGTTCTGTGACTCTAGCGGTGGACCGCTGTGCTCTCAACGCATACGCCTTTCGAGACACCAGCTGAACAAACGCGCGTCCTTCCGGGCTAGTCGCACCAGGACCTTGTACAGTTCCTGCAGGACGATCAGGCATACGCCGGAGTTCGCCAATGCGGTCCTTGTAGGCAGGAAGCTAGTTCTAGAAAACTTTCCTTCTGAGCCCACGGTTCTTCGTCGAAGGATTGTATTTGTTCAACTCTGTCGGACACGCCAGGTGGGATGCCAAGCTCAAATCGCGACAGAAATTGTGACAAAGCGCCTGGACTTGGCCGTGTGATGCCGTAAGGACCTCAGCTACCTGTGTCTCAATTCGGAGACTTTAGCTCTTAGTTCCGAACGTCTCGACGTAGCGATCTTGTTTCCTTGATGACTCCGCACGGCTTTACTTGCTCCTTCACATTGTTTCACTGGTTACTGGTTCACTTGATAACTGTTACTTGTTGACTTGGTAGAAATAGACTGATCTAGCTTCCTGCGCTCGGCCGGTTTATATAGGCCTCCATTTACCGCTAGTTATCGGCGTCTCCTTGCCTCCTGGTCCAAAGTCCGCTGTTTACCGTTCGACCTTTCGCCCTCACGGCACCAATATCAGGGTCCAAAGTCCGGTGCCGTCCCGTTACTTCCTTCTGCACACGGTCCTTCGCCGCTCTCTTCTATTGCTGTCCCTCTCGGACTTTCCTTGTCCTTGTCTGGTGCTCAGTGCTCCACTCTCTCTCGCCGCACTACCGTTACTACGGGCGAATTCTCCGCGTAACTGGTAACTGGTGGGCCACTGCTTGCATGCGCTTACTCTGCTTGCTTCTTAACTTGTGGGGAGTTATTCAACTCCTCACAACCTTTTTCGCTAATTTCCCTACAGGCTTTGTTTATTTCGGACTGCCTTTTAAGCAGATTCAAGATTGGCTCATTATTAACTTAAATATATCTTATCTTGATTTTGTGCTGGTCGCTAAGGTGCCGTGTCAGCACCTGATATCTGGCCAAGGCGATCGTTTGCTGCGCCAGTGTTCTGGCTGGACCCCGGGCAGTTGCACTCGGAATGCGCGGTCATCATTTCCAATGTTGCGCGCGTTGGTCACCGGATACGACCCGCAATTCGGCAGTTTTATTGCATGTGAACTGCGTGTGTTAACTTTTCCCTCCTTCAAATGATCGTCGTCCCGGCTCGTCCGCTCGTTCTGCATCGCTGTCCGTTTTTGGCCTGGCGTTTCAGGTAATGATGTCCTAGCCAAATGGTAGAGCAAAGTAGAAAAGCAGAAAGTAATGCAAAGGAGCTGCTGAGGAAGGACCCCAATGTAAGTTTTTCTCTTAAGGGTCCCGAAGTGGTGGAAATTGCTCAGACTTAGCGTATGAAGAAATGGGAGACTTAATCGGGTTTGGTGAGCTGTGATGTTGACTATGGTCATAGCCGATACAGCAGGTTTTTCCATCGAGCTTCCTAATTGGTTTATGAACCATGTATTGTTGAGGGCTATTCCTTATCGGAATATGTTACCACGTAGGTTCCAGATATATTTTGTTCTCTTCCTTGGTCATCGGTTATTGTCACTTGGCACTATGAGTGTGCCATGTTCCACTATGGTGACTGGATCAAGGTGGCCTGGGAGCGTCGAGGAGTGCGCAATGGTTCCAGTAACGATTTGTGGCGCTGACAGTCGTCTTGCAGTAGCCGATATTGAGGTTTTGTGTTGGGCACCCAGCGACTATGATACTATTTTCGAAGTCCAGGATCTTCTTGTGGTGCTAGACCGGGTAGACCGTTAGTTTCTTACATACGATCTTAGGATTTAGAAATTTAATAAGAAAGTGGAGGATTTTAGAATTTTGGAATGCACTTATACTAGATACCTCCCATAATTATACTAAACTAATGTTAATAGGCTGTTTGTCCTTAAATTCGCCAATGTCGGTGCTATCTAGGATTGCCAGACTTACAATATCTAATTTTGCCAGGGTTAAGCCCATGAGAATGTTTTCTAGGTCCGTAATAACGATTCTATTTTTTGCCAAAATAATTTTTAAAAGGTGTGTTTCTTTATTTAATCCCGTAACATAGCGGCGGGAGCTTGTTTTCTAGACGTTTATTTGTTTTTAGGAAAACATTGTCGCCAACGTGATAGTCCTTGTAGGTCCTATCTTTCTTTATTTGGTTAAGGAATTTTTTTTGGGCTTGTTGAATTTTCTTACTAATGGGTTTTTCATTGGTTACTGAGTGAATTGACCTATTATATGGCTTCGTTCAAGTTTTTTTTTTCTAATTTTAGGCATCTGGCTATTTCCGTCAGGGTACTATGAAACATTTCTACTTGGCCGTTTGAGGTGCTGTGGAAATAGTGATATTGAAGTTACTGAATAGAAATGATTTTTTAGTTTCGGAGTTTAAAGATTTTTCATTAGCGCAACAGATGGTTTTTATCTTTAGAAAAAAATTACTATATTTAATATGTGTGCTTCTACATCTGCAATAGCCCTCGATGCAATTGCCTGCACTGTGGCGAGTTTCGATAACTTATCTGTGCATGTTAGTAAAAGGGTTCTGTCCATAGAAAAAATGCCAATGTGGAGAATTTCTCCCACAAAGGCAGGTATCGGTGTTTGTCCTATCGCCTATTTAGATGGATAGCGATTGTACTTCGCCATGGAACAAGTTTTTGCAATTCGAGGTTTTTTCTGTTGCTAACCGAAGCATTTTGGGAAAAAATAGTCCCTCAAGACTTGTTGTACGTTTTCCTGAGCTGCTCGGTGTGCCCTGTTATATTCTGTTATAACACTTTCTCTTTGCTCGGTCGTATTCGTTATGTATTGCACAAAGTTTTTCGCATTTTTGAACGAGGTGCTTTGAAATAATTCTACTAGTTGGTGTTGAATAAATGCCAAGGTGGGTAAAGTGCAACGTATTGCATTTACTACTTCAGCATTAACTATATCTTGTAAAGTATTAAGCAAATTTTCTCGGTCAGCTATTTTTTTATGTGTCTCACTTTGATGAATGTGTCTATGGATTAATCATTTCCTTCTTCAATTATTATCTGATTCAGTTCTGTCTATGATTTACTTTAGTGATTGCTCACTATAACTTGAAGCTACATCAGATTCTTGGCCGTCTGTCACGAGAGTTGCTTTGCATGGTTTATAAACCAGCTTTGCGCCGTGATCGTCAATATTTCCTTTCCAGCGCTTCAATTTTGCGTTAGGGTTTTTATCTGGGACGGCGAAGATGAGGGGCTGGTGGTCAGTGAAGATCTGTAAACCGTATACCCCGTATAAATAATTCCGTAGATTTTTCAAAGCTCTCGCTCGTTGGTTGCAAAATTTATTTCATTGTCTCGTAAGGCACGTGATATCGTCGTGATCAGTCGCCCATCCTAAGATAGGACTACTCCCAAACCAAAGCCTGAGGCATCTGTTGTCAAACAAAAAGTTCTGTTATAGTCTCGGTACGAGAGTAAAACATCTTGTTATGCTAGGATTTCTCCGCCTGTCGAATTTTTCCCTTTGTTCCTTGTTCATTTTGATGTCCATTTTCCTTGACTGGTATTTGCTTGTTTTTTTCCGTTTTCTCCCTTCGTGATATTTGTTAATGGCCTTGCGATTGTCGCGAATTTTTTGACAAAGCACCTAAAGTAGCTATCTAACCCTAGAAATTGTGAGGAATCACATTTTTTATTCTTTCTTTTATGTACATATATATATTTATAATTATAAGTTTCTCCTACGGCCCATAGAACAACCGCGTACTTGTTTGTAAATATCAGACAATAAGCCAGAAAGTAGCTAGTAAGCTAGCAAATAGCTAGAATAGCCAGAACAGCGGCCGTCCAACCCAGTGCGTGGGATCCGCGATTCACCCAAAAACGACAACAGCGACAACCTGGCCGAGTGGAACGAGGTGAGAGGAGTGCGGTTAGGGACAACGAGGCAGGGAAGAGGATATAATAAACTAACCAATTGTTAGACTGTGAAAAGTGAATGTGTTTTAGGTTCCCTGTGGTTACGCGGGGCGTAGTGATCATAGTCAGGTTCCCTGCGGTTACGCGGGGCGTGGCGTGTTTAGCCAGGTTCCCTGCGGATACGTGGGCATGGTAGTTTTTTTTAGCTAGATTTTCCTAGCGGCTACGCGGGGGTGTCAGTGTTAGTCAAGGTTCCCTGCGGATACGCGGGCATGGTAGTTATAGCTAGTTTTCCGTGCGGCTACGCGGGCGGTTTTCCCTGCGGTTGCGCGGGCTGTGTAATTTTAGCTAGTTTTCCCTGCGGCTACGCGGGCTGTGTAATAGCCTGATTCCATTGGCGCATTAAAACGCATTTAGCCTAATGCGCATTTATTTACACAGGGAATCCCATAAGACTAAATGCCGCATTTAAAATAAATGCGATTATTAAATGCGATTAAAAACCATTCGCCCCGAAAATTTTTAGAAAAAATACCGGAAAATACCGATGTTGAACGATATTTTGTTCGTGCCACCACTACAGCAGCTGTTTTCAATATGCAAGGTTGGCGCAATTTTTGATGTCTTTTGAAAATAAAAACTATTTTGTATAAAAATGACTGAAAACTAAAGCGCACGCTGTAAATTCTGCTCGCAGTACCACAATGCATTACTGCTGGATCTCTGGCATAAAATAACTCCCACATATACGGGGATCCTAGCCCTTTTTGGAAACTGTGGTGGTCTCCATTTCAAACCCGTCATAACACCGTAATCAGCTTCTCTTCCTTGTCGTCCAAGTTGGCAAATGCCTCGGTCGCATTATAGATGCCCTGCTGAGCATTACAGAGTTTAGTAAACTCACTCATGTTCAATAATTTTGATTATTTTCTTTTGGATTTGCCAAAATGCAAAAGTAAACAAACCCAGATCAGCTGCTCGTGCCACTCACATGTCGGAGTAGCATTAGCTAAATGCTAATGCGCCAATATAATCAGGCACATTTAAAAAGTCCACTAATGCGGCAATGGAATTAGGCTATAACTTTAGGTAGTTTTCCAATGCGTGGGCATTCGGGTATAAATCCCTGCTAGTTTCCGAGCACGAGAGTGCCCTAAATCTTTGACCAATACTTCCGTCCTCAACTGTCTCAACAGATTATAAATTTATCTGGGGAGGATCCTGGGTTGACTGAGACGCCTACCCCAGCAATCGCATCCTTACAAAATGATCTAAGGTCGAAATGCGTTTTAGGTGGGGGAAAATGTTTAATGGCCTTGACCTTTTCAGGTGAAGTTCGAAGCCCCCTTTGTGATACTATGAATCCCAAGAACTCAACGCTCTTTTTAAAGAACTTTGATTTTTCTTGGGATAGTTTCATGCCTGCTTCTAAAAGTTTTGTTAGGACCCAGCCCACGTCTTTAAGATGGTCCTCCTTAGTTTTTGAGAATTTTATAAGATCATCGGCATACACATAGCATAACTTTGATTTTCCATCCCTTAAGACATCATCGATGGCTCCCTGAAAAATGCTTGGGTCGTTTTTTAGCCCGAACGGCAATCTACAGATTTTGTATTTACCGTTGTTTATTGAAAATGCCGTTTTTTCTCGATCCTTTTCTGCCAGCTCTATTTGGTGAAAGCCTGACTTAAGGTCGAGTGTTGTGAAGACTGTTGATTCGCCCATATTTGACAGTATTGTCGAAATTGTAGGGATGGTGTATCTATCATCTGTATTTTTTTATTTTAATTTCCTCAAGTCGATAACTAATCGCTTCTTTTTGACCCCAATTTGGTCAGTATCTTTTTTGTCCACAACGCAGGTAGGGTTGTTATATGGAGATTCGGATGGCCTAATTACGCCCTCTGCAAGAAGTTGATTAATTTCTGCATTGACGAACTCATGGGATGCAGGTAAGATTTTGAGTATACCGAGTACCCGTCTATTTTTATTATGGCAATCATATTTATATCGAAAGCTATGTGATTTTTAGTTTTGTCAAACGTGGTTTTAATTGCAGGGGGAACGTCTTGGTCATCAATTTTTATGAAGTTAACGTTTTCTGCTTTAGTGAACTGAATGTTTTCAGTTCCATTGTTAGCGTGTAAAGTATTTCTGGTAAAATCGAGTTTCGCATTTACTTGATTAAGCAAGTCGAGCCCAATAATGCCGTCAAAGTCCTTAAGAACGCTAAGAAGGAAAAAGGATGTTTTTGTATTGAACACAGAAACAACGCATTTTTTATTTACTTTGGTCCCGAATTTTCGTTTTGTTTGTAATATGTTTGCGAATTTTTCCAACCTGCTTGTTGCTGGTTGTTTGACATATTTACTCTTTCTTCGTTGTGCCTGGCGAAAGTGGCCGCAAAAAGGCTTCAGTCAGACTCTGCTTCTTGGGTTAATACCAGTGCCGATGGCACGTCCCGTGGCTGCGCGGGAAAAACAACTACCTTCAGTGATGTTTTTACACCGGAAACAAACGCATGTAAAGCGTCGTTTCTGTGTTGTTTGTTAAGAACGGATGCTGCAGCCGCATATTGTATGTCATAATTGTTTTATTTTTTAGAAGCGTTAGCTTCCGTTCTACCTCGTCACAATATTTGAGCAAGGGTAGGTCACCCTGTCTTGACAAACTTATTTCTTGCTTAATTACGTGCCACGGAGTTTTGTCTGCGTATGTGAAATTTTAGCGTGCCAGTATGGCGGGGAAATTTAATACCGTATTAAATGAGGATAATACAGCTGCCGCTGGGCAGCGTTAGCGTTAGCTTCCGTACTACCTCGTCATAATATTTTAGCAAGGATAGGTCACCCTGTCTTGACAAACTTATTTCTTGCTTAATTACATGCCACGGAGTTTTGTCCGCGTACGCGAAATCTTACGTTCCAGTATGGCGTGAAATTTAATATCGTATTAAATGAGGGTAATACAGCTGCCGCTGGGCCTCTTACTTATTTTTAGAATTCCGACCGCCTGGTAAAAACGGCTGCTTTGTAGGCTGCAGTGCACTATGGGGCAAATGACTACTTTTTGTGGCATTGATTAATAACTTAACGAAGCAACTTTCTCGGGTTTTTTTTTTTTAATTAAGTCTTTGATACGGAAAGCAAGGTTTAAAAAAAATGGGCGGGGTTACGCCCTTTTTTTAGGAATTTTTTTTGGTAAATACTAAAGAAAAATTTTGTTTTCTTTTGAGAGAAGTTGTTTTCAAAGTAAACGCAGTAATTGTATTGAAAAAGTTTAAAAAACTCTGTATTATTTTCGTTTTAATCAATTCGGGACATAAAGCTAAAGTTTTCAAAATATAGGCAAGGTCGGGCTGAGCGCGCTTTCGAGCAGCTGCACTTGCAGCTTGAATTATTAATCTAGCATTGCCCGCCTGCAGGGATGCTAGATCTGTCGCTTCGTGTCTTTACGTTCTATATTTTTTCGATAGAAAGAATAGTATAGGCCGTCCAACCGCTTTTAATGTTTTATTTATTCTAACATTATTCTAGCTAAGGCAAGAAGAATGCCTTTGGTTGAATAGATTTAAGTTTCTATTTCACTTTGCCCAGGTCTGTGTTATATTGTAGCAAAGGCTTTGACTTTTTTTAAACCAAAATTGCCTCATCTTGCTTGGAACAAGGTCCACGCTTTCATAAATTCGAAAATGGCAATCTCCTTTGCACTCCTTTGCATATGTTAAGCAATTCGGAGTTTGCAAATTTGAGGCTAGAACCTAAAAATTTTAAAAATCAGAAAAAGTGCGCAGAAGTGCACTTTTATACTAACAGAATAGAATAATACTTGAATAATATAGAACATGTAACAAGTTTTAGAGTTTGAAAGTGCTTGAATCACTACAAATCACTACAAGATTTTAGTTTTTTTTGGGGTTATACCTTTCACAAGATAACAGGGACACCACAATCAATATCTACAATTCAAGTTTACGAACACATATTACAAACCACTATTGTTGGACTGCATGCCAAAAAATATCACTTGAATTGGTTTCTTTAATAGTGTTAGATTTGGAAGAAAAAGTTTACGATTAAACAGCACTCGCTTCAAGTTGCACCAACAACTGACTTTAACAGCTGATATCTTAACAGTAATGCGTTCTGTTAAACTTGTACTTGCAATATTTAAGATTAAGGTTACCCCTATCCATCGCGAATAAAAACAATATTTAACGACTTTTAAAAAATGGGTTTTGGCCAAAAAATGTGGTCGTTAGCGCAATAGTGCAGTGGCGGCCTGTCGCCAGGAAACATAAATTTCCTGCTTCCCGTCGAATTCTGGAACAGATTTAACCATATCAAGGGGTTCGCTACATTCCTTCCCCGTTATAATTTAAATCTCCTGGATTGTTTTGATTTTCGGAGTTTTATCTTTAAGTAAAGAATTCCCCATAGTTGTGGCTAATTTTTCATAAATTTGTGTCTGCCGCCTTTGGAGTGCGTCTGCTATGGCGGCCTCCATTCTGTTGTTGTCTGTTGAACTTCTGAGTTCGTTGTGTCGAAAACGGCTTTTCGAATATTCGAATATTGCCGATGGGTGGCGGTCTTCTTCGCTATATTCTTAACTCTGTTCTAGTTGATGTCTTTTGATTTTTATTTTTATAATTTTACTTATATTTATCTAAAATTTTCACATCCGATGAGACGTAGTTGTTGTTCCTATTCATGAATTATTATTTTTTAAAGTTGAATATTTTCTTCATTTATTGGCGAACATTTTGGATAAAAACCATATGGTTCTGTTTTGCCGACGGCTGCTGCTGCTCTTCCCTCGGAGGCGGCATGGGGTTTCCTTACAGCTCCCTTTTTTTTCTCTGGTTGTTCCCTCGGAGGTGGCGTGGGGTTTCCCTGCAAGTCCCTTTCTCTCTGTTTGTTTCCTCGGAGGGGGGCGAGAGGTTTCCCTACAGTTCCCTTTTTCTCTGTTTGTTCCCTCGGAGGAGGGCGCAATTTTATTTTATGCAAGTTTTTTTCTGTTAAATTATTCCACTTTTATTATCGGCATTTTATTCCTTGAAAACTGTGGTGACTTCACTTTTTTTGCACTTTTATTTTCGGTAACTTACTCTTGGTGATCTCACTTTTTTCTACTGCACTTTTATTTTGTTGGTACGTTTTTGTTGGGTGTCATTTAAATAAAATAGAGTTATAAATGGTTTATAATAATTATTAACCTAAGCCCTCACAGGCAAAGGTTAGCTAAACATTTATGTTTACAATTAATGATTGCACAGCTATGGCTGCGGAGTACCGACAAATTGTAGGGAAATGCTTTACAATGGTTACATGCTGATCCAAGTTGTATAATTACAAATTAGAGAAGTTACAACATGTTTTAAATACATTTTTTTTAATGTCCCGTTTGTTGCTATGGGAGCTATATAACATATTCGTCCAATTTTGATCAAAGTTTAAACGTAATTCTAAATCACTAAATAAAAAAAAAAACAGGCCTGTTCCAGTTTTCACTCGGAAGTAAATTCGTTAGCATCGGCGGATTTCCCTTTAACATAATCAAAGTTCAACATTTGGCCCGCTGCTGTTCCTTATCTTTTTGTGCACACTTTTAATGTCTAAAATCAATCAAAAAATCATTGGTAGCCAAAAATAACAAATTCTACTTATTTTAAAGGCAGTGATGGAAACTGACCAACAAAAGATTTGAACAGCTCGTGTGGAAATCAGCTGTGTTGCCCGAAATAATTCAAAGAAATTTGCAATATCTGTCACCTTTCACAAACCACCGGGCATTGTGCATGTTCTCCTCCGTAAACTTCATAAATATGACGCCTTGTTTGCTTTTCTTATGTTTCCTCCTAATAATATTAATTTTTAATAGAAAAAATATTCGGTTTTCTTACTTACATTTTGTATTTTAAAATTTGTGCGTGAATCAGCTGCTTGGCACCAGTGTTGCAAACTTTTCACAAGAATCAATGTTCCCAAGGTCCCAAAACAACACGCTTTGCACAATAAGTACATTAAATTATGGGATAATAAGCACAAAAACACTTTTAAAATAAACTTAGATAATTAACACTTTACACAACCGAAAAGCGCTCGCTTTTTTGTACCATGACAACCATTGCTTTGTCTCTATCAAATTCGTTCGAAATCTAGAACAGGGGCGGCGGACATGCAAAACTCCAGTAGGTTGGAATCGAAGCGATTCTGAGGTGGCATCACATAATCATTTTTAAAAAGTCAAAAATGTTCCTATTAACCAAATCTGTTTTGTAACAAGAATAAGGTAAAAATTTCAATTGCACTTTATGTTATCGCAAAGTATTTTAAAAGAATTAATTTTCTGTTCTTTCGGAAAAATTGGAAATTGGAACAGGTCTGGGAAATTCGAATCCGTGTGAATTATTCGAAAGTGAAAACTGGAACAGGTCTGATAGAAAAACAGCAAAATTTGATTATCCGATTGTTCCTGTGGGAGCCATATGATTAAGTTGTCCGATCCTGCAATGAGAAGACAACTTTTGGGAAAGTTTCATGCAAATGGCTTTAAAACTGAGAGACTTGTTTGCGTAGAAACGAACGGACGGACGGACAGACGGTCACTGCGTTGCAAACTTCTGCAAGGGTATAAAAAAGGCAAGTCAAAAAGAGAAACGTAATTTTTGAAGAATTCTAAGAAATATTGGCGAAGACTTAAAAAGTATAAATACACGGTTAACACCCTTTTAATACGTAATTAAGCCTCATGTTATGCTTTATCTAAATTGAAATTAGTTGTTATAAGACTCGTTTTAAAAGAAACAAGAAGGAAAGCAAACTTTGGCAAGCCGAAGTTCATATACCCTTGCAGCTATTGCATTAATTAAATACTTTTGAAAACATTTAAATTATGATTTACTTGAGTATGTGCTGAAAAACTTTGAAACTATGATGATTTGCAGCTCAATTATTAGATAGTTATTTTATATATTTTTATTATTTCTATGGGAGCTATATGCTATAGACGTCCGATTTTGATAAAATTTATACCATAATTCTGAAATAATTAAACATTGCTATATGTCGAAGAACTAAACAAAAAATTAAAAAACAGAAAAGTTATAATTTTTTTTCATTTATTTTTCCGATTGTTCCTATGGGAGCTATATGCTATAGTCGTCCGGTTTTGATGAAATTTAAAACGTAATTCTGAAATATTAAACCATTACTATATCTCGAAGAACTAAACAAAAAATTAAAAAACAGCAAAGTTATAATTTTTTTTTCATTTATTTTTCCGATTGTTCCTATGGGAGCTATATGCTATAGTCGTCCGATCCGGCTCGTTCCGACTTATATACTACCTGCAATAGAAAGACAACTTTTGGGAAAGTTTCATGGAGATAGCTTTAAAACTGAGACCCTAGTTTGCATATAAACGGACGGACAGACGGACGGGCAGACGGACATGGCTAGATCGACTCTACTAGTGATGCTGATCAAGAATATATATACTTTATAGGGTCGGAAACGTCTCCTTCACTGCGTTGCAAACTTCTGGCTTAAATTATAATACCCTCTGCAAGGGTATAAAAAAAAGCTACACAAAGACCCATCAACCGTGATTTAAGACCATTAGTTTCTCTGGTAATATTGATAGTAATTGTCTAATGATTTTCAATCACTAAAAAATACCGCATGATATTTATTATTTTTTTTTTAATTATATCATTTAATTAACAAGTATTAAAGTCATATTATTGTTAATGCCAGTTTTACTTTCGTTCTTTTAATATCAGAATTTTATTTATTACAGACAAAATTCCTGCACGACTAGTGTTATATTTCCTTTCTTGGTCTGGTTTTCTGGTATCTTTTATGATGCGCAACGACATGAATTTCGCTTTGGTGGCTATGTTTACAAATGGAAATTCTACTCAAAACCAACAAAACGGATCGCCAATAATTTTGGTAACTTTATTATGAAGAAAGTAGCTAAAGTTATTTTATTTTAATTTTTTTCAGGGCTCTGAAGATCAAATATCTATTGTAAAATCTGTCATAATAGGTTCATTCTATTGGTGTTACGTGTTGTCACAGGTGGCTGGAGGAGTTGCTACAGAACTGTTTGGAACCAAGTGCGTATTTGGATGGTCCCAGTTAGCAACAGCTTTTTGTAGCATTTTGATGCCGTCAGCAGCAAAATTTCATTACATAGCTGTTATTGTGTTAAGATCTGTCCAGGGTTTTGCTTCTGGCCTCACTTGGCCTGCCATGTATGCAATAGTTGGATATTGGATACCACTAACGGAACGTTCACGTTTTATGTCAAGTTTTCAAGGTTTCAGCATTGGTATCGGGCTAACTTACCCGTTGTGTGGATTTATTTTGTCAGAATTTGGTTGGACATACGTTTTTTATACAACAGGCAGCTTAGGACTTGGATGGTGTTTATTATGGTATTTACTAGCTTTTAATACACCCCGTGAGCATCCTCGGATTGCTGAAGAAGAACTAAAATACATAGAACTTAACGTAAGAAGAGAAGTACACAATGCAGCCAAAGTTAAAGTCCCCTGGCTGAAAATATTTAAGTCCTTTCCTGCTTGGGCGATTGCTATAACAACGTTTGGACGAATATTTGTACATTATATTTTTATTGTTAATGGTCCCACTTTTATGGGAAACGTTTTAAAATTTAATTTTGAAACAAATGGCTTTCTATCTGGAATGCCATTTGTTTGCTCGTATATTTCATCTGTATTTTTTTGTTATATGGCTGATAAATTTGTGTTGTACAAGGTTTTAAATCTAACTAATGTAAGAAAATTATTTACCGCGCTATCACAAATTATTCCAGGGCTCTTGATATATTGTATCGGGTATATAGATAATGTCCACATTTTGTTAACTGTATGGTTTATAGCGGTGATATTTATAACTGCATCTTATGCAGGAGCAATGGCTAATATAATTGACTTAGCGCCGAATTATGGACATTCTGCTGCCGTTCTGGCATTTTGCCAAACAATTCATATGTCTGCGTCCTTTATTTCTCCGTTGACTGCTGGATTTATAGTAACTCGAGAGGTAAAGTATACACTAAAATTTATTTTTAAATTATATAAAATATACCAGTAAATGACAGATAAACAAAAAAAAATGTTTCCAATAACTCTGGTTTGCAAATTTAAATCGATGAAATCTTCCAGAGATCAAACCTTGATTTTCCTGTGCAGATCGACGCCCTGATTCCAAAAATGACACTCAACATTTTTTGTATGGTACCATTTTTTATACCCTTGGAGAGGGTATTATAATTTCAGTCAGAAGTTTGCAACGCAGTGAAGGAGACGTTTCCGACCCTATAAAGTATATATATTCTTGATCAGCATCACTAGTAGAGTCGATCTAGCCATGTCCGTCTGTCCGTCCGTCTGTCCGTCCGTCTGTCCGTCCGTTTAATTTTTTGTTTAGTTCTTTGAGATAATAATGGTTTAATATTTCAGAATTACGTTTTAAATTTCATCAAAATCGGACGACTCCCATAGGAACAATCGGAAAAATAAATGAAAAAAAATTAATACTTTTCTGTTTTTTAATTTTTTGTTTAGTTCTTCGACATATAGCAATGTTTAATTATTTCAGAATTATGGTATAAATTTTATTAAAATCGGACGTCTATAGCATATAGCTCCCAAAGAAATATTAAAACTATATAAAATAACTATCTAATAATTGAGCTGCAAATCATCATAGTTTCAATGTTTTTCAGCACATACTCAAGTAAATCATAATTTAAATGTTTTCAAAAGTATTTAATTAATGCAATAGCTGCAAGGGTATTATGAACTTCGGCTTGCCGAAGTTTGGTTTCCTTCTTGTTTTAAAGTGTGAATTACGTTTTCCTCCAGTTTTTATGCCAGTTTTATTGTTTATCTCCATTTCTTCTTAATGGACTTATGACACTACATTGTTAACCTCTTTCATTGCTCATTTGTTATTTTTAACAATACGTATCACTATTCCAATGAACAAAGAATGGAGAAAATATTAGACGGAATTTGGCAACAAAAATAACATTCGTTGAAATACCACCGGGGCCGATACATCAATCAGCAAAATCGTATCTAAAAAGTACAATCTTGCTTATTGATAAGAGTTGACGACAAAACGGAATAAAAAAGCGAGGCTTAAGTGTATACGAAATACTTTTTGCCATTTAATGTTGACAACTGAAATCCTTTAAATGCTAAAAATAGTGGGATAAACACAATATAATGAACAAAAAAATAATATTTGAATTTAACTTTAAAATGGCAGTGTGACCGTGAACTTAAAACCAAAAAAATCTCAAGCAGTATCCATATAGTTGTCTCTGTCTCTGAGCTTCAATGAATCCGTCAATGAGTGAGGCGAACAATGTAGTGTCATATCATAAATTATTTCTTAAAAAATAATTTTATCACTTTGTCTTGAAGATGAAACATTCACGAATCTAGTAAGTTATTTACCTCAACATTCCGCCGGTAAATCTATTTGATTTCTGGAGGACTTCATCAATTTAAATTTGTAAGCCAGTGCACAGTGGGCCAGGACTGGAAAAAAGTGGCAAAAATTAATAACTCCCAAATTATCAATAGATTTAAAACTTTTAGTATGTTATCTTATGTTCTTGGGGTCGCTGATTCCGAATCTGAAATTGGATTTTCAAAATTCAAAATGGCAGACTCAAATGGCGGACTGAATATGATGACTTTTCTAAAAACTGATTAATTTTCATTGAAACTTGTTATTAAATTACTTCTAATCATTATTTTTAATTTTTTTATATCAATTTATATATTTTAAAAAGGATTTGTGATAATTTTGTTTTATAATTTATATATTACGCTTAGGATTAGCTGCTTTTGCTAAAGCACTCAGGATGTGCCACGAGAAGGCTCCAAAACCGATTTAACATCCCGTTTTTTTTTTGTTTTGGTTTTTTAATTTTGTTTATTAATTTTTTAATTTTTTTTTGCATTTTTTAAATTTAATTTTTTTTTTTTGATTTTTTTAATTTTTTAAAAATTTCTTATTTGATTTCATTTTCTTCATATTCTGAGAGCTCAATTTCATTCAGTTCATTGAGTATATTTGACATATTATGTTTTTCCTCATCATAGAAATCTTCTTCTTCTTTTTCAACTGAAGATTTACTTTCAGTTGCAGCCTCTTGACTTATTATCAACTACCTCTTTAGGTAATGAGAATAATCTTGTGCGTGAGACGCGAAGAAAGGTTTATAGAGGATATTTTCGGATCAGAAGTGTCAATAGCTCGATTAAAAACATCTTCTAAAGTTGTTATGCGGCTATGTTTTCTACTCAAAAATTGTCCATAATTTTTATAATCTTTATTTCGAGCCTCTGATGCTTCTTCCCCAAGCATACCTATAGGAAGCAAACTTGCACTTATTATTTCAGAGCCGTGCATACAAATTCAAAAAGTTCGATTTCACCACACCGTCACCAGTTGGTTTGCTTGCAGAAAGCATTTAGCACACTGCAGCGCATGTAAATTCCGGCACAAATGTGTACACGCAAGCTTGCAAAAAATGTGGAAGCGCGCTAGGTTTTTTATTTATTTCGTTCTTAAAAAAAAAAAACGCGCAAAAAGGCGCAACTTGTTAAAAACAGCACATTTCAAGGAATAATTCCGAGTAATTTACATATTGATATCTAGGGGAACGAAGGGGAACGCCTATTTGGAAGTGTCGCAAACATTGAAAATCGTATAACTTTGTATTGAAAATAATAAAAAAATATTTTTTCGACTTTTTTGAAGAAAAAAAAATATTATTTTTGATTTCCGTAACATTATTAATTGTAAAAAAATAAAAAATAGTTTTGTATCACATAGAAATAAAAATTTATTTGTATTTAAGGAAAGGTACATTTATCTGACTTTCAAGCAATATTTTCTATTTAAATTCCTTGTAAAAATTGTATTTTGTAACCAAATGCTTTGAAACTTTGACAAAACACCGGTGGCGGTGTTGGCTCCTCGTTCCCTTAATGCTGGCTCTGCATGTCGTTTTGGCTGCTTGAGTTTTACTCGCCACGCTGTCTTCTGCGTTGTCGCTAATTGCAGGATTTAAAAATTCCCTAAGGAACCTATCCGGCTGGATAGTCTTAGAGTTAAAGCGTCGTGGCGCTGGAGGGGCTATGGTAGGCCTCCTGTTGTCTAAGTTGCAGTTTATTGCCTTGTGGCCGCTAGCCGTATAACTCTTTAAGTGACCATTATGCACGCTGGAAAAGCGAGTCGCTGCAGAAGCTAAAGTCCACATTCTGAAGTGTTCGCTTCTTGCGTTCGTGTAGGCTAAGCCCCATTCTTCTGCCCAGGAATTAAAGTCACTAACGTGGTGATCGCTTTCCTAATGCGTCGCTAACCAGCTCATCCAGGACTGCTACGATTTCTTGGATAGAAAGGCGCGGTGGTAAGTAGCAGCTGTAGAGGCAAAAGTTGCTGATCTCACCCCGAACAAAAAAGAAGCCGATACACACGATCGGCTTGATCCTTGATGCATAGAAAGCAATTAGCATTTTTACTGTGCTAGCCTCTACTGCGAATTGGTTCACCAGCTCCTTTGTTAGGTCCCCTGCAGTTACAAGTGGGTCCAAGACACTGAATGCCAGAAAGTGTATAACAATAGAGCTCGCACAGCCACAGCTCCGTTACCTAAATAATTTATCATATTTATCCAACCGCAGAACGATGCTTGTTAAAACTTTTATTTGTATGTACATATCTCAGTGTCTAATCGTGTCACTAGAAACGACATCCTATTATTTTGAAACATTGTAGATCAAACTATGATATGAATGAGCCATTTAAAGTTCTTTGTAATGACTATAATAAACTCTATCATAGCATTTCTACTACCGACTCTTTATAAGTTTAAAAAGCATTAATCTTATATTACTTTACACGTAATTAGTATTATTAATTGGTTTTTAGTATGGTATGTATTTTGAAATTATCTGTCCATTTTTTTGGTGTTCTTTTCTTTTACCACTCGCGATCTCGTCTTTACGCCTCCAGCGAAAAGTGGGCTCTGCTCGTATCAAGCTTTGCTTGTTGTCTTAAGGGCCACTAGTATGTACAACTTCCGAAAATTTAAAATTTTTTTTTTGGAGCATCGAAATGAAGCAATTTGGATGTAATTCAACGCGTTTTTTCAACTAAAGTTCTCCTGGACAAGTTAATTTTTCTAAGGTCTTGGTATGATATCCCTTTTTTTTTGGGATACTTTTCTATTGGTGTATTACGCATGACGATCGAACCATCACAGTAGATTTTTAATTCTGCGTTTATATATCACCAATTAATTTTCCTAAGGTCTTGGTATGAAAACGCATTTTTTGGGATACCTTTCGATTTGGTGTATTACGCATTATGATCGAACCATCACAGCAGATTTTTAATTCTGCGTCTATATAGCACTATATGTTTATTTCTTTTAGGCAATGAGAAGGAAAGGTGTAACTCGGGACTCTGCACATCACCGTAAAAAGGTTTTCAATAAAAGTAGTATCGAGCATTGTTTTAAGTTTGTCTGAAGGTGATAAATTAATTTATAGAATCCTACCAAAGCAGGCACTTCCCAGGATTGTTTTACCACTGAACAATTACATGGTCTAACTTCAGATTAAGTAAAACATCATTTTCAGGATCAAACGGTCTACAGTGTTAGTCTAGCAGATATCTTGCAGATGAGATGCCTTTTCAATGCCTTTTATATTTATTTATTTACAACAAACGCCTTTTTTCAAATGAGTGAAGTGAGAAAGTTCAAAGAACAAGGTAAATTTGTGTAGTGGTCTACAGGCACTTAGCGCAGTAATAAGCAGACACAAAATTACGATACTTGATTCTTTGTCAGGGGATCAAGTGGCTATTAATTTACTAGAAACGGACTGCATAACGGCAACGCGATTCGCGTGAGTGCGACACTCAAATGATAAGGGTAAATATGATCAAGTAAAATTTAAAATAACTGCCTGGAAACGGTAGTTTTATATCTTGGATTTCGGTGTAATTTCTTCAAGAGTTAGTTATTCAGACTTGCAGGGACGTTTAATGTACAATTAAGTTACAGTTTAGGAATATAAAAAGAAGGAGGGTTGTTTTAATCTTAGAATTGAGGGACCAGAACACATGCAACCGTTTTTGCTACCACTTTTCAAGGCATAGCCCCAAAGCAGATACCTATTTTTATCGGTTTAACTCTGTAGATATAACCTTGATATTATGCCTGATAAACTTACCGCATTAGTAGGGTAGGCCTTTTCTCAAGCGAAGACACTTTGGCATTGTACAGAATTACTGTTATAGCCAGTCGTTATTATTGCCTTACAGTTTTTTATTGATAAAGAAGCCGCCCTTTCTTGGACCACTGTTTAAAAATGGCGTAAGAAATCAAAAAACTTAAGAACTTTGAGCGACAGAGCAGGAGCGTTTGATGGCTACTCACAATTGCTTGTAAAAAACGACAATAATGTTCCTTCTTAGGTCAACTTCAGCTTTGTCAATGTAATGTTGGGACGAAAAAAAGTCGGAGTTTCGGGAAGATATCTGCTGATATTAACATTTATGAAAATGTTGAGGCTACAAGGAGAATTACCTCCACGTCCTCATCATATTTGAGAAGCAGTTATAAAAAGCAGATTTTAGCCAAACGTAAAGCTTCAGTTTTAAGCTTAAATATATACAAGGATAGGTGAGTAGTAGGGGAGAGATGTGGAAGGTGTGCCGTTCCCACGAAACCGCCGCAAAGCTATTCATTGCTGAAGGCAGATATCCACTTGTCAGCTGGATCCTGAGCGTCGCTCCCGTCCCCAGCGCCTAGTATGCACTCTATAACAATGTAAGCCATTGCCGAGGATAAGTGCTTGAACCTAAAAAGTTACGCCTTGAAGCATCCGTGTCGGTCATCGTCTAAGAGGTGTAGAAGTCCACCTGCCCGTGCCTTCGATCACGTCAATAAATCTGGGCTGGGTATAAGTCTGTGCGTCTATCGTCCAGTCCTCGAGTTGACCCAGTCAGGTTTCTATGTTTAAATGAGTCGCCTGATTTGCTGCTTTGTCCCACTTAAGATGGCTGTTGTCCCGTTAAATGCTTTGTATTCACTTTTTTAGTAGTTCTTGTAGGTAACTTAGATGGGTCTCAAGCTATCTAATTGGCAGGACTCAAAGGATACTCATTCAAAATTCAACTGCTAATCTTCTCCATGATACCTCCGGCGTCCCACAAGAGAGCCATCTCGGTTCGCTACTTATCACTTTATTTATTAATGACCTCCCCTTAGTTATAAGTCATTCTCGCACTTTTGTACTCAGATGGTGTTAAATTATGGTTGCAGTTTAAAGATATCTCCTACCACAAAGATTTACAATCCGATCTAAATCTCTTTCAAAACTGGTGCACGGATAATTAAATAAATTTAAACGACTCTAACTGTTGTGAGGAGTCTTAGAACTCCCCACAAATCCCGATGCAAGGTGCCGAAAATGCCGGGGGAGTCGAGGGCAACAAGTTCAAACTGAGAACAACGGACCTTGGACCCGGGCAAAGCGGAGACACCGTAAACTAACGGTACTGCGCTGGACACAGGACCCTCACACGGCAAGGGCAACAAGGTCGAACGGTGAATTGGCGGACTTCGGACCTATACAAAGAGGACGCACTGTGAACTAAAGGTGCGGCAGTGGACCTTGGACCCAATCACGCGAGCTGAAGAAGAGGAATAGCTGGACCAGCACAGGCTATAAGAGGGCGGCGCAAGCGTAGCTCAGCCCGAGGACATAGTGCGAGAATCAAAGCGAGTGCGTGTACGAGAGACCAGTAGCAAGTTAATCAAGTGCCGAGTGCCAGGATCAAGATCGCAAAGTCGAGACGCCGAACGACTATAAGTCTACAAGGCTGAAGCTACAACGCTGAAATCCAACGGACCTAGCGGTCGTGGTTAAATTGAGGAGCAGCAGAAGCAGTAGCGGAACAACCCTTGCGTTGTATTTTGGTCAAAGGCAATCACCCAATATAAATTTGTTGGAACGATCCCACAACCTCTCTGAGCGAGCCGCAAGTTTATGTAGGGAGCGAGATACTTAAGAAATCAGGTCGTTACATCTGGTGCCCATGAGTGATTGCCATGACTTGGATCTATAATCTCAGGAAGGAGGATTTCGCCGAGGTGAGCAATGTTCTGGGAATAGAACTTGAGGGCTCGGTAGAGGCGATGAGGAAGACCCTGGCAGAGACGGTTGACCGCATAACAGAAGACCCGGTCGTGGCAGAGTTAGTGGCAGGTCTGGAGGTCAAATTCCGGAAGCTGCCGGTCCCAAAATTCAAACTAACAGCCGCAGATGCCGAAGGCCTTATAGCAAGCCTGGATATTCAGAGCATGGCAAGTGACGGCAGGCAGCGAGAAGGCAGCCGCGAGAGGAAAGAAAGCGTACGGCCACATCCGCAGGACTACGCCAAGGTGGCCAAGCAAGTCCGAGAGTGGAACTTTCGGTATGACGGCAACGACTAGCCACTGGAGTACATGGAGCAAGTGGAGTGGTCAGCCGTGACATATGGTCTGGATATAAACCAGATCCCACGAGCAATGCGGGAGCTGCTGCAGGGCAGAGCCCTAAAGTGATTCATAGTGGGACAGCTGGGGAGACTTCATATTCAGCTATTTCCTCCCTCGAGGCTACATGGAGAAGCTAGCGGACCAGGTCAGGCAGCGGAGGCAGACATACGGGGAAAAATTTAAGGATTACATGGTGGACAGGCAGACGATGATGCGGCCCCTGGGTGTGTCTGATAAAGAAGTCCTGAACAGGATAAAGGAGAACAGCACGCCGGCCTTCCGAATGTTTATCCGGCCGTACGAGTGTCGGCACCTGGGCACCTGGACGAGTTCGAGAAGCTGGAGGAGCAACGGGAGAAGTTTGAAATGGAAAACCACTCCCAGAGAACACAGAACCGCCCAGTGCCAAGGCCAAGGGCAGAGCAGGGTGCGGTGTGTAGGCGGTGCCAGGAGGACACGGATGCGCCACGGAGGCATACGGCGCAGGAACACGGACCACCAACCGATCGCAGTGGATTTATCCAGAATCCAGCCAACGCTTGCCGCAGATGCGGGGGCGCAGACTCACGTTCTGCTGGCGATGCGGAAAGATTGGTGTCCGAACGGTGTAGTGCTGTTCGGGAAACGCGCAACGATCCCAGCCTCCGAGGGGCGGACAGGGATCGTAAGGTGCTGCCTCTCAAAAATAATGGGCGACCTGAAGGCGGAAGAAATGCAACTGTCCGCCACAGTGCTCATAGGTGACGCGAATGTTAAGGCCACGGTGGACACCGGCGCGACAGCGAGTTTCATCAGCAAAGAGCTGCCGGACCGGCTGCAGGCGGCAGGAAAGGTTGGACCTACAAAGAGACAAGTAGAGATGGCGGACGGTAGATGCGGAAACGTAAAGTCGCAGCTAGGAATTCAAATCGGACTTGGCACAAGAAAAGTGTCAATGGAGCTGCTGATCCTCCCAGGAATAATCGACGCACTGGTGCTAGGATGGAACTTCCTCACCAAAATCACAGCGTGATGATACCGGCGAGGGACAGACACCGAGGCTGGCTGGAGGAAAAACTGTCGGTTGCAGTCGTGGAAGCCCCGAAGGGATTTTCGGAAAAGGATGTGGACCAGTTTTTAAAGACCGAGTTGGAGAGCCTGGAAAATCTGCAAGGCACGTCAAACGTGGCAGTACACAGGATCACCATGAAGGACGATCAGCCGGTCAAACAGCGGTACTATCCGAAGAACCCAAAAATGCAGGGCGAGATCAACGCCAAATTAGACGAACTACTTGAAAAGGGCTGCATCGAACCGTCAAGGAGTCCGTGCAGCTCACCAATAGTCATGGTGAGGAAGAAGACCGGGAAATGAAGGCTGTGTGTGGATTTCAGGCAGATCAACGCAAAGTCCGTGAAGGATGCATACCCAATGCCGATTTTCAACTATATTTTGGACCAACTGCAGGAAGCTAAATACACTAGCAGCCTCGACCTAAAGGACGGGTACTGGCAGGTACCGTTGGAGGCAGCCAGCAGGCAGTACACCGCATTTACAGTGCCAGGGAAAGGCCTGTTCCAGTGGAAAGTTATGCCTTTCGGTTTGCACTCGGCATCAGCAACATTCGAACGAGCGTTGGACCAGGTTATAGGACCCGAAATGATGCCGGGAATCCTAAAGGAAGTATTTAGAAGACTGCGGGCGGCGAACCTGAAAGTAAACGCTGATAAGTGTAAATTCTTCAGGAAGGAACTTCAATACTTAGAGCATCGCATTACTGGCCAGGGCATCTGGACAGATCCGGAGAAGGTATCGACGATAGCGTTGCTAAAACCACCGGTTTTAGCTGCGCTATTTTGAAGTGGTATCTTGGTAAAGGCGTTTTGTGCCAGAGTTGGCCACAATAGTGCATCCGCTGAACGCCCTTCTCCGAAAGAGTCCTAAATGGGAATGAAACGGACCTTGAATGTGTCGGAGAATATTTTCTCGGCCACTGAAAAGGAATGTTTAGCCATTGTGTGGGCCATAAGGAAATTAAAGCCTTTCCTGGAGGGATACCACTTCCAAGTGATAGCAGATCACATGGCCCTAAAGTGGTTGAATAGCATCGAGAGCTTGATGGTCACCGGAGCTCCAACAATACGATTTCGAAAACGAGTACAGGAAAGGCAAGCTGAATATTGTGGCAGACGCACTGTCAAGGCAGCCCCTGCCTCAAGCCTGCCCAAGGATGAAGACGAAGCGACCAGGTGAACCGAAGGAACAAGCCGAATGTAGCTGGATAAGGGGCAAGACAGCCCAGAACCCCCAAAAATATCCGGACTACTTAGTGGAGGCCGACCGGCTATACCG
The DNA here is from genome assembly GCF_025200985.1 of Drosophila gunungcola. Taxonomy (NCBI): domain Eukaryota; kingdom Metazoa; phylum Arthropoda; class Insecta; order Diptera; family Drosophilidae; genus Drosophila; species Drosophila gunungcola. The sequence continues at coordinate 1,000,367 of NW_026453205.1, forward strand.
GCACATTCCTCAGAGAGCGGGCAACGAGTATTTGATCGCATGGAAGCTACGAGTACCAACCGGATCAGGGCAGCGAGTCATTGATGGGAACCACGATATGCCGACGGCCGGAAACATGGGAAGCCGGAAGACAATCGCGAGGGTGGCAGCAAAGTACCATTGGCCGGGCATGCACCGCGACATCAGTCACATCATGTCACGTGGACATGGCCCGCGCCCGACGAACCGGAGGAGGAGGCCAGGATGTGGGAAGCGGTCGAGGCCATCGATTGGCGGCGCCCACCGCTTGTGCACCCGCGAGTCAGGGCCGGAGGAGACGAGGCAAAGCCGAAGTGTAGCATAGTGTAGCGGAAAAGAGGCATTAGTCAAGAAAAAGTCTCCAAAGATCGAATTTACTCACCGTATTCAGAGTTTACATAAAACCAAGAGGCCATTGATAAAATTAGGGTCGGGGCGTCTCAACGATAGGCGGTCGATCGATAGTTGCGATAGATGGGTGCAAGAAAATATTAGATTTCTCATTGAACGGTCACACCTATGCAGCCCTGGCAACTTAGGACAACCAAAACGATATCGGCAACGACGATGGCACTGCTGAACCTCATCGATAAATGCGATCGGTAGGTGTTCAGTAGAATGGCCAGACGACGGAAATCAAAATGGTGATTTTGGAGACGGGGAACTGTCTGGCCGGAAAATTTAAATTCCACGCAGGGAACTGTCTGGGGAACGAGAAACAGTTTTGGGAAAGCTGAAGTTGTTTGGGGAACCGTCTGGGGAACGAGATGTAGTTTTGGGTAAGTTAAAACCTTTCGGGGAACTGTCTGGGGAACGGAGCACAGGCTTAAGCAAAGATAAATTTCTTTCAGGGCGCTGTCTAGGAAAGTCTTATGTTAACAGTTTAGGGAAAGTTTAAGTCTTTCGGGGAACTGTCTTATGATCACGAACAGTACGAGTTTGGCAGGGAATTTGAATGAACGAACATCAAAGGCGGGAAAATCACCACTTTCGTCACGTTTCCGAAGAATGGGTGAAATGTGAGAAGTCTTAAAACTCTCCACAAATCCCAATGCAGGGGAGCTGCATAGCATCAGCGAAGGAGCGAAAATGCCGAAGGAGTCAAGGGCAACAGGCAAACTGTAAACGACGGACCTCGGACCCGGGAAAAGCAGAGACACCGTGAATTAACGGTACCGAGCTGGACATTGGACCCTCATACGGCGTGCAACAAGGTGGAACGGTAAATTGGCGGACTGCATAAAGAGGACGCACCGTGAACTAACGGTGCGGCAGTGGACCTTGGACCCGATCACGCGAGCTGGAGGAGAGGGATAACGGGACCATCACAGGCTATAAAAAAGCGGCGCAAGCGCAGCTTGACCCCGAAGTAATAGTGCGAGAATCAAAGCGAGTACCTGTACGCGAGACCAGTAGCAAGATAATCAAGTACCGAGTCTACACGGCTACAATGTTGAGATGTTGGGTGCTAGGTCGTGGTTGAATCGAGCTCAAGTAATCCTTGCGTGCGTCTGCGATAAAGGTGGCTGAGCGAAGAGGCAGAACCTAGTTCTACCTGTAATAAAGGTAACTGGGCGAAGAGACAGAACCTAGTCCTACCTGCTAGGCGGAACACCTTGCCGGTCCCGACAGTGAGGTTCGCATAACATTTAGAGTCTCGTTGGAGCCGTCACAAGTCAGACACCAGCAAGCAGTCGACGACGAGGAGCGACGCCGCAGAAGAGAGCGACGAGTAGCAGCAGTAGCAGTAGTGGAAGAGCCGCGAGGCTATATTTAAGGAGACGAATAAGACCTTTACGATCCCAACACAACCCTTGCGTTTTCTTTTGGTCAAAAACATTCACCCAATATAAACCTCTCTGAGCTAGCCAAACGTTTACGTAGCGATCGAGATACTTAAGAAACCAGGTCGTTACAGTGTAATTGACTTTTTATTGTGTCAATCCAAAATACGTGACTTATACCTGCTCTTTACATAGAACTGCTTTTGTAAACGATTTTGGCGTCCTTCTAGGCCGATCATATTTTGTTCATGTTTGATGCTTGGTTTTAATAAAAGATGGTCAAAGGAATTTGAAAGGAAAGTACTAGATGCGCGGCACTATCTTTATTAATAACCTTATACGTGGCATCACTGTGCCAAGTAGCTTAACTAGCAATTATATTCCCCTAATATTGAATGATTGTAGATCTAATTATGACTTGCACGAGCCTTTCAGAGTGTTATGTTTTGACTATAATTAATTACTCTATAACATCTAATTATAACTCACTGCCGCTCCTAAAATGTTTAGACACTCACGCAAATGTAGAACCTACTTTGTCCCGGTCTCTGTACCCTAATTTTAAATCTCGCGAATCGTGACGTTGGGCGGGTGGTAAGCCGCGGGACTCCCCGCTAAAAAAAATCGGTGTTGTAACGACCGTGTTTAGGGAGGCGGTATAGCTCGCCGTGGCCAGGGTTCGAGACAGAAATATATTTCCTCCTTTGATCGGTTTACCTCCCTTTTCCCAAAGAATAACACAAATCGAACGCTACAGAGTATGGTTATATTTTAATAGTACGATTGATTAAGACTACGTTTTCTAACTATAATTATAACGAGAGTGATACTGCTTGATAAGTCGGCGCTGCTGAAGGACCGAATGTGGTACTGCTGGTTGATATCGACGCTGCGGAAGGGTCGAGTATATCGCAGCTCGTTGAGTATCGCACTGCTTTGTATGCGAGATCGACGCTACGGAAGGACCGTATGTTGCACTGCTTGCTGCTGACACTGCGCAATGTTTCGAGGAACTGCTTGGCGTTGGCGCTGCACGATGGTTGGTTCGGGAGGGCCGGTTGTGCACTGCTTGGTGTCGTCGTGTCTCGTCGTTCGAGTACGTCGGGTTCGTAGTGTTCTGGGTCGTTTTAGAGAAACGAACTACTTCGATATTCTAGTGGGATGTGGAAATTCCTCTTAGTTGATGTTTCCTCAAGAAACGTCGGAACGCAAGTGCCTGGTGGGCTGTGTCTCCGCTTATATAGGCGCTGCTTAGTGTGACCAAATCGGACGATGATGATAATCCCGCTTTGGGTAATCGGGTTTTTTGGGCGATGATTATCGGCAATCGATAACTTCGTTGAATAAGTGTGACCGGGTGCTGTTGGTTTTGGGCGCGCGTTTAAATAATAAAAGGCCAGTATTTGGAATGTTCTTTTTAAGCTTTAATGTGAAAGTTGAATTTTATATATTTGTGACGGTGGGTCGTCACAGTGTCGTTTGTAGTTTGTCAAAGAGTATAAAATACCTCGATTTTGATTTTTATGCGTAAAGGTTCAAAAACAATGAAGCTGTGATGTTCCTTTACAGCTATGATATCGTTGTAATATAATTTTTTGATTGTTCTTAAGTGAGTGATTGATGGACCATAACCGTTTTTCTGACCCACAAGAGACTTGAGGGAGTCGGGGGGATAGTTAAGGTAATGAAGCGAATAACAACCGTCTCCTCGCGGTACCAAAAGTGAACTTTTTTATTCTCACGTATTCAACAGTTTTTGTGGCCAGAGTGGTGAAAGTGCATGGGCATTGGTACAAGAGCTTTACCACCAACGGGTGGTTCAACTAAACAATAATGATATTCAAGTTTAAGTATAACATGAGGATTTTAAATTTATTTGCCCAACATTCCGGCCCAATCGAAAGTACCCAGTTCCTTTACACGGGCAAATTTATGAATGGGGCTCCTTATGATTCCCTTGCAGTCCGAATGTCGGCGACTCGAAAGTGGTTATCCTTGCCAGGTATTGTCGCTTCAATGCGGCCAATAGCCAGCTTTGCGGAGGGACGTGATCCTCGTGGATTATTACCATGTCGTTCGGGCCTGTAGCTCGTAAAGATACTTTCTCTGTTGACCATCGGCTCCAAAAATGTTGCTTGATAGCGCTGAAACGGCTCCATCGTTGTGAGCAGTTCAGCTGATCATCTATAGCCAGCCAGTCTGGCAGTGCTCGCAAGAAGTCGCCAGTGAGGAAATGACCAGGCGCTTAGGCGGATAGGCCGCTGGGGTCCGATGAGTGTGGAAACAGCGGACGTAAGTTGAGTATGACTTTCAGCAAAAACTGTGGAGAGTTCCTCGGAGGTCAGCCGGCTTGATAGTGACGAAGGTGTAGATGTCAGACGTAGCTGACGACGGTAACATCTCTTTCGGGCAGCATGATAGGGACCCTGGACCTGGTGCAAGTTCCAGTTGACCTCCGACCAGAAGCAGGTTGTATCCATCTATAATAAGATGGAGATAAAAAATCCAAATGAACTTCATGACACTCATTCAGACAACAAGAAGAATCAAAATCACCTGACCCGAAAACGTACCGACCATCATAGTAAATAATTTCTTCTCTTAGAATTTGCTTTTGGAATTCTAATGGAATTTTTCATAACAAGCTAGATCTGTTACAGCTTCTCTACTTCTCTCAGAAACGCATCTTACAAGCAAAAACAATTTCTACACTAATAATTATATATTTTATAGCACGAATCATCCGGACGGCAAAGTCTACGCAGGAACTGGTATGTTGGTCAAAAAAAAAAAAAAAAAAAATATATATATAAGTATACTCTTTGAGTGCCATCAGCTGCCCAAAAACTGACAGTTGTTAACAACGAATAGAACGAACTGGCTAAAATACAAAAAGTACATAAGTTCACACATCAGCCTAGGTCTAGTCATCAACACCACTAAGGATATAGATAACATACTTCAAAACCTGGAAACTCTGCTTTTATCTGCTGCAAGTAACGCAACACCAAAAAGTTTAATATCAGGTATCAGAAATAACATCAACTGTAATGCTGATCAATTAGTCAGGGAAAAGAGCCGTATCCGCCGAGACTGGCAAGCCAGCAGGTCACCATCTGGTGCTAGCAGGTGCCACACGGAAGCTTTCTAGTAAACTGAGGCAAGAAGAAAAGCAGGCCCAATAAACTTTTATTCAAAAATTACCACCTACGAACACAAGATTCCCGCTCTGGAAAGTTCATCCTGAGCTTATACCACCGATTCCAGTCCAAGATGGCTCTTGGGCTAACAGCGATGTAGAAAAAGATCTATTTGGACCTAGAAAAAAGCATGGTAGAATCAAAACGGTTATCTGATTGGCGCATAAAAGTGAAAAAGCAAAAATGCAAAACACATTACCTTCATCCTTAATAAAAAAAATTGTCCACAATTATAAATCAATAACGTGCTGATACCATCTACAAACGAAGTCACATATCTCCGACTACACCTAAATAGGCATCTCACTTTGAGGAAGCACATAGAAGCGAAGCGCGAACATAAGTCCCGACAACTGCATTGGCTAATAAACTACCGCTCTCCACTAAGGTAAGAGTACAAAGTTATTCTCTACAAAACTGTTATAAAGCCTGTCTGGAAATATGGCTTTGAGCTGTGGGGCAATGCCAGGAACAGCACTATAAATAGCTGATTCAAAGAGCACAGTCAAAAGTGCTAAGAACCGCAGCGCCCTGGTACATCCGCAACACCAACATCCACAGCGACCTAAACATCCAGTTAGTAAAAGAAGAAGTTGCCCAACTGCAAGCCAAATACATATTCAAATTATCAACGCACTCAAACCAGCTAGCACGCGCTCTCGGCGAAACTAGAACATAAACGCGACCAAGAAGAAATGACTTACCAGCCCGGTAGCTAACGAGGCCACTCATCAACCAAATGCCCCTATTAATGGGCATCAACTAAATTTATAGATTTAAGATTTTAAAGCTTGTTTCTAGTCTCCTAAAGGTAAAGTTTTAACAAATCATCAACATGTCCGGCGTGAGAATCGTAGAGTTGTGCAAATCGTTTCCAAGCTGGCGATGAACAAATCTTCCAGCTCGGAGCGGTAGCTAAGCTGTTCGTCTCCTGCGTCAATGGCCTCGATGTTGGTAGCTAGCAGGCATGTAAGTTCTGCCGGCGCCAGCGCAATTTGCGGCTTCTCCGACTGGTTGGCCTTGGCAACCGCTGTTGCGATCCGCGACATACTTGTCCTGATACAACAAAGCTAATGCTTTATCGCTTTTTAGTGTATTTAGAGTAAAATTTAGAATACAAATCTTGTTATAATGTGCGAAAGGCTTTAACAACTTGAACTTTCGATGCATGGTTTTCAAAAGTAAGCCGTCAACTTGTGGAAAACAGAGTGTGGCAGCGTAGCTTAAAGCTGCGGCTCAGTGATGAACCAGTTTCGAAATGAGAAATGACGTGATAAATCGTATAAGTATTGGCAGCTTGGTTGCGTGTATGCGTGTAATGTGCCCTGTGAATGTGATTTCAAAGGCACTGCAGTGACGGCGAGACAAGATGAAAAGAGACTCAGCGATTGGCGTGAGCGCTCTAGGCGAAGTCTGCAAACTGCAATGATGCCTTACCGTTGGGGCGTTGCGTAGTCCAGCAAAACGGTTACCAGATTTGAATTTTTCTGCCGATGATGGGCCGATGGGGTGGTCGGCTCACTGTCCAAAATGGCAGTGTATATTTGGCGTAGTTAAGTTAATGAAGCGAATAACAACCGTCTTCTCGCGGTACCAAAAGTTCTTTATTCTTACGTATTCAAAAGCCTTCGTGGCCAGAGTGGTGAAAATACATGGGTATAAATACAAGAGATTTACCACCAACCGGTGGATCAAAGAAACAATAATGATATTCAAGTTCAAGTAATACATATGGATTATAAATTTATACTAGTGCTAAATTGGCCCCACAATGAGCTTCATGATATAGTCGGTCGATTTAAATGATTTAAACCTTTATACGAAAATATCAAAAATTCAAATCAAAGATGTAAAAATATAAACAGCAAAGTTATAATTTTTTTTATTCTGTTTTTCCAATTGCTCGTATGGGATCCAAAAGATGTAGACTTCCGATCCGTTTTGGTTCGACCTATATACTACACGTAATAATGAGACAGAATTTGGGCCCGATTTCCCATCCTCTTGGAAACTTTAAAGTTATTTTTTCATCTAGAAAGTTATTATCTATAATTATATTCGGTGCCGGTTTAGCAATGTTTCAATCATTTTAAGTAAAGAATTTGGGCCCGATTTCCCATCCTCTTGGAAACTTTAAAGTTATTTTTTCGTCTAGAAAGTTATTATCTATAAATATATTCGGTGCCGGTTTAGCAATGTTTCAATCATTTTAAAGAGGAAAAGAGAAACAGTTTGAGGTCATACTAAATCATAATTATCTTTGTTTATAGCATTGTAAAAAAACAAGGTAAAACAACAAATGGGATGTTAGGGTTCAAGGATGCAATCTTGCACACATGCAACGACGCTTTTTACAAGATGTACACTGAAAGAAAGTTAAAAGCATATTTTGTACAAATAATGATTATGCACCATATACCAAATCAGAAAAAAAGGTTTAAAAAAAAGACCCAGTGTAGGGTCAAGTAAAGGACACAAAAAATTTTTTTGGACTGGCGTTGAAAAAAAAGTCAAGTCCGCAACAAAAAGAAGAAAAGACACATTGCAGAGTGCCCATAGGCCAAAATTTAAAGAAAAATGATCTGAAAATATTTACACTAAATTAACACAATTTTAAATGTTCAATCTTCTAGTTTAAAACCGGGGGAGCACAATTCAAATTTAATTTTGGTGCCCCCCTATTCCTCCTTAGGCTAACTTTATAGCAGTGGAGGAGTAACTTTATTAAGTATAGCAGTGGAAATTTGCGGATGTATTTGTAATCGTTAATGAACTAATATGCCTTCTCATTTTTTTAAGGTCAAATTTGAGGGGCTTCGCACCTGTGTCGTGTTTTTTATGTTGTGTTATTGTTTCTCTCTGTCGTGATTGGTGACAGTTTTTTATACACATTAATTTAATGTAATAAAAATCAATTCGAATTAGTTTTGCGTTGTTTGTTTTATTCTCAAAAGCGATTCGTATCAATGTGTGTTTTCTCGACTGCATATTCTCAGTAGTGCACAAACAAGGGTAGCAACACAAAGAAATTACAGGAAGTGATCGTTGCTGTTTAAATTTACATTTGGAATAACGGCTAAATATCTGAATATCTGACCGCTATTTCTAAATCGCTTTGCTGCATATTTGAAAATATTGCTGCTTATTTTTGATCGCAAAAATCTTCAATTCTCCAATACAAAAATTATTGACTGAATGTGAAGGAGTCCATTGTATTAAATTCAACCGAAAATACGTTTTAGCAAACAGCGGAAAGTGCTCGTCGTGGTCGGCCAAAAACTGATTTTGCAGAGAACAAAGCGACGGCGCATAGCTCAGAAGACGGCTTTACGCAATAAACTTCAAATGCAAAACAGCTCCCAATTAAGTTATTTTACCCATAATGTACACCGCCATATCTAGAAACCCATATTTGCCTGTAAGAAATTTCGTGATGATCAAAACATCCTTCGATTTGTTTCCAAGAATAGTATATATACAACAAAAACACCTCTTGACGAAGTAAAATTAACGTGACGATCGCACCTTCGACTCCAAAAACTCCAAAGTGATATCAGACTTCTGATTGTAACGACTAATCTTTATTTTACGAAAAAAAAATTACTTAACTTTTATTAAATTGGTTTTGTACTCGTCACAAAGCTGCACAATAAAATCAGCTTTGCTACTTAACAATTTTAAAACAGTGTAAATTTTTTTTTTTGTACAAATGAAAATTGTCGTAACAAAATGTGATATCAGAAGTTTTTGGAGTTGAAGGTGCGATCGATAATTTTACCTCGTCAATAGGTGTTTTTGTTTGATATCAGAAGTTTTTTTTTAAAAACAACAGTCATATTACTGCAAAGACCTGGTTACAATAAAAGAGTACCTCAATACCATGAACACGAGTCATCCCTGTATGTATTGGCTATTGAAAAAAACCAGGACACACAGTTCGACAGTTATTCTTAGCTGAAAGCATACCTGACATCGCAAGGCATTGTAGCGTAATTTCCAGTCGGCACCCTCGATGAGGGTTTAGTATGAGGATTTTTGCCAAACAAGTATTTTTATTTTTCTGTAAGAACAATTTTTCAAACCTGACTAACTACTAACTACTTTTAAAATTTACTTGACTTTATAGAAAAGTATATACAGATCTTTTAGCTGTTACGAGGCCAAGAAGATTTAGTTATTATTCCATCATCGGCTATAAAAAAAATTTCCTTTTTCGTTAAATGGATGTATAATGTCCTTCATTAAATCATAGACCTTGGTGAAATATTCACTTTGTGAAGTGCCTTTTAAATGAAAGTTGTTATTTTAGAATAGGAATGATCGACTAAACTAAGTGCAAAAGTAAGAACACGGCTTGAGTATTCAATTAGTGTCTGACTTTGTAGATGAGCTCTGCAATGTGGATGTAAGCTATTTTCAATATTTTTCCAAACACCGTAATTAAAATTTACTAGTTCATTTGGTGTGGACTTTCTTTCTTTCGGAATATATAAGTTTGCAATGACATTTTCTGTTGTTTGACTGGGGGGTCTATGGCTACAGTTAGAGGATTTTTTAATTTACCACATGTTTATGTTAAATAAATGGGGTTATTCCTCTTAAACAAGGTCACTCCAAAAAGTCCCCGCTATCTTGCTGTCCCGTGTTATTAAGGCTCATTGATAGCAGTTGTTTGACGTCGTAGGTAAATATTTTTATCTGACACATTTTTGTTTTTCTTATTATTAACACCAAGATGCTGTAGGTCTTTTCTTTATTTACTTCTTAACCGGTTGTAGTCTATTATTACCCCATCATTTGTCTTAATATTTTTTGGCTAAAGGTTAAGAATGTGTGAGCCAGAAAGAGTTTTTAAGCGAGATAACGCAACATATGTTTGTCCATTAGCAAAAACACTATCACCAATATTAACATCTCCAGAGGTGATTGTTAGCCCTTGGCTTTTATGAATGGTTATTACATATGCAAAAGTTATTGTACATTTTTTTCGTACCATAAAGACATTTTGATTTTGCTGAAATTTTGATTCAATACGCTCAATTTCATAATCATTTTCTTCAAATTTAAGTTGTTCCCTTGTTGGAAATAAGCATATTTTATGCGGTGGCAGCTTTTGAATGTATGTAATAAGTTCGAAAAGACATGTTCCAATTGAATTCACATATAATTTAATTTCCCTTTTCGATAATAGCTGATAATCATTCTCATCTAAAATGACTAATCTTGCGTGGGCTAGTGTGTTAGCAAACTGTTGATCTGATTGTTGTCTAATATTTTGAGTAGGTTCATCGTAAGAAAACAACTTAACTCATAAGTTGGTCAGGTGCAGCCCAGAAATGTGTTTATGAAATCATAGCTGCAAATTAATGTATTGTAATGTTACATTAGACACAATCGAAATATCATCAATTATTATAAGGCAATCGTTTTTAAGGTTATTTCTCATTAACTTTAACTCTGCATTATTTAACTGTGTATATTTTGCTATGCCGCCATGCTCAACAGGTAAATTTAAGAACCGGTGTATTGTTACTCCGTTTACATTGCGAGCAGGGATTCCTGTAGGTCCAGCTACAACAACTCGTTCTCCAAGATTTATTTTATATTTTCTTATAACGTTTTCAAAAAAGACATTCCTGTACCTCCGACGGCAGAAACAAATTTACCTAACACGCTTTTAGGAGACAGTCGCGGATTTTGTAAATTTTTTTTTCAATTTCTGTTTTCCATGTATTGCAATAAACATTTACAGTATCTATAATTTTATCGAATAATCTTTTCTGGTCAACATAGAGCTGATTTATCTCGTCTGATATTGAAACATCATTTTTATTTAATGTTAGGTTATCCATTTCATTTCAAATCCAACAATATTTTCATACTCATCTTCTACTCGATTCAAGTTTTCATTTTCCATTTCATTAGATTTTTTTAACAAGTCACTTTCAAACTCGTCTCGTATTTTAAGCAACTCTACTAGTTTATCGTGATACCGCATGGCTTTCACCAACTCATCTTTTTACATTTTTTGTAGTTGGCTTTACTTTAAAAATGTTAAAAAAATTATAGAAAAATTATAAAACTATAATTTCCAACTCTTTTGGACGATTTGGGTAATGGACTTGGACCCGACTTGGGAAATAGATATCTGTGCCTTCGTCACTCATATTTTGTAGAAGATTCCTGCACTTAACTCTACGATTTCTCTCTTGGCGTATATCTACCATACCAATTATTGTGTTTTCATCAGCACCAAATAGAAGTATTTGTAGTAATGTGTCAGGAGCTTCAAGTGCTTCACATTCTCGATTTGTTAACTTCATATGTTACTTGCTACCGATTTGTTCTCATAAAAATCTCTAAAATCATCGATTGCAAATGATATTTCTGTTCCAAAATAGCACAAGCTCAATTGAAACGACCAGTATTCGATTCAGTCCATTATTTGTACCTCATTGTGTAGGTTCCAGTCAAACAAAGTATTTGAGATTGCTTTGGCCTGATCTTTTCCAGAAAAACTCTCAAGTTTTGGTACTGCAAGAAGCTGTTCTCTACCATCAAATGAAGTAATGATTGGCAAGCATTTTTCTTTTGAACTTCGAACATCCAATCCGGGTAATAGTTTTTCAATTGTGACGATGTCAGGTATATTGTTTTGAAATTCAGTTTTAATTGCTTCTGCCCTTGATTTTCTGGTCTCAGTACGGTGATTTCTTGCTAGGAAAATCCGAAGTTTCCAAGAGAAGAAACTGCCGAGTTGGAGACCGTATCCGGTGGCATGCACGCGCAGTGAGGAAACCGCTGACCGCGCGTTCCGGGTGCAAGTGCCTGGAGTCAGAACAGAGCACTCGCGGAGCGCGTGATCGCCACACAAAACGTTGACCCGGCACCTTGGCGACAGCGCTGCAGCCAGGCAAAGGCCTCAAGCTGCAGTTGGATAGGTTCTTTAGTTTAGTCAAAAATTTTACTCCAGAGAATTAACTTTGCATGAAAATACCTATGCCCTTACGGGCGTATGCAAATAAATAAAAACATAAAATAAATACTAAACGTTTTTATAATTGTCGCCCAACTCACCGAAACTTACGCGATCCAAGTGCAAGAAATTGCAAGTGAAAGTAAAAAGTAAAATTAAAATCAACGACTCACGCGATCCAATACAATAAGTGCAAGTGAAAATATCATTAAAAGTGCGGGCACTAGAAAAATACAAAAATTAAACCATAAATATTTATTTAAACTTTTAACAAAGTGAAGGAAAACTGAAAAAAATTCCTCTTAACAAGTGCAAGAAACCCAAAATCTGCAACCCAAAATCTAAACAAGTGAAAGAAATCCAAAATCTGCAACCCAAAATCTAAGTGGATGAAATCCAAAATCTGCAACCCAAAATCTAAAAAACTCCTCTTAACAAGTGGAAGAAACCCAAAATCTGCAAAATCTAAAAAATTCCTCTTAACAAGTAGAAGAAATCCAAAATCTGCAACCCAAAATCTAAAAAATTCCTCTTAACAAGTGGAAGAAACCCAAAATCTGCAAAATCTAAAAAATTCCTCTTAACGAGTGGAAGAAATCCAAAATCTGCAACCCAAAATCTAAAAATTCCTCTTAACAAGTGGAAGAAACCTGAAATGTGCAACGGGAATTGCAAAACATTCCTCTCTAAGAAGACAACAGCAGCGGCAGCGATAACGGCAGCAGCAGCGACAAAAGCAGCGGCAGCGACAGCGGCAGCAGCGAAAACAGCAGCGGCAGTAGAACTCGAAGACGAAATAAATATAAGAACCAGTGAGTAGGCTTTTTGTCATAAGCAATCGCTAATGCAAATATTTCAAAAATAAATTTCGTTGACACTTAAAATCGAATAAATTTCAAATTTTCCTATGCTAAATTGTGCAAAAGTAAAATTATATTTTTTGGAGAATTTTTAGTAATAAAAAATTTTTATTTTTGATGCCTAATTTCCGTCACAAAAAATACAACACATTTTTTAATAAAACGTTCATTTTGATATTTAAATTTTGTTGCAAAAAATAATAGGTGCTAAAATTTTTTTTTTAACAAACCCTCGATTGAATTTTGTGGCACCCACAATATTTTTTTTTATATACTGACCCATGTATAGGAATAGCGACAACGTCTCATCAGACGAAGAAGTTCTAGAAGAATACAAAAAACTTTTGAAGACACGAGTAGAAAGGCAGAAATCAGAACAGAATCAATCTGAAAGAGATTGTCACCCATCGACCAGCAGGGTACCACACATCCGAGACAGTGTTCTTGACTTTAAAAACGCACGAACCCAGAACACAGAAGAAATGCAGGCTGAACAAATTGCGAGCATGGAAGCTGCCATAGCCTGCGCGCTCCAAAAGCAACATGAATTATTCGATGAAAAATTAGCTAAAATTATGGGGAAGTAATGCTCATTAAAGGATAAAACTCCGAAAATTCAGACTTTCCTGGAAATAGAAATAGAACCGGGGAAAGAATGTAACGAACCCCTGGACATGGTAAAATCTGTCCCGGAATTCGACGGGAAGCAGGGAACTATGTTTCCTGGAGGCAGGCTGCTACTGCAGCATATAGGGTATTTGAGCCATACAAAGGCAGCAGCCGACATTACCAGGTTGTAGGAATACTTAAAAATAAAATACGGGGCGCGGCAGCGGCTGTATTAGCCTCATTTAACACAGTTGTTAACAACAAATAAAACGAACTGGCTAAAATACAAAAAGTACATCAGTTCACACATCAGCCTAGGTCCAGTCATCAACACCACTAAGGATATAGATAACATACTTCAAAACCTGGAAACTCTGCTTTTATCTGCTGCAAGTAACGCAACACCAAAAAGTTTAATATCAGGTACCAGAAATAACATCAACTGTAATGCTGATCAATTAGTCAGGGAAAAGAGCCGTATCCGCCGAGACTGGCAAGCCAGCAGGTCACCATCTGGTGCTAGCAGGTGCCACACGGAGGCTTTCTAGTAAACTGAGGCAAGAAGAAAAGCAGGCCCAATAAACTTTTATTCAAAAATTACCACCTACGAACACAAGATTCCCGCTCTGGAAAGCTCATCCTGGGCTTATACCACCGATTCCAGCCCAAGATGGCTCTTGGGCTAACAGCGATGTAGAAAAAGATAACGTTTTTGCAAAACACCTTTAACACTAAGCCAAGGCGAGCACACCATATGTCTCATTCCAGAATACTGACTTCTCCAGGTCGTCAAGGAGCATCTAAAGCCAAAGGCTAGACAAAATCACACCCAAAATGTATCCCGGATCATCTATTTGGACCTAGAAAAAAGCATGGTAGAATTAAAACGGTTATCTGATTGGCGCATAAAAGTGAAAAAGCAAAAATGAAAAAAAACACATTACCTTCATCCTTAATAAAAAAAATTGTCCACAATTATAAATCAATAAAGTACTGATACCATCTACAAACGAAGTCACATATCTCCGACTACACCTAAATAGGCATCTCACTTTGAGGAAGCACATAGAAGCGAAGCGCGAACATAAGTCCCGACAACTGCATTGGCTAATAAACTACCGCTCTCCACTAAGGTAAGAGTACAAAGTTATTCTCTACAAAACTGTTATAAAGCCTGTCTGGAAATATGGCTTTGAGCTGTGGGGCAATGCCAGGAACAGCACTATAAATAGCTGATTCAAAGAGCACAGTCAAAAGTGCTAAGAACCGCAGCGCCCTGGTACATCCGCAACACCAACATCCACAGCGACCTAAACATCCAGTTAGTAAAAGAAGAAGTTGCCCAACTGCAAGCCAAATACATATTCAAATTATCAACGCACTCAAACCAGCTAGCACGCGCTCTCGGCGAAACTAGAACATAAACGCGACCAAGAAGAAATGACTTACCAGCCCGGTAGCTAACGAGGCCACTCATCAACCAAATGCCCCTATTAATGGGCATCAACTAAATTTATAGATTTAAGATTTTAAAGCTTGTTTCTAGTCTCCTAAAGGTAAAGTTTTAACAAATCATCAACATGTCCGGCGTGAGAATCGTAGAGTTGTGCAAATCGTTTCCAAGCTGGCGATGAACAAATCTTCCAGCTTGGAGCGGTAGCTAAGCTGTTCGTCTCCTGCGTCAATGGCCTCGATGTTGGTAGCTAGCAGGCATGTAAGTTCTGCCGGCGCCAGCGCAATTTGCGGCTTCTCCGACTGGTTGGCCTTGGCAACCGCTGTTGCGATCCGCGACATACTTGTCCTGATACAACAAAGCTTTTGCTTTATCGCTTTTTAGTGTATTTAGAGTAAAATTTAGAATACAAATCTTGTTATAATGTGCGAAAGGCTTTAACAACTTGAACTTTCGATGCGTGGTTTTCAAAAGTAAGCCGTCAACTTGTGGAAAACAGAGTGTGGCAGCGTAGCTTAAAGCTGCGGCTCAGTGATGAACCAGTTTCGAAATGAGAAATGACGTGATAAATCGTATAAGTATTGGCAGCTTGGTTGCGTGTATGCGTGTAATGTGCCCTGTGAATGTGATTTCAAAGGCACTGCAGTGACGGCGAGACAAGATGAAAAGAGACTCAGCGATTGGCGTGAGCGCTCTAGGCGAAGTCTGCAAACTGCAATGATGCCTTACCGTTGGGGCGTTGCGTAGTCCAGCAAAACGGTTGGAAACTTTAAAGTTATTTTTTCATCTAGAAAGTTATTATCTATAATTATATTCGGTACCGGTTTAGCAATGTTTCAATCATTTTAAGTAAAGAATTTGGGCCCGATTTCCCATCCTCTTGGAAACTTTAAAGTTATTTTTTCGTCTAGAAAGTTATTATCTATAAATATATTCGGTGCCGGTTTAGCAATGTTTCAATCATTTTAAAGAGGAAAAGAGAAACAGTTTGAGGTCATACTAAATCATAATTATCTTTGTTTATAGCATTGTAAAAAAACAAGGTAAAACAACAAATGGGATGTTAGGGTTCAAGGATGCAATCTTGCACACATGCAACGACGCTTTTTACAAGATGTACACTGAAAGAAAGTTAAAAGCATATTTTGTACAAATAATGATTATGCACCATATACCAAATCAGAAAAAAAGGTTTAAAAAAAAGACCCAGTGTAGGGTCAAGTAAAGGACACAAAAAATTTTTTTGGACTGGCGTTGAAAAAAAAGTCAAGTCCGCAACAAAAAGAAGAAAAGACACATTGCAGAGTGCCCATAGGCCAAAATTTAAAGAAAAATGATCTGAAAATATTTACACTAAATTAACACAATTTTAAATGTTCAATCTTCTAGTTTAAAACCGGGGGAGCACAATTCAAATTTAATTTTGGTGCCCCCCTATTCCTCCTTAGGCTAACTTTATAGCAGTGGAGGAGTAACTTTATTAAGTATAGCAGTGGAAATTTGCGGATGTATTTGTAATCGTTAATGAACTAATATGCCTTCTCATTTTTTTAAGGTCAAATTTGAGGGGCTTCGCACCTGTGTCGTGTTTTTTATGTTGTGTTATTGTTTCTCTCTGTCGTGATTGGTGACAGTTTTTTATACACATTAATTTAATGTAATAAAAATCAATTCGAATTAGTTTTGCGTTGTTTGTTTTATTCTCAAAAGCGATTCGTATCAATGTGTGTTTTCTCGACTGCATATTCTCAGTAGTGCACAAACAAGGGTAGCAACACAAAGAAATTACAGGAAGTGATCGTTGCTGTTTAAATTTACATTTGGAATAACGGCTAAATATCTGAATATCTGACCGCTATTTCTAAATCGCTTTGCTACATATTTGAAAATATTGCTGCTTATTTTTGATCGCAAAAATTTTCAATTCTCCAATACAAAAATTATTGACTGAATGTGAAGGAGTCCATTGTATTAAATTCAACCGAAAATACGTTTTAGCAAACAGCGGAAAGTGCTCGTCGTGGTCGGCCAAAAACTGATTTTGCAGAGAACAAAGCGACGGCGCATAGCTCAGAAGACGGCTTTACGCAATAAACTTCAAATGCAAAACAGCTCCCAATTAAGTTATTTTACCCATAATGTACACCGCCATATCTAGAAACCCATATTTGCCTGTAAGAAATTTCGTGATGATCAAAACATCCTTCGATTTGTTTCCAAGAATAGTATATATACAACAAAAACACCTCTTGACGAAGTAAAATTAACGTGACGATCGCACCTTCGACTCCAAAAACTCCAAAGTGATATCAGACTTCTGATTGTAACGACTAATCTTTATTTTACGAAAAAAAAATTACTTAACTTTTATTAAATTGGTTTTGTACTCGTCACAAAGCTGCACAATAAAATCAGCTTTGCTACTTAACAATTTTAAAACAGTGTAAATTTTTTTTTTTTGTACATATAAAAATTGTTGTCACAAAATGTGATATCAGAAGTTTTTGGAGTTGAAGGTGCGATCGATAATTTTACCTCGTCAATAGGTGTTTTTGTTTGATATCAGAAGTTTTTTTTTAAAAACAACAGTCATATTACTGCAAAGACCTGGTTACAATAAAAGAGTACCTCAATACCATGAACACGAGTCATCCCTGTATGTATTGGCCATTGAAAAAAAACAGGACACACAGTTCGACAGTTATTCTTAGCTGAAAGCATACCTGACATCGCAAGGCATTGTAGCGTAATTTCCAGTCGGCACCCTCGATGAGGGTTTAGTATGAGGATTTTTGCCAAACAAGTATTTTTATTTTCCTGTAAGAACAATTTTTCAAACCTGACTAACTACTAACTACTTTTAAAATTTACTTGGCTTTATAGAAAAGTATATACAGATCTTTTAGCTGTTACGAGGCCAAGAAGATTTAGTTATTATTGCATCATCGGCTATAAAAAAAATTTCCTTTTTCGTTAAATGGATGTATAATGTCCTTCATTAAATCATAGACCTTGGTGAAATATTCACTTTGTGAAGTGCCTTTTAAATGAAAGTTGTTATTTTAGAATAGGAATGATCGACTAAACTAAGTGCAAAAGTAAGAACACGGCTTGAGTATTCAATTAGTGTCTGACTTTGTAGATGAGCTCTGCAATGTGGATGTAAGCTATTTTCAATATTTTTCCAAACACCGTAATTAAAATTTACTAGTTCATTTGGTGTGGACTTTCTTTCTTTCGGAATATATAAGTTTGCAATGACATTTTCTGTTGTTTGACTGGGGGGTCTATGGCTACAGTAAGAGCATTTTAAATGTACCACATGTTTATGTAAAAGAAATGGGGTTATTCCTCTTAAAGAAGGACATTCCAATAAGTCCCCGCTATCTTGCTGTCCCGTGTTTTTAAAAATTATATACAGTAAATCAGAATTGTTAAATTTTGTTCCCAACATTAAAGGGCTTGTGTAATTTTGAAACGGTACTTTTAAAATATTATTTTGACCATTCAGAACTGAATCTTTAACGCACCTCATATTTATAAGACGTTGAAAAGCAGATTTCGCATATCATTCTTTGGGTTTTCCATACCACGAACATGAACGATTTCTTTATTTTTATTCCTGCGATTTGTAACAATTTTGTCTAATTTTGAAGGCTTATTGACAGCAGTTGTTTGACGTCGTAGGTAAATATTTTTATCTGACACATTTTTGTTTTTCTTATTATTAACACCAAGATGCTGTAGGTCTTTTCTTTATTTACTTCTTAACCGGTTGTAGTCTATTATTACCCCATCATTTGTCTTAATATTTTTTGGCTAAAGGTTAAGAATGTGTGAGCCAGAAAGAGTTTTTAAGCGAGATAACGCAACATATGTTTGTCCATTAGCAAAAACACTATCACCAATATTAACATCTCCAGAGGTGATTGTTAGCCCTTGGCTTTTATGAATGGTTATTACAAATGCAAAAGTTATTGTATATTTTTTTCGTACCATAAAGACATTTTGATTTTGCTGAAATTTTGATTCAATACGCTCAATTTCATAATCATTTTCTTCAGATTTAAGTTGTTCCCTTGTTGGAAATAAGCATATTGTATGCGGTGGCAGCTTTTGAATGTATGTAATAAGTTCGGAAAGACATGTTCCAATTGAATTCGATAATAGCTGATAATCATTCTCATCTAAAATGACTAATCTTGCGTGGGCTAGTGTGTTAGCAAACTGTTGATCTGATTGTTGTCTAATATTTTGAGTAGGTTCATCGTAAGAAAACAACTTAACTCATAAGTTGGTCAGGTGCAGCCCAGAAATGTGTTTATGAAATCTTTTTTAAGACCATCTGGGTGTTCTAATGTATCACATATTTCGCATAGCTGCAAATTAATGTATTGTAATGTTACATTAGACACAATCGAAATATCATCAATTATTATAAGGCAATCGTTTTTAAGGTTATCCCTCATTAACTTTAACTCTGCATTATTTAACTGTGTATATTTTGCTATGCCGCCATGCTCAACAGGTAAATTTAAGAACCGGTGTATTGTTACTCCGTTTACATTGCGAGCAGGGATTCCTGTAGGTCCAGCTACAACAACTTGTTCTCCAAGATTTATTTTATATTTTCTTCTAACGTTTTCAAAAAAGACATTCCTGTACCTCCGACGGCAGAAACAAATTTACCTAACACGTTTTTAGGAGACAGTCGCGGATTTTGTAAATTTTTTTTTCAATTTCTGTTTTCCATGTATTGCAATAAACATTTACAGTATCTATAATTTTATCGAATAATCTTTTCTGGTCAACATAGAGCTGATTTATCTCGTCTGATATTGAAACATCATTTTTATTTAATGTTAGGTTATCCATTTCATTTCAAATCCAACAATATTTTCATACTCATCTACTACTCGATTCAAGTTTTCATTTTCCATTTCATTAGATTTTTTTAACAAGTCACTTTCAAACTCGTCTCGTATTTTAAGCAACTCTACTTGTTTATCGTGATACCGCATGGCTTTCACCAACTCATCTTTTTACATTTTTTGTAGTTGGCTTTACTTTAAAAATGTTAAAAAAATTATAGAAAAATTATAAAACTATAATTTTCAACTCTTATGGACGATTTGGGTAATGGACTTGAACCCGACTTGGGAAATAGATATCTGTGCCTTCGTCACTCATATTTTGTAGAAGATTCCTGCACTTAACTCTACGATTTCTCTCTTGGCGTATATCTACCATACCAATTATTGTGTTTTCAGTAGCACCAAATAGAGGTATTTGTAGTAATGTGTCAGGAGCTTCAAGTGCTTCACATTCTCGATTTGTTAACTTCATATGTTACTTGCTACCGATTTGTTCTCATAAAAATCTCTAAAATCATCGATTGCAAATGATATTTCTGTTCCAAAATAGCACAAGCTCAATTGAAACGACCAGTATTCGATTCAGTCCATTATTTGTACCTCATTGTGTAGGTTCCAGTCAAACAAAAAATTTGAGATTGCTTTGGCCTGATCTTTTCCAGAAAAACTCTCAAGTTTTGGTACTGCAAGAAGCTGTTCTCTACCATCAAATGAAGTAATGATTGGCAAGCATTTTTCTTTTGAACTTCGAACATCCAATCCGGGTAATAGTTTTTCAATTGTGACGATGTCAGGTATATTGTTTTGAAATTCAGTTTTAATTGCTTCTGCCCTTGATTTTCTAGTCTCAGTACGGTGATTTCTTGCTAGGAAAATCCGAAGTTTCCAAGAGAAGAAACTGCTGAGTTGGAGACCGTATCCGGTGGCATGCACGCGCAGTGAGGAAACCGCTGACCGCGCGTTCCGGGTGCAAGTGCCTGGAGTCAGAACAGAGCACTCGCGGAGCGCGTGATCGCCACACAAAACGTTGACCCGGCACCTTGGCGACAGCGCTGCAGCCAGGCAAAGGCCTCAAGCTGCAGTTGGATAGGTTCTTTAGTTTAGTCAAAAATTTTACTCCAGAGAATTAACTTTGCATGAAAATACCTATGCCCTTACGGGCGTATGCAAATAAATAAAAACATAAAATAAATACTAAACGTTTTTATAATTGTCGCCCAACTCACCGAAACTTACGCGATCCAAGTGCAAGAAATTGCAAGTGAAAGTAATAAGTAAAATTAAAATCAACGACTCACGCGATCCAATACAATAAGTGCAAGTGAAAATATCATTAAAAGTGCGGGCACTAGAAAAATACAAAAATTAAACCATAAATATTTATTTAAACTTTTAACAAAGTGAAGGAAAACTGAAAAAAATTCCTCTTAACAAGTGCAAGAAACCCAAAATCTGCAACCCAAAATCTAAACAAGTGAAAGAAATCCAAAATCTGCAACCCAAAATCTAAGTGGATGAAATCCAAAATCTGCAACCCAAAATCTAAAAAACTCCTCTTAACAAGTGAAAGAAACCCAAAATCTGCAAAATCTAAAAAATTTCTCTTAACAAGTAGAAGAAATCCAAAATCTGCAACCCAAAATCTAAAAAATTCCTCTTAACAAGTGGAAGAAACCCAAAATCTGCAAAATCTAAAATAAATTTCGTTGACACTTAAAATCGAATAAATTTCAAATTTTCCTATGCTAAATTGTGCAAAAATAAAATAAGCCAATTATATTTTTTGGAGAATTTTTAGTAATAAAAAATTTTTATTTTTGATGCCTAATTTCCATCACAAAAAATACAACACAATACAACCACTCCCGGCGCTGAAAGGCATCGTGGCAGTGGATAAACTCTTTACAGTAAAGTCGATCCATGGCTTTACTAAAATAGATAAAAAATGTCTAGTTTCAGTGTTCATCGTAAAAACACCCTTTTTCATTCTTAACGACCTTAAAGATTTTAACGGCAATATCGGACTCGACTTACTTAAACAAGTGAATGCGAAGCTTGATTTTACCAGAAATGTTCTACACAATAGCAAGGGAACTGAAAAGATCCAGTTTGCTAAAGCGGAATACGTTAACTTCATAAAAATCGATGACGAGGACGTTCCTCTGGCAATTAAAGGCACCTTCGATAAAATGATTGTAAAAAATCATGAAGCCTTCGCCGATCCGGACGAAGCGCTACCTTTCAACATAAACACATTGGCAACGATTAAAACGGATGGGGAACCGGTATACTCTAAGTCATACCCGCACCCCATGGGTGTAACAGAATTCGTCAATGCAGAGGTTAAACAACTTCTTGCGGACGGCGTAATAAGGTAATAAGAAAACTAAACCAAAAAACCGTAGACGATAGATACCCTATCCCTACCATCTCGACAATACTGTCGAATATGGGCGAGTCGAAATTTTTTACGACACTCGACCTCAAGTCAGGCTTTCATCAGATAGAGCTGGCAGAAAAGGACAGGGAAAACACAGCCTTTTCAATAAACAACGGCAAATACGAATTCTGTAGACAGCCATTTGGACTTAAGAATGCCCCGAGCATTTTCCAGAGGGCCATCGACGATGTCCTTCGGGAAGAAATTTCAAAGATATGCTATGTGTATGTCGATGACGTTATAATATTTTCCAATACAAAGAGGACCATGTTAGGGACGTGGATTGGGCCTTAACAAAACTCTTAAAGGCGGGCATGAGAGTGTCCCAAGAAAAGTCAAAGTTCTTTAAAAAAAGCGTCGAAAACTTGGGATTCGTAGTGTCTCAAACAGGGCTACGAACTTCACCTGAGAAGGTCAAAGCAATAAAACAATTCCCCCCGCCTAGAACGTTATACGAACTCAGATCTTTCCTGGGACTAGCAAGCTATTATAGGTGCTTCTTAAAAAACTTCGCGACTATCGCAAGACCCTTAACGAATATCCTTAAGGGAGAAAATGGTAAAACTAGCAAATATCAGTCGTGAAAAGTGAAAACAGAGAGAAACGTTTAACAGGGTGAGAGAGATCTTGGCATCAGAAGACGTTCTGCTTCCCTACCCGGACGTCAAAAAGCCTTTTGACTTGACGACTGATGCGTCAGGCTCTGGATTGGGAGCAGTACTATCGCAAGATGGCCGCCCCATCACTATGATATCACGTGCGTTGCGGGACATCAAAAAAAAATTATGCAACCAACGAGAGAGAGCTCCTCGCTATAGTTTGGGCACTGAAAAACCTCCGGAATTACTTGTACTCGGACAAAAACCCTAACGCGAAACTAAAACGCTGGAAGGGGATTATCGACGATCACGGTGCAAAATTAGTTTATAAACCTGGCAAAGAAAACCTTATGGCAGACGCGCTGTCTCGCCAGAACATAAACGTCTGAGAAGACGAAATAGAATCAGATGTAGCAACCATACACAGCGAACAGTCATTGACATACACCATAGACACGACGGACAACCCAGTAAACTGTTTCCGGAACCAAATAGTAATTGGGGAAGGAAACAGCTCCTCTGTTGACACATTCATCTTGTTTAAAAGCAGGTGGTAAACGCAATATATTGTTCCCTACTGATCTTGGCGTTCATTCAAATATACGAAAAGCTTCGTGCAGGTCATAACGGATACAACCGAGCAAAGGGAAATTGTCATAGCAGAACACAACAGGGCTCACCGAGCAGCACAAGAAAATGTAAAGCAAATCTTGAGGGACTATTTTTTCCCTTAAATGCTTCGGTAAGCAACAGAAACAACCTTGAATTGCAAGACCTGTTCAATGGCAAAATACAAACGCCATCCATCTAAGCAAGTGGTAGCAAAAACACCGATACCTTCTTTTGTGGGGGAAATTCTCCACATCGACATTTTTTCAACAGATGGAACCCTTTTTCTAACATGCATCGATAAATTTTCAAAATTCGCCACGGTGCAGGCTATCGCATCGAGGGCCATAGTGGACGTAAAATCCAAAAATCAAAACAATTTATTGTGATAATGAATAATCGTTCAACTCCGAAACAATTAAATCAATACTCATGAATCATTTCAATAGCACGTCAAACGGTCAAGCAGAAAGGTTTCATAGCACCCTGGCGGAAATAGCCAGATGCTTGAAAATAGAGGGCAACTTAAGCGATACGACCGAACTAATTCTTTTGGCAACCAACAAAAACAACAATTCTATCCACTCGGTAACCAACAAAAAACCCATAGATATTGTTCTATGGGAAAAATCCCTTGTTCAAGAAAAATCCCTTGACCAGGTAAACAAGAATAGGACCTAAAAGGGCTATCAAGCTGGTGAAAAAGTTTTCTTAAAGGCAAACAAACGCATTGGAAACAAGCTCTCGCCACTATGTTCGGAAAAAATCATTGAAGCAGACCTGGGGACCACGGTCCTAATTGAGGACAGGGTGGTCCACAAGGACAATCTACGCTAACCATCTTCGCGAGATTACTGAACCCCTTTTAATATTATTTTTAAATTTTTCTAGATTAGGGAAATTCGTCTTAGTTTTTGTACTTACGGCTGTTCGTGACTACACGAACGCAGACTACATCCCGATAGAAGACAACGAAATTGTCATTTGGGAGTCCTACGGATGTCTACAGTACTCAATAAACGTGACGACTTATGAAGACTACGCCGACCAGACGGAAACAATGACGAAGACATTTACAGACGATCACAGGAAACCAGTCTTAATGACGGATCTTACTAAAATTCGCAATTAGGTGACTACCTTAAAAATCCACCATAGAGCCGCTAGGAGTATTAACTTAATCGGGACAGCACTAAAAGTTATTGCCGGCACACCCGACTTTAACGATTGGGAGCAAATAAAGTTCAATCAAGAACAATTAATGAGATCAGGTGAAGGACAAACAGAATTAAATATCAAATTTCAGAAACGTCTAAATGAACGCACAAACTCAATGAATCAAATCCATAAATTCGAAACAGATAAAAAACCCACTCTTTGGAAATTATTCTAGCAAAAAATAGAATTGTAATCACGGATCTAGAAAACATTTTAATGGGCTTAACCCTTACAAAATTAAACATCGTAAGTCCAGCAATTTTGGATGGTTCCGATATTGGCGAATTCAAGGACAGGCAGCTTATTGACTTTAGTTTGATAGAATTATTAGAGGTATCTAGTATTAGTGTTTTTAAAAATTCTGAAATAATACATATTCTCATTAAACTCCCTAGCCCTAAATTTATATGTAAGAAGATAACAGTCTATCCAGTTCAGCATCAGAAAAAAATCCTGGACTTTGAAGTTGGGAACCTTGTCGCCGAATGCCCAGCACGAAACCTTAACATCGGTCATTGCAAAACGACGGTCGGCGCCACCTTCTGCAGGGAGCTATAAAATGGCACCGGCGCCCAGCAAATAGTTTCTGGGGCTATTGCGCACTGCTCCACGCTCCCAGGTCAGCTGTATCCAGTTACCATTGTGGATCATGGCACCCTCATCGTGAACGATGCCAACGTGACCATAACCGACGACCAAGGGCGAGAGCAAAAATAATTGGAACCTACCTGGTAACCTATTCTGACAAGTTAGCCCTCAACGGAACTTCTCAACGAGAAAACCTGCTGTGTCGGCCAAGGCCATAGTCAACATCACGGCCCACCAGAACTGGCTGAGTCTCCCATTTCTTCACGAGCTGATTCTGAGCAATCTCCACCACATCGGGACCCTCAGAGAATAACTTACACTGGGGTCCTTCCTCAGCAACTCCTTTGCCCTACTTGCTACTTTCTTTCTGTGATCCACCATTTGGCTCGGCTATCGCTATCTAAGGGCCAGAAGTCACACCAAACCAAGAGTTGACAACGATGTGGAACGACGTCGACCACTTGAAGGGGGGAGAAGTTAACAAAGGCAGTTCCCAAGAGAAGAAACTGCCGAGTTGCAGACCATATCCGGTGGCCTGCACGCGCAGCGTGGAAACCGCTGACCGCGCGTACCGGGTACAAGTGCCCGAAATCAGACCAGAGCACTCGCGGAGCGAGTGATAGCCACGGACAGGGACAAAACGCTGACCCGGCACCTTGGCGACAGCGCTGCAGCCAGGCAAAGGCCTCAAGCTGCAGTTGGATCGGTTCTTTAGTTTAGTCAAAAATTTTACTCCAGAGAATTAACTCTGAATAAAAATACCTATGCACTTACGGGCGTATGGAAATAAATAAAAATATAAAATAAATACTTTACGGTTTTATAATTTATCTGGAGTCCCTTATACTCAACTGGCATCGATCTAAATTCGCGACAAGTTTAGGTGTGATGAGATTCTTTCTACCACTTTTTATACTTATTTCAGAGCAATCAACGTCTAGCAAAACCAGTTCAGGATTTATAAATTCTTCGTCCGATGCTTCCGAATACTGTAAGTGGCTTGGTATATAAGTAGATGCAAAAGCCAATAGCTATCTGTGCTTTACATGCCTTTCCTCTTCTTTCATTTCGTCTTTGCCTAGCTATTTCTTTCTTTCTATTTTCGTCAATTTTTTGTCTACACCAGCTAAACATCCTGGTTCTCTTTGTTTGTTCAAAAATAGTTTGTCTTCCTCTATTTTTATTATTTTCATGGCATCAGCATGTGCAATATTAAATAAGATATTACGGCTTGTTTTAAAATTCTTTTCTCGGTCCTTGAAAGTAGCTAGAATTTTTTTTTAATTTTTTTGCAGCTCTCTCCAAGCATAGTATAATTCAATAAGTTTCTTCACGCAGTTAGGCAATGCCCTGTGGGAATTCTTGTTTTTTCCAAAAATATTAAACACTCCCTAGTCACAAGATTTGCACTTTCACTGAGAGTTAGCTTGACTTGCCGAATATTATAAAATAAAACGGAGAGAACCTGGCGATCTGATTTGCACCAGTGATTTGATGACTCGGTAGCCCGATTCGAAAAATACTATCTTTATCACTTCGTAATGTCACTGACATCTTTATTCAACAAACAATAGTGCACCAATAACTCCAAAACTTACGAATGAAATAACGAATGAAGCGTACTCCATAGACGCAGCGCTGTAACCGCGACAACATGTACAGACAAGCTTAAATTGCAAGTCGGCACGGGTTCTCTTGCATGCAACGGACTAATACTTTTTTCCCGAACATATTGGGTTATTATGAAAGTTTTAAGAAGGTATGCATAAAAATATATCGAACAAGAAAAATAAGGGACACCCTAATACATATATATGCATATACATACACATATTAATATATTGAATATAAATATATAATTGTTGATCTGATTTATATATATTGTTTTTTATTATTTAGAATAACACACAACATAATACGCTGAAAAGAAAATATATTATATATTAAAATATATTTGACTTGAATCGCATTATTGTAACCAATTTTATGAACAATTGAAAATTCAATAAAAAAAAATACCGCAAGACTTTTTTGACAACCTAAAAAACGGTATTTAATAGGAAAATTACTTGCTTTGAACATCAGCGCGTACATATACTGTGGCTCACAGCTTATTTCAACATAATACTATCTCAAAATTTAACAGCCAATAAAAACTGAACCAAACAGGCAATCAAAAAATTGAAACGCAATAATAATTCTTTAATATTTATAATTATATTTTATTGTACAAGAAATTTCAAAAATTGTACAAATATTTTTTTTCTTAATTAAGTTTAATTTTCACAAAAAAAAAAGAAACAGAATTTTCAACCAATAACCAAATATAACTCATAGATAGATTTTCAGTCTTTAGTCAGCTCTCATTGTAATCGGTTGTTTTTTTTTTATGCCTCTTTGCACCGATTGAAATTCCGAGGTTACTGCTATGCAGCTACGAAGTTTCGAGGCGGTCCGTTGCTCGTCGTTCTTTCGCCGCACATTTCACACAGCCTTTGTTGATTTGCCCGAAGAGGCAATTAAATTACTCATTAATTAATGAGTAACGATTCTCACTCTAAAATCGAAAAACTAATGGAAGAGATTCGGGAGTTAAGAAATCTGTACATGGACTTAAATTCAAAGTTTAACAATGCTTTTCCAGTTCCTGCTATTGGCAATAATAATGTCAGTCAGCGCAAAAAAAATTGGTGAGACCTGCAGCACCAACTCCATCTACTTCCCATCAAGCGAACCAGGCTACATCCCATCATGCTAAGTCAGCTGTTCAAGTATCTTCCGCTCCAGCAGCTGCCCTCAAAAGGAATAACAAAATCACAGGAACAAGGTGCGCATTGTTGGTTTAGCCCCTCGTTGTGATCAATTCGAAGTTCTACCAAGCAACAAGTTTCGCCATACTGGCAAGCTTACAGTAAGCACCAAAGCAGAGGCGTTGTGCGAATTTGTTGCTAATAAGCTGTGTGTTTAAAACTGACCGTATAGTTTGCAATCCTTTAATTAAAAAAGATGCGTTATGTATCAGCATTGAAGTTCATCAATTTTAAGCTGGGTGTGCCTGTCTATCAGTCTGTGTTTTGCGATGAATTTTGGCCAGAAACAGTAAAAATCAGCAGAGTCATTCACAGGAATAGACCAATTGTTGAGAAAACAATTTTTGAGTTACACACTGATCATAATTAAAATAATCAAATATATTTGGCGAATACAGCGTTCTTAATTCTGAAGATACGCAAGAGATTAAAGTTACGACGTTACAAAGGGCGATCTGCGGGGTTAAATCATTAGAATCCGTAGGTGCTGTTACTCCGCATGCACTGGAATGCATTAGCATGAACACGAATCAGCTGGTGGCGACCCCGTGAATTTACAATCATTCCATTTTAAGCACATCCCTACTTAAAATCTATTTCCAAAATATCTCTGGAATGCGGACAAAAGCGGAACGTGACCAATATCTATGATAATCTACTGGACCAACAGCATCTCTGCGTTATTGGTGACTTTAACCCGTCATCCCTTGCTTGGGCGAAGAACCCTGACGCTCATTCCTTACTGCCAAGTAACTTGCATCAGCCACATGAGGTTCTTTTCATCGACGATCTATTCAGTATGGGCTTAATACAAGTTCATAATGTATTCAATGATTTATATAAGCTCTTAGATTTAGTATTTCTTAGTCCCGATATAAATTTTTCCTTAGTTGAATGTAATTTACCTGTCAGCAATTGCAATGTTCATCATAGGCCATTGCTACTAAAATTAGACTTTTATAGTCTTGCGCCTTCAGCGGATAATTTTTACTGAAAGCTGCCTTCGTTCTATCAGAAGCGATATTTCCTCAGTTGACTGGCAATCAATTCTTTCGCATGTTAGTTTGAAGTTGTGTTATGATCACTTTTTAGAAATTCTTTTAAACACAATTAAAAATATAGTTGGTTTTGGCGACCTTTCCAAAGTATATTAATTGTTAGCCGGCACGAGGTCAGGATGTTACCAAAATTGAAATAATTTTGTGTTTTTTTTCAACATCCTGACCTCGAGCCGGCTAACAATTAACATAGTTAAAAAAAATAATGCACAAGAAAAAGTGCAAAATTCATTCAAGCTGCCTTGGTATACAAAAGACCTAAAAAAGCTGAAAAATCTCAATAAAAACCTAGAACTTATTATTAACCCCGAGCGTAAATCTAGTTGTGAAATGGTTAGGGAAAGAGGTCTTGGGGTAAACCCCTCGAAAACGGAGCTGGTGCTGTTCACAAACAGATACAAGGTTCCTCAACTTAACCCACCAACATTAAATAACTGCTCTCTCTCTCTTTCAATGATAACGCTAGATACTTGGGGTAAGTACTAGATAAGCATCTGACATGGAGAAGAAGAGAAAACGAGAAAGGCAACAATTGTCCTCTGTTCCTGCAAAAAATCCATCGGAAAGAAATGGGGCATGTCCCCGAAAATCGTCAACTGGATACACACAGCGATAGTCAAGCCCATTCTACTCTACGGAGTGTCAATATGGTGGAATTTTGGCCAGAAGCAGTAAAAGTCACCAGTTTCATCCACAGGAATAGACCAATTGTTGAGGAAACAATTTTTGAGTTGCACACTGATCATACTCCTATTTCATCAGCACCTAATTCAGATTCAAAAAACCCCCAGAAATAGGCGTCATTGGCGTCATCACCGTCATCTACAGGGTTTGTGCTCGCAACAACAAAGGCTGGGCTTGCCTTTTGCCTTTATTCTCCAAAATGTTGAATTTTTTGCGCTCTATTCACCGACAAATATCCAACAACACCAGATGGAGCTCTTGTTGTTCGTTTTCTTCGACCCTCGCCAAACATCGGGTTCCATTCACTACAGCTCCACAAAATTCTCAGCTTGAGCTTTCAACGTCCGCTTTGAGCGAGGCTCTCCTAAGTCATAGTCTTAATGTCAATGCTCTTTGTCCGCTCTCCGGATTCGAGCTCTCTGCAATGATGTTACAACTACAACACTATCTGGAATTTTTACCACCCGCTTTGTATAGCTGTTCTGGATTTGATTAGACTCTGAAAGTGCGTTTGGGAGTTGAGCTCTTTGCTAAACTTTCTGTTCAGCTGATAGATGAACAACAACATCGCCCGCTTTTATCGCTACGTTCTCTTAAAGTTGCTCCCTTGGAAGTGGCCGCTTTCAGTTTAGAGCCATCGCTCTTAAATTCTGGCTTTTCTTTTTTTTCGAAAACTCTAATATATTTTGCGAATGTAGCGCATTTAATTCTGAAGATAAGCAATGGATCAAAGTTACGTCGTTACTAAGGGCGATCAGCGGAATAAAAACATTAGGATCGGTAGGTGCTGTTACTCCGCATCCACTGGAATGCATTAGCATGAACACGAATTAGCTGGTGGCGACCCCGAGAATTTACAATCATTCCATTTTAAGCACATCCCTACTTAAAATATATTTCCAAAATATCTCTGCAGTGCGGACAAAAGCAGAACAAGTATATCTTGGCACATCCCAAGGCAGCTTTGATGTCATGGTCCTAGTTGAAACCCAGCGCAAGATGAACTTTTACTCTACCGATTGCTTCGATTTCAACTTGTTTCAAGTCTATCGCAATGACAGAGAAGGTACAAAAAGTCAATGCGCTTGAGGAGGAGGCGTAATTGTGGCTGTTCGTCGCAGCTTGAAATGTTTGTCTATTGGACTTCCCAATGAAAACACCCTTTTATATTTATTTATTACATTAAAATTAGCAAATATCTGCCATAATAAACATAGTACCTGACTCACATCAAGTGTGAGAGGGCAAGGACAGATGAGTTAGGATGTTTGTTACAATTAAATTAACAGAGCATTCAAAAAATATCAAAAAATACAGATCGTTATATTGCGAACATAAAACGCGAATCGGATCATGTACCTCGAAATTCGTCTTACAAATAAAGAGGGCAATAGGTTGAAAGTGACGAGTAGACCTTACAGGAATGGAGAACCGTATTTGAACCGGTAGGTAGCTTGAATTTACAAGATTACCGATTCGATAAGGCTGATAATAAAGTTATATAAAGTTATATTTCGAATTTTTTAAAAACAGCAAATTTTGAATGGACCAAGAATGCAGATTGTTCAGATCGGCATGCAAAAGTTCATGGGAATTAGGGTTCGATAACGGCAAACAAAGTTTTACGTCGTCAGCATACATCGTAGCATGAGAAGAGAAAACTACTTGAGGCAAGTCATTTATGAAAATTCCAAATAGTAGGGATCCTAGGTGGCTCCCTTGCGGAACACCTTCTGGATAACGTTGCTGTTTATGTTTTTGGACCAGTGCATACGCTACTAATTGTGGCGTCTTATATTCCGCCGAAGAGTTCCTATTCCCTTTACAAGGCCCATCTGGAGAACGTGGCCAATATCTATGTAAATCTACAGGACTAACATCATCTCTGCGTTATTGGTGACTTTAACCTGTCATCCCTTGTTTGGGCGAGAAACCCTGTCGCTCATTACTAACTGCCAAGTAACTTACATCAGCCAGATGAGGTTCTTTTCATCGACGATCTATTCAGTATGGGCTTAATACAAGTTCATAATGTATTCAATGATTTATATAAGCTCTTAGATTTAGTATTTCTTAGTCCCGATATAAATTTTTCCTTAGTTGAATGTAATTTACCTGTCAGCAATTGCAATGTTCATCATAGGCCATTGCTACTAAAATTAGAGTTTTATAGTCTTGCGCCTTCAGCGGATAATTTTTACTGAAAGCTGCCTTCGTTCTATCAGAAGCGATATTTCCTCAGTTGACTGGCAATCAATTCTTTCGCATGTTAGTTTGAAGTTGTGTTATGATCACTTTTTAGAAATTCTTTTAAACACAATTAAAAATATAGTTGGTTTTGGCGACCTTTCCAAAGTATATTAATTGTTAGCCGGCACGAGGTCAGGATGTTACCAAAATTGAAATAATTTTGTGTTTTTTTTCAACATCCTGACCTCGAGCCGGCTAACAATTAACATAGTTAAAAAAAATAATGCACAAGAAAAAGTGCAAAATTCATTCAAGCTGCCTTGGTATACAAAAGACCTAAAAAAGCTGAAAAATCTCAATAAAAACCTAGAACTTATTATTTACCCCGAGCGTAAATCTAGTTGTAAAATGGTTAGGGAAAGAGGTCTTGGGGTAAACCCCTCGAAAACGGAGCTGGTGCTGTTCACAAACAGATACAAGGTTCCTCAACTTAACCCACCAACATTAAATAACTGCTCTCTCTCTCTTTCAATGATAACGCTAGATACTTGGGGTAAGTACTAGATAAGCATCTGACATGGAGACTGAACAGCCAAGAGAAAACGAGAAAGGCAACAATTGTCCTCTGTTCCTGCAAAAAATCCATCGGAAAGAAATGGGGCATGTCCCCGAAAATCGTCAACTGGATACACACAGCGATAGTCAAGCCCATTCTACTCTACGGAGTGTCAATATTGTGGAATTTTGGCCAGAAGCAGTAAAAGTCACCAGTTTCATCCACAGGAATAGACCAATTGTTGAGGAAACAATTTTTGAGTTGCACACTGATCATACTCCTATTTCATCAGCACCTAATTCAGATTCAAAAAACCCCCAGAAATAGGCGTCATTGGCGTCATCACCGTCATCTACAGGGTTTGTGCTCGCAACAACAAAGGCTGGGCTTGCCTTTTGCCTTTATTCTCCAAAATGTTGAATTTTTTGCGCTCTATTCACCGACAAATATCCAACAACACCAGATGGAGCTCTTGTTGTTCGTTTTCTTCGACCCTCGCCAAACATCGGGTTCCATTCACTACAGCTCCACAAAATTCTCAGCTTGAGCTTTCAACGTCCGCTTTGAGCGAGGCTCTCCTAAGTCATAGTCTTAATGTCAATGCTCTTTGTCCGCTCTCCGGATTCGAGCTCTCTGCAATGATGTTACAACTACAACACTATCTGGAATTTTTACCACCCGCTTTGTATAGCTGTTCTGGATTTGATTAGACTCTGAAAGTGCGTTTGGGAGTTGAGCTCTTTGCTAAACTTTCTGTTCAGCTGATAGATGAACAACAACATCGCCCGCTTTTATCGCTACGTTCTCTTAAAGTTGCTCCCTTGGAAGTGGCCGCTTTCAGTTTAGAGCCATCGCTCTTAAATTCTGGCTTTTCTTTTTTTTCGAAAACTCTAATATATTTTGCGAATGTAGCGACTTTTAATTCTGAAGATAAGCAATGGATCAAAGTTACGTCGTTACTAAGGGCGATCAGCGGAATAAAAACATTAGGATCGGTAGGTGCTGTTACTCCGCATCCACTGGAATGCATTAGCATGAACACGAATTAGCTGGTGGCGACCCCGAGAATTTACAATCATTCCATTTTAAGCACATCCCTACTTAAAATATATTTCCAAAATATCTCTGCAGTGCGGACAAAAGCAGAACAAGTATATCTTGGCACATCCCAAGGCAGCTTTGATGTCATGGTCCTAGTTGAAACCCAGCGCAAGATGAACTTTTACTCTACCGATTGCTTCGATTTCAACTTGTTTCAAGTCTATCGCAATGACAGAGAAGGTACAAAAAGTCAATGCGCTTGAGGAGGAGGCGTAATTGTGGCTGTTCGTCGCAGCTTGAAATGTTTGTCTATTGGACTTCCCAATGAAAACACCCTTTTATATTTATTTATTACATTAAAATTAGCAAATATCTGCCATAATAAACATAGTACCTGACTCACATCAAGTGTGAGAGGGCAAGGACAGATGAGTTAGGATGTTTGTTACAATTAAATTAACAGAGCATTCAAAAAATATCAAAAAATACAGATCGTTATATTGCGAACATAAAACGCGAATCGGATCATGTACCTCGAAATTCGTCTTACAAATAAAGAGGGCAATAGGTTGAAAGTGACGAGTAGACCTTACAGGAATGGAGAACCGTATTTGAACCGGTAGGTAGCTTGAATTTACAAGATTACCGATTCGATAAGGCTGATAATAAAGTTATATAAAGTTATATTTCGAATTTTTTAAAAACAGCAAATTTTGAATGGACCAAGAATGCAGATTGTTCAGATCGGCATGCAAAAGTTCATGGGAATTAGGGTTCGATAACGGCAAACAAAGTTTTACGTCGTCAGCATACATCGTAGCATGAGAAGAGAAAACTACTTGAGGCAAGTCATTTATGAAAATTCCAAATAGTAGGGATCCTAGGTGGCTCCCTTGCGGAACACCTTCTGGATAACGTTGCTGTTTATGTTATTGGACCAGTGCATACGCTACTAATTGTGGCGTCTTATATTCCGCCGAAGAGTTCCTATTCCCTTTACAAGGCCCATCTGGAGAACGTGGCCAATATCTATGTAAATCTACAGGACTAACATCATCTCTGCGTTATTGGTGACTTTAACCTGTCATCCCTTGTTTGGGCGAGAAACCCTGTCGCTCATTACTAACTGCCAAGTAACTTACATCAGCCAGATGAGGTTCTTTTCATCGACGATCTATTCAGTATGGGCTTAATACAAGTTAATAATGTCTTAAATGATTTATTATTTCCTAATCCCGATATTAATTTTTCCTTAACTGAATGTAACTTACCTATTAGAAACTGCGATATTCTTCATAGGCCATTGCTTCTATCATTAGACATTTAATGTTTTGCGCCTTCAACGGATAATTTTTTCAAGTTCATTTTGACTGAAAACTCCCTTCGTTCTATTAGAAGTGATATTTCCTCAGTTTACTGGCAATCAGTTATTTCGTATGTTAGTTTGAAGTTGTGTTATGATCACTTTTTATAAGTTCTTTTAAACATAATTAAAAATAATGCACAAGAAAGGGTGCAGAATTCATTCAAGCTGCCTTGGTATACGAATGGCCTAAAAAAGCTTAAAAATCTTTGCAATAAGTTTTATAAAAAATTCTTAATATCGCGTGATCCGAAAGATTGGCATAGGCACTTACAACACAAACGAAAATTTGAGTTTTTAAATAAATTTGTTTACCACCAGTATATAGCAGACGCCGAAAGCGGGCTGAAACTTAACAACAAATTTGGCTTGGAGGTTTGTCAGATATAAAAAAATGATATGTATCTTGGAAATTTAGCTTCTCATTCTGATAAAGAAACTTCAAATCTGTTTGCTTCTTTTCTTAAAGCTAATTTTGAACTAGCAAACCCTTTATTCAATTACAAGATTGGTAACCATAGGTTCTCTGACTGTTGAAGACGAGAATATTTTGTCGGCTATGGGATTCCTGCTTAGGTCTTTAAATGTTGCATTGAAAAGCTATGTGTACCCTTTAAAATTATTTTTAATTTATCACTTATGAGTGGACAATTTGCCCATAGATGACTGCAATTTTAAAATCCGGGCCCAATAATAACATTGCCAATTATCGCCCTATTGCTTAAATTTTGTAATATTTCTAAGCTATTGAGCGTATTGTTGCCTGCAAACTTTCGTAAAAAGATAAATAAGCAACTGTCAAAATGGTTTTGTATTAGGTCGGTCAATTACGACAAACCCAGCAGTGTTCAGCAACTATTGCATTCAAGCCTTTAATAAGCATTGCCTAGTTAATACCATATACACGGATTTCGATAAAGTTTTCCACCGTGCCTTGCTGGCAAAACTTTCTCATTTGGGCATACACTCAGCAATGTTAAACTAGATAAGATCATACCTTAACCATCGTAGCTACAAAGTGAACATTAATGGAACATTTTCGGAACCATATTTGGCAACATCTGGCCTTCCGCAGGGGAGTGCTTTGGGACCTCTGCTTTTTATTATTTTTATACCCTTGCAGAGGGTTTTATAATTTCAGTCAGAAGTTTGCAACGCAGTGAAGGAGACATCTCCGACCCATAAAGTATATATATTCTTGATCAGCATCACTAGGCGAGTCGATCTACCCATGTCCGTCTGTCCGTCTGTCCGTCCGTCTGTCCGTCCGTTTCTACGCAAACTAGTCTCTCAGTTTTAAAGCTATCTGCATGAAACTTTCCCAAAAGTTGTCTTTCTATTGCAGGTAGTATATAAGTCGGAACGAGCCGGATCGGACGACTTAAGCATATAGCTCCCATAAATAAATAAAAATTATAACTTTGCTGTTTTTTTTTTGGTTAAATAATAGTTAAATATTTCCGAGTTACGGTTTAAATTTCGTCAAAATCGGACGACTATATCATATAGCTTCCATAGGAACAATCGGAAAAAAATACAAAAAAAATTATAACTTTGCTGTTTTTTAATTTTTGTTAGTTCTCCGACATATAGTAATGGTTAAATATTTTAGAATTACGGTTTAAATTTCAACAAAATCGGACGACTATATCATACAGCTCCCATGGAAATAATAAAAATATATAAAATAAAAATCTAATAATTGAGCTGCAAATCATCATAGCTTCAATGTTTTTAAGCATATACGCAAGTAAATCATAATTTTAATGTTTTCAAAAATATTTAATTCTTGCAATAGCTGCAAGGGTATATTAACTTTGACTTGCCGAACTTTGCTTCCTTTCTTGTTTTAAATGATGTACAATTCAATATTTCTTCAGAATGTCTCCTCTATGCAGATGACTTAAAAATTTTCAAAGAAGTCGAAACTCCAGCAAACTCACTATCGCTGCAGTTAGACTTATATTCCTTGAGTTCATGGTACCGCCGAAATTTACTTCCGCTAAACAATAATATATGCTTTTATGTTAGCTACAGTAAACAATTGAGTAAACAGCTACAATCTTATAACCACATACAGTATTGCTGGTCAGCCCTTAAAAATTCAACAATTATGCCTAGATCTGGGTGTAATGATTGATTCCAAATTTTATTTCTCAGCACACTTTGACTAAATCATGCCTTCAGCGTTCGCTATTTTTGGGTTTGTAAAGCGGAACTCAGAGCTTTTTATTGATCCCTATTGAAGGCTTGCGCTCTACTCAACATCTAAAATAGAGTACGCGGCTTTTATCTAGAATCCCTCAGCCAATATCCATATAAATAAAATAGAAAGGCTACAGAAAAAATTTCTAAAATTTTCTCTTTTACCCTTAAGAATTTCTGAATTTTCCCCCTTATCAGCAGCAGTGGCTCCTCGTTCACCTTCCCACACTTGCCAATCGCATACTGATTATCTCCATCTGTTTCATCGCCGATCTGGTGGCTGGAATCATTGACTGTCCAGAACTTCTGTCAAAAGTAGGCTTTAATGCTCCTGCTAGGCACCTCCGAGATTTTGCTCCCATTATTGTTGAGTTACGCAGGACTAATTACTCCCAAATCGAGCCACTTTTTAGAGCATAGTGTGAGTGCAATAAACTTCCAACTAACATGCGACTTAGTTAATTAAATCAAGCAAGTCTGATCTTTAACATAAATTGATTGATTATTTATTTCGATGTTAGTGCGTAAAGAAAATGTTAAATATATAAGTATCCAGTTAAGGAATGAATACCAATGGCGAAATAAATAAGTTATCAGTTGCCTTCGTGGATATTATTATTGCTGGAAAGTCGGCTTTTGAATAGTTTTGAAGCAATTGGACTGAATGCTAATTATACGACGACTCCGACGCATTTTAGTAATTCCTGTGATACTCTTCCTGAGATATTTTTTTATCAGTAACATTAGAAAACCTTTATTGTATGACCAGGTAAATGCACCGGTATTTTCTAAACATGACCCAATTTTGTTGGCTTATGACATAAAACATGACTACATCAAAGAATCGTTTACTTATGGGGACTATAAAAGGATTGACTACAATGATCTTCAGAATGAATACAATGCTTGTTACTAATTTCCTATTTACCCTTCTGTCAACTAGATGTCGTTAAGAATAACATGCAATATATGTTTAATAAATTTGTTTAGCTTAAAGGAATAATGCTAAGACCTAAACAAAACCATTGGTTTAGTAACGAAATTAAGTGTCTAATATACGAACGCGATCAAGCCTTTCAAATGTGAAAGCGCTATATAGGATACAGTTCAAATCAGCCAGAGCCAAAGTTTCCAAAACAATTAAAAATGCTAAGCGCGATCATTTTCACAACTTGAAATACCTGAGGCTAGATGCAATAGTTACCTGACCTATCAATGACCTTCAATGAATGTGATGTCCTAGAGTGTATCCTTAAAACACAATCGAATGCTGAAGACTTAGACAATATTATCCCTAAATTTCTTAAAATTCTGTTGTCGCTTCTTCTTCCACATATAACAAATATTTTTAACACACCCCTTTTCTGTATTGATAGTAAGTATCCAGTATTAATAGGATTTAAGTATTTCTCAAAGAAATAAACGTCTTTCTCATATCAGTGTCTTTATTCAAATGTTCCTTACAAGTAGAGCTGAAGAGCTGTGTTACGTATGTAAACACTTAGACAGTCAGCGTTAGAACCATGCTGACTCGGCTATTAGGCGGGCGTTGCTTATCGAGGCGGATCATATTTCGTCTGCACTTAAAGTGTGCAGTGGGCGCTCGGCAATAGCAGCGCTGGGACAAAGTTGCCGCTTTATGTATATTGTGTTAGCAACAACAAAGTGTTGTAGCCTTGTTTATGCTTGGGCAGCTTAAGATGCACCGAATATCATTCATATACATATGTATACATGCTACACTTTAATTTGGAAGAAATCTAAAGTTATCCCAATTATTAAACCTGACAAATTTAATTTTTAAACTCTGCATTTGCCCTAGTCTTTGCCTTTGAAGTTATAAATGGGAGCTATATCCATGGGAGACATATGATATAGTAGTCCGATTTTGATGAAATTTAAACCGTAATTCTGAAATATTTAACCATTACTATATGTCGATGAACTAAAAAAAAATTAAAAAATAGCAAAGTTAATATTTTTTTAAATTTTTTTTTTCAATTGTTCCTATGGGAGCTATATGCTATAGTCTTCCGATCCGGTTCGTTCCGACTAATATACTACCTGCAAAAGAAAGACAAATTTTGGGAATGTTTCATGCAGATAGCTTTAAAACTAAGAGTCTAGTTTGCGTAGAAACGGACGGACAGACGGACGGACGGACAGACGGACATGGCTAGATCAACTCTTCTAGTGATGCTGATCAAGAATATATATACTTTATAGGGTCGGAAATGTCTCCTTCATTGCGTTGCAAACTTCTGACTGAAATTATAATACCCTGCAAGGGTATAAAAATTGTTGAATGAAAAATAAGTTAAATAAAAAAGGAGCTCGCGCGGCCAGCAACTCAACATTTTTAGTGCAAAAATTAAAAAATCCACCAAACAACACAGCACAGTGACAGTGATCGTTAACAACAATTAAATGAAAATTTAAAAATGAAATAATCAAAACCACGCACAATATAAGTAATAAAAAGCAAAAACGCAAAAAAATGATTAAAAACCAGAAACGCATTAAACTAAAAAGTGTAAACAAAAAACAACGCAAACACAACAAGCTAAAACAGAAAAAGTAACAAAGAAAGGAAGGGCATTCTCTCGCCATCAATTTTTTAGGAAGGAAAATCAACCCACAACCTCAGAGAAGGAAGTCCCCATCGAGACAGTCCCGTGAGGAATTAATTTAAAATAATAAAAAATGAAAGATTCAAAATTAAAAATTAAGATCAGGGTATTGAGACAAATTTATACATTGATAAGAACAGTAAGATATAATAAATAATATCAAGAAACAATCTGGAAGACTTAATAAATAGTTTTGGTGAATTAACTTTAACAATGGCAACCAGAGGTTCAACACCAAATTTTTCTGCAGGAAGTGTAGCCACAGCAGTGGAATTAGTAAATAACAGTGAAATTAATAAATAGATTAATAAATGTTCAATTGAATGAAGTAAGCTGGAAAAGAGAAGGTTTAGAAGGAAGG
This sequence comes from Drosophila gunungcola, assembly GCF_025200985.1. Taxonomy (NCBI): domain Eukaryota; kingdom Metazoa; phylum Arthropoda; class Insecta; order Diptera; family Drosophilidae; genus Drosophila; species Drosophila gunungcola. Next base: position 1,040,493 of record NW_026453205.1, read on the forward strand.
TTAGCCACAGATGCAAACACTGTGGGGGATTATAAAATACAAGCAATCGACCCAACTATAAAATGCGATACAACACTTGAAGTGGTAAAATCTTTACCAAAATTCACCGGGGAACCAACGCATTATGAAGGTTGGAGGGAAGCTGCAGAAACTGTAATGAGTTCTTTTAAAATTCAAAGTGAACAATATTTTATTGCCTTAACAATTTTACGAAAGAAAATTATTGGAGCTTCCCATGGTGCTCTTACCAATCATAGCACCGTTTTAAGCTTTCAAGGAATCTTATCTAGATATATAGCGATAAACAACCAATACATATTCTCGAGTCAGAACTAAGTATTCTCAGGCAGGGACGAATGACAGTTACTGAATACTATAACGAAGTCAATAAAAAAATGACTTTACTAATAAACAAAACCATAATGACATAATGACAAAGGAAACAAACAAAAAAACAGAAAGGAGCAATGATCTATCTCCGAAACTCTTTTCTCATTAAATCCACCAGATTTGCCGAATGCTTTGGCGAAGGTCCAAGAATTAAATTCAAACAACTTCCGTGCTCAATTTGCAACCAGGTTTAATGGATTTAAAAAGAAAATAGATTTCAGAGAAACAAGTTACGATTTGATCAAACACGACAGAGTAAAAATACTAATAAAATGGGATATAGTTGGAGTAATAACCAAAATTATTATTGGCCACAAAAGGGAAATTATTGGCAAAATAATAAGGAAAATAACAATCAAAAGCAACAAGCCGAATGGATGTTGGTCCATCGATTCAACTCCAGAATAAACCTAATAATAATCCAATTAATTATTATCAAAATAATAGTCGTTCAAATTACTTTCCCACAAATCAAAATAGGGAGCAAACTCAAGCTCAAAAAAGGGAACCAGATTAAGCAGTAAATCAGCCAGCTAATAAAGTAATCAGAGTAAATAATATCAATGAAAAACATTTTTTAGAACAGATACCTACATGGGAATTCCTTGTTTAAACGGAATAGACAGAAAAACCAAGAAGCAGTTAAAGATTTTAATAGATACAGCCATACAGCATTCAAGCCACTGCTTGTTATATAAAAAAAAGAATTTTTGAAAATAAAAAAAAAGTTATCGAAATACAAAAAGGTTACTACAGTTCATGGGTATTCAATTATTAAGAATTACCATATTATAAATATATTTGAAACAAGATAATTTTTTTATGAAATCGGAGGATTAGAATCTGATCTTCTAATTGGATTCAATTTAATAAGAAAAATTAGGGCTATAGTAAATATAGAAAAGGGAGTCTTTGAATATAAAGGGAAAACCGAAAAGTTAAAATATTATTATAATGAGGAAAAAAATTAAATAAGTTAAATTGAAGAAAATAATACTCTTCCGTTAAAAGAATTAATTACAAACAAATATTTTGATGATAAACAGATTCATTATTTGTGGAAAAGCTTGGGATTCGAAAATCCTGAGAGCGCCGACGTAGAAATATCCAATAATAAAAATAGAAGTATTTTGTTAATTAAAAATCCTGTGAGTGCCGTTCATAATCCGTCAATAAAAATACAATTATATTGGGAATTTAAAATCCTGAAAGCGACAACGTAGAAATATCCGTTAATAAAAATAGAAGTATTTTGCTAATTAAAAATCCTGTGAGTGCCGTTCATAATCGAAGAAATAAAAGTCGTTTGAAATGTAAAAACTTCAAGCCCGTCGTTGTTAAGTTATTCGACAAGCAACAGATAATCAATATATGTACACAGAGAAAATTAATCAAGTATATTGCACTCAATCTGAGAATATTCGTAATCAAAAAAATCCAAGAGCAAAAATTCTCACTTTGAGACCATTTTACTCAGTTTGAGTACAAATTTTCAAGAATTCAAAAAATTCAAAATGAGAATCTACCAAAATAAATCGGCCAAAAATGTAACTAACATTTTCTTTCAACTTTATTGTTTGTTTTACATTTTGTTATATTATTAATTTACGTGTTAAATGAAATTATTTTACGAAATTTTACGTAAATTTTATTATTTACGAAATATTTTCATGAAAAGCACATGCCTCGACTGAGACTTGCACCCGGAACCTTTCAAACTCTAGTTGTAAGCCTTAACTACTTGTCCACGCACGCTCTAACTTCTCAATAAGCTAAAGCCGCACAACTATTTTATATCAAAAGGCAAATTCGGTATTTTGCGGTATTTTGTAGAAATGATAAAGAGTTACATAAACAAGCATTAAAAAAATAAAAAACAAAAACAACGAAAAAAAAAAAAAAGAATCACACAACTCGAAGTGAACTCGGAACCTGAAAACCTTGGGTGTTGGCTTCCTGGTCCGGACATCTTAGACCACTAGACCACGGATTTTGAGTACATTTTGCCTCACTATTAGCAAATTTTTTCTCAAATTCAGAATATATCCTCAGTTTAAGTATTTTTTCTTAAAATTAGTACAAAATCAATACTCAAAATGAGTATATCCCCAAGTTGAGAATTCAAATTCTCAATTTCTGAACGTCAGAATTTTCTCTGTGTACTAATCATTTAGCCGGACTTAAGAAAGAAATAATTCACTATATTGAAAAAAAAAAAACATTTAAAGGTAAAAATGCAAATTCGTTTTAGAACAGGAACAAAGGGAGAAATAATTCTTATTCACGACAGGTGAGTATCCGTATGTTTTATCTGTCACCGACTTCGTCAATAGCAAAATCCGAAGAATGTTAGCAGAAGAAATTATAAGGTTACAATTCACCAGTTCTGGTAGTCCCAAAGAAAGGAGAACATCAAGACGTAAGCCGTAAATAAAGACTTGTCATTGACTATAAAAAATTAACTGAAAGTACCATACCTGCCAGGTAGAGCTGGAAAAAACATCGGCGATGTATCGATACATCGATGTTTTTCGAAAATCGGGAAACACCGAGGTTTCAAAACATCGATGTTCGATGTTTCTTCTTTACCCATCACACAATTTAAACTCCACAAAAACCAAACTCCAGACTAAGGTGGGTCGAGATGTCTGTGATGACATACTTCAAGGGGTCAATACAAGATTGGTCCCCTATGAAAATCGTACGGTAACAAGAATGACCACGATTTTAGACCCTCGCTTTAAAAAGGAGGGATTTTGGAATCCATTTAATTCCTCCCAAGGAGTTAAATCATTGGAGGATGAACTGTCGAGCATCAATGCTCAATCAAAAGCTTCCACATCAAGCCCGCCAACACCAGAATCCACAGCAGAGTCTAACACACTATTCAGTTTTTTACAAACAAACAATATTCAAAAAATCCAAACCGGTCGCGTGGATTCCATATTAGCTTTGAGACAATATTTAAATGGTACTAATTTGGAGCCTGCACCAAACCCTTTTGATTATTGGAAGGTAAAAAAAAAGATAACAATTTAGATGGTAACCAACTTAAAATCCCATTTCTTCTTTTAACAGATATCAAATGACAACGCTTTCAAAACATGCGTTTTTAAATACTTCTGCGTTCCGGCCACCTCTACTGAAAGCGAGAGGATGTTCAGTAAGGCCGGGCTTATTATCAGCGAAAAGCGAAGCTCGCTTAAGGCTAAAAATGTCAATATGTTATTATTTTTAAACAAAAATGACTGGATTTCTTAAGTTAAGTTATTTTCTTATTCTTTTGAGTAGAACTCGATATTGTTTTTTATTTTAATTTTCATTGAATTGTGATTTAGTTTTTATTTTGGTTTTTGAAGGAAAGAGAAGATATATAAGCTGAATATATGGATCTCAAATAAAGCCTCATTATTTATCAAGACCTTTTACAAATTTGATTTATTTATGGTATTGATTAATAATATGTGATGGAGAAAAATACATTTTTTCAAAAACACCTTAAAATAATTCGATGTATCGATACATCGATGTTTTTTTCTGAAAAACATCGAAACATCGATGTAGGAAAACATCGATTATTTTCCAGCTCTACTGCCAGGTACCCAATGCAAGACCCATCAGTAATTTTATCTAATTTGGGAAAATCAAGATATTATCCAACAATAGATTTAAAATCAGGTCTTCATCAGATATTAATGAAAGAATCTGATCTGAAAAAAACATATTTTTCAATAAATAATGGAAAATACGAATTTTAAGGGATGTCATTCGGACTAACAAATGCACCAAGAATTTTTCGGAGAGCATCCTAAGAGAACAAATAGGGAAAAAATGTCATGTCTACATGGACGACATTATAATATTCTCAAATTCGATTGAACAACATTATACAGACTTAAACAAAATTAATTATAATTAAGGGCAAACATGAAAATCTCTTTAAAAAAATAAAAGTTTTTTAAACGCGAAACCAGTTTTCTAGGATACATCGTTTTTTATAACGTCATCAAGACAGACCCAGAAAAAATTTACACAATAATTAAACCTCCCCTTTCTAAAAATATTCGGGAATTAAGAAGTATAATAGGCCTTACGAGCTATTATAGAAAATGTATTTTAAATTACGCCTCTATAGCCAAACCATTTATTTTCGAGGTTTGGCTATAGAGGCGTAAAGGCTTTATGACCTCAATGGCAAAATTTCAATAAGAATGTCAACAAAAATGTTAATTTAGCTGGATGACGCTGATGAGTGGCGTCGGCGCTGCTGAAGGGCCGAGTGCGGTACTGCTCGTTGATATCGACGCTGCGGAAGGGCCGAGTATATCGCAACTCGTTAAGTATCGCACTGCTTTGTGTGCGGGATCGGCGCTACGAAAGGGCCGCATGTTGCACTGCTTGGTGTTGCCGCTGCGCAATGGTTCGATGAACTGCTTGGCGTTGGCGCTGCACTGTTTGGCGTCGGCGCTTCGGGAGGGCCGGTTGTGCACTGCTTGGTGTCGTCGTGTCTCGTCGTTCGAGTACGTCGGGTTCGTAGTGTTCTGGGTCGTTTTAGAGAAACGAACTACTTCGATATTCTAGTGGGATGTGGAAATGTAGGGCATCGTAAGTTTCGACCTGCAGTTTATTCCGTGTCGTTTCCGGGTCGGAAGCCGGAAACGTGATCTTACGAATTCACCACCACAACCAAGACTATCTACTATATCACTTACCCGGGTATTCCTCCTAGTTGACGTCGGAACGCAAGTGACTGGTCTGGGGCTGTGTCTCCGCTTATATAGACGCTTAGTGTGACCAGATCGGACGATGATGATAATCCCGCTTTGGGTAATCGGGTTTATTGGGCGATGATTATCGGCAATCGATAACTTCGTCGAATAAGTGTGACCGGGTGCTGTCGGCTTTGGGCGCGCGTTTGAATAATAAAAGGCCAGTATTTGGAATGTTCTTTTAAGCTTTAATGTGAAAGTTGAATTTTACATATTTGTGACGGTGGGTCGTCACACTACCCCACTAGCACTACTGTGCTAACCTTGCTGCAAACCCAATAGCTGCCTTTGACACTACTACTCTGGGTCTCCAGTCTCTTTTCCGTAGGCTGTACGATCTGGCTTGGTCTTGTGCTGCTTTTCCCATGTTCCGATGTGCTAGTTTGCTCGTTTCTATCATGCGTAGCAACCTTGCCTCTATCTCTTCCTTTACCATTCCGGATCCAGGTGTGGTTTCGTTATACAGACTCCCAGGTAGTCGTCGTAGTCCCGTCATAGTCTTTATTGTCCTATTTGCCCTCTCGACTGGTGGACGATTCCCCATTTCTGTAACTGTGCTTTAAACTTATTACTCGTAAACTTTACCCCGTTGTCCGAGATGAGTTTTTCGGTGTACCCTATCGTGTAAGGATCTGTTCCCGTAAAAATTTTAATGCAATTTCTGTTGTTGCTTTTCTGACGGCTTCTAGATTCACCCACTTGGAGAACTTGCCGAACAAAATTAGAAGCATGTTATTGCCGTGACTTGACCTCGGTAGTGGACCAACAAAGTCTATGCAGAGTGTTTCCCAGGGTGCTTTTGCCATGACGATAGATGTCTGTATAGTTTTCCTTCTATTAATGCGTAATCTGGCCATGTTTCTGGTTCTTTTCTATTGCAAGGAGTTTCTGTTTTATCCACTCGTCCTCCTCTTCTTCGGCTCCGAGTATTTCTTCCTCGAGCATTCGGGATAATGCGTCTGCCACGACGTTAAGCTTGCCTTTGCGATAGCGTACCTCGAATGAGTATGGCTGCATTGCCCAATGCCCATCTGGCAATCCGTCCTGAAGGGCTCTCAATCGAGTTAAGTGCTTGGTGGTCAGAGATAACGACGAAGTGGTACCCCTCCTAGTACAATCTCATTTTCTGGATGCCCCAGTGTATGGCCAGACACTTTTTTTCGGTAGCTGAGTAGTTTTGTTCTGTTATTGTAAACTTCCGGCTGGCATACGAAATAACGTGTTCTCCGTTTTCGTACTCTTGAATCAGCACTGCTACTAGTCCGTAATTACTGGCGTCCGTCTGAAGTACAAAGGTTTTTCCAATGTCCGGACAAGCCAGGAACGGTGCTTCGGTTAGGGCTTTCTTTAGGGTTTTGGTCGCCTCTTCTGTCTCCTCGGTCCATTTGAACTTTGTCCCCTTCTTGACCAGGTTGTACAGTTCGGGACGAATCTTCTGTACCAGGCGACCACCCCTAGGAAGCTGTGTACTTGCTTCGTCGTCTGTGGGCTTGGCATGTTGAGGATCGCGGCTATCTTTTCTGGGTCGGTGTGAATACCTCTTGCGCTGATTACGTGTCCTAGGTATTTCAGTTCTTCCTTAAAGAAGTGGCATTTCTCTGTGTTGATCTTTAGATTTGCCTTGCGGAGTCTCCTCATTACCTCCTGTAGCTTCTCCAGGTGTTCCTGTTTCGTGCGTCCGATTACCACTATGTCATCCAGGTATGCGAACGCGAATGGATCCATCTCCGGTCGGATGACTGAGTCTAGAGCTCTTTGGAAAGTCGCCGGTGCTGTGTGTAATCTGAAACAGTCCGCGTCCTGGTACAGTAAAGACAGTGTACTGTTTACTGTCTTCGTCCATCGGTATCTGCCAGTAACCACTTTTCAGATCCAGTGTGCTTATGTATTTTGCCTCACGGAGTTGGTTGAGAATGAGATCCATTCGTGGTATTGGGTATGCGTCTCGCTCAGAGTGCTCGTTCAGTTGCCTATAGTCTATGCAAAGCCTCCATTCCTTGTTTTTCTTCTCCACGATTACTATGAGGTTCTGTGCTATGAGTTCGTCGACAGGTTTGTTTATTATTGATTGCATTGCTGGGTTTCGAGGGTATTACCTCTGTTTAATTGGGCGGTCGTGCTTCATGAAGATTTTGTGGCTTGCAATGTGGCTTACTCCTTTGATTTGGCTCATCATCTCTAACTCCCTTTTGACGGTCTCTTGGATCTGTGAGTCTCTTAAATCCCCTGTTTCTAGTGTTCCGATGCCGTGTCTCTTGTGTTTCTTGCTTCTGCGTTGGATCCTCTTCTTCTTTTTAATTTTCGCTGTGATGCCTCCGCATTCTAGTGTAGTATTGCATTGCTCTAAGAAATCTATTCCCAAGAGTAGGTCTCCGATCACCTCGTCGAGGACTAGTAGTGTTGTTGTGTTTGTTTGTGTCCCGAGTTGTATTGGTACTTCTAGTGCCTCTGTGACCGTTCTGTTTGTTCCGACTGCAAGTCTTATGGCTTCAATTACTTTTTTTTTTCCTTGTCTGGCTATTCTGTTGGCTAGTTCTTGGCCGATAAAAATCCGAGTGGCTCCTGTGTCGTTTCATTCCTGCGGCAGCAATGAATTGTTCGTATTCCATCCTGTCCGCATACCCAGCAAAACAGTCTTGGTTGGTTTTTGCATCCACGTGCTATGTGTCCCACTACTTTGCATCGCGAGCATCTATTGTTCATGTCCCAAGATCTTGTGACGCCTCTGTTAAGTACTGGTTGCGTTTCTTGGGGTCTCCACTGGTTCCTTGGTGGTCTCCAGTAACTTTCTGGTGGTTGGTGTCCCAAGTGAGCTTCCACTCGACTGTTTCGGTACACTCACTTCAGTTTTTTTTTTCTTCTGTGAGCGTAGTAAATCGCATGATTTTCCTGAGTTCTAGCGCATATTCCTTCGCTGGCTCGTTCTCGCCCTGGTGACTATGTGTGATGCTTTTCATTGCTTTCTCCTCATGACCCGCTGGCCTGTAATACTTTAGGAATTCTTTACGAAAGGTGCTCCATGACGGCATCGGGTTTCTTTAAGCTTTAAGCTTAAGCTTTAATATGAAAGTTGAATTTTACATATTTGTGACGGTGGGTCGTCACAGTACTATCTCAAGAAGGTAAGCCAATTACATTTATTTCAAAAACTTTGACTAAAAGAGAACAAGTTTATGCAACTAATAAGAAGGAACTTTTAGCCAAAGTATGGGCTCTTAAAAATATAAGAAATTGAATTGAAATTCAAACCGATCATCAACCATTTTCTTTCGCAATCTCTTATACAAATCCTAATATCCAAATGAAACGCTGGTACTCCTTCATAGAAAGTTTCACTCCCAAAGTCACTTATAAGCCAGGTATAAGTAATGTAGTTGCAGACGCCGTCTCAAGGTTTCAGATCAACAAATTAATTGACACTAACGAATCGGTCAAAGCACTCAGCAGAGAGTAGTTTTGAGAATGTTATACAAGAAACCTGTATACCCTTAAACCAGTTTAAGCAGCAATTGCTATAAGCAACGGGCAGGTATTCAATACATGAGTCGATTAATATATTCGAAATAACGGAATACCTCATTGTACCTTAAAATTACAGAATTCAAAAACCACTTAAAGATAATTTAATAAATACATTTTTGTATATAAGAATATAAGTCCAAGATGTGGAAAATTCTGAAGACAGAGCTTATAATCGAAGAAACACATTGTAGAGCACACAGGGGAGTTGACGAAAATTATAAACAAATCAGTAGATTGTATTATTGGCCAAACTTACTAACAAAACTAAAAGAATATATACAAAATTATACAATTTGCAATGAAAACAAATATAACAGACATCCAATTAAAATTCCAATTGGAAAAGCCCCAATCCCAAGTAAAGAAGGGGAAAATTTACACATTAACATATATTACGCGCAAAGTCTTAATTTCATAAATTGTATCGACGCTTACTCAAAATTGTTAGTAGTAAAAGGAATTCAAAATAAATATAATATCGAAAACAAACTAATGGAACTTTTTCAACAATTTCCACAAGCCAAAGTAACCTCGGCCCAATTTTTTGCACAAAGGTGCAGTTTAACTTTACATTACGCAGACCCGAGGCACAGTACTTCAAACGGACAAGTTGAAAGGGCACATTCTGCATTAACAGATCAAGCACGATGCATAAAAGACGAATATAATCAGAGCTTTCATTCTACATCAAATTAAAAACATTTTGACGTACTATATAATAAAATAGAACATTCCTCAAATTTTAAAAAACACACAAAAGAAAATGTTTGAAACACATAATGAAAACAGAAAAGAAAAAGTATATCATGTAGGACAGGTAGTTTATGAAAAGAAACACGGGGAAATAAACTTAAAACTAGATATTAAAAACAAGTAGTTAAAAAAAGTACCTAACAAAATAATAATCAATAATATAAATAGAATTGCTCACAAAGATAATATAACATTCGAAATATTTATATGTTACTTTTTTACCTTTTCCAGAAAATGTTCTATCAGATGATCATACTACACCTTATATTATTAACAAATTTAGAAAAAATTTACTATACAAGTCACGAATATCTTTTATTCAAGGGCAATAAAAACGTATTGACGTACGATTCATACGCAGATTTATTCCACGTAACTAACTTAAATTATTATAAAGAAATAATAAAATTAATAATATAAAAAGGAACAACTAATAAAAGGTCACAATGGGAAATTAAATAAGTATTCGAATTAATTTTATCATAACTAATTAATATTAATTTTGATAAATAAGTTATCCACTGTGTGGAAACGGTTAGCGAAAACTCCGGATCATGATGATTTTATTAATGAAATATTTGAAAATCATAATAAGTAATTTATTATCAATTCCAAATTGTTCAAAGAAATATAATCTCTTTCTGATGATTTTATAAATGTTTTTATTGATCAAGATTATTAACATTTAATCTGCAAAATTTATTTGACACAATCACACTAGCAAAAATTGACCTTTTAATACCAAAATTTTAAACAATGATGGCATCATGAAAATATTAAAACATGAACAAGAACCAGTAATTATCGCTGACATAATGGACATCTCTGTCTTTAAAATCGCACTGCATAAAAAACTTTTAATAATTTAAATAAAATACCCAATAATAAAAAACAGATGCGAAATATATCACGCTAGAGCGATTTCCCAAATTCATGGGAGACTAGTATTAAGCAATCAAGTCGCAAAATGTGCAAATATGTTAAATGAAATGTCTAACTTTAAGAGCGAACTTTTTAATACATATTGCACTTTAATTAAGGGTAAATGTAATGGTAAATTAAATGTTGAGAAATCAACTTCAACATCATACAAGATGGTGCCATTCTTATAAACGGTTCATTTTTAACAACATTTAATGGTACAACCAAAATTAATAATATCACATATATCAATTTGAAAAACAAAATTCTTAACTACATAACTACGAACCATTTAAAAAATTATGAAATATCCGATTGCATTTTATCAAATAACTCGGAACATTCTTTAAATAATATTGACATTTTAAGTCCTTTTATTAAAATTAGTAACACTAAAATATCACTTACCTTTATGTTTTTAATTTTAATCATTATATATTTGATTTTTTACTTATACAAATATGCTATAAATAATAATAAATACAAAAAAATTATAACTTTATTTTTAGTTTTTTTTAATTTTAGAAGTGGTTAAATATTTCGGAATTACGGTTTAAATTTAATCAAAATCGGACGACTATAGCATATAGCTCCCATACGAACAATCAAAAAAAAAATTTTTAAAAATTTTTTAATTTTTTTTTTAGTTCTTCGACATATAGTAATGGTTAAATATTTTAGAATTACGACTATATCATATAGCTCCCATAGGAACAATCGGAAAAAAATTCAACAAAAATTATAACTTTACTGTTTTTGAATTTTGTATTTAGTTCTTCGACATATAGTAATGGTTAAATATTTTAGAACTACATTTTAAATTTCATCCAAATCGGACGACTATGTCATATAACTCCCATAGAAATAATAAAAATATATAAAATAACTATCTAATAATTGAGCTGCAATTCATGATAGCTTCAATGTTTTTCAACATATACGCAAGTAAATCATAATTTTAATGTTTGCAAAAGTATTTAATTCTTGCAATAGCTGCAAGTGTATATGAACTTCGGCTTGCCTTGTTTGCTTGTTTCTTGTTTTAAATTCACCTTTAAATTGATTATTTCATTTTCTATCAATGTCATTGCGTTGTGTTGTTTGGTGGAATTTTTAATTTTTGCACTATTATTATTATTATTAGTATCGGGGCTCAGGTGTAAGAGTTCTGGTTCCTAAGATTTTACATCTTATACTTGCTAATGCCGGACAGTCTGCGATGATGTGTTTAGTGGTTTCGTCCTCTAAGTCGCAGAATCTGCAAGTTCTACTGCTGGTTATTCCCATCTTACCTAGGTGACTTTTCAGTCTACAGTGCCCGGTTAGTAATCCGGTAACGATCCTAAGTGAATTTTTCTTCTGTTGAATAAGTTTCTTGAACCTCTTCTTGTTGTAGTTGTTTATTTGAGTTTTGGCTTGCCTTAGGCCTGGGGTATTCCTCCAGTGTTCTTGCCAAATGGCGAATTCCTCTTTCCTAAGGTATTCCTTTATAGTGTGCCTCCCTATGCCACAGTAAGGCTCTGGTCCTATCAGGGGCTGTTCGGCTCCTAGTTTTGCCATTTTATCGGAAAGTTCATTTCCGGATATATCCTTATGTCCCGGAATCCATCTGAGTGCCAGCCTGTTTCGGCTGCCCAATATATTTAGCTTACTATTCACCTCTAAGGCTAGCTTCGAGGTGATTTTGTTACTATGTAAAGCAGTAATTGCTGCTCGGCTGTCCGAAAGGATCGATATGTCCATTTCCTTGTATCCACGCTGTATGTTGAGCTCTGCACAACGTCCAATGGCACATACCTCGGCCTGGAATGTGCTGGTATATTGGCCAAGGGATTCGTGGTATTTTATGCGAGGCCCTACCATTCCAAGGCCCGTGTCTTGTTGTGTCAGGGATCCATCTGTGTACCATGCTATGGTGTGTTTAGCCATAGGGTGCACTTCAGACAATGTGGTCCAATCTTTCTTATTGCCTAGGTGTGCTGTGAAGTTCTGCTCGAAGATTAATTTGGCTGTCATTTCATCCCTAGGGTGGAGTATTAGGGGCACCTCACCTAAAAGATTAATCGCATCCCTGTTATTTAGAATGCAACCACTACCTGTGCCCTCAGTGCTTACTCTCAGGAGTGTAGCTTTGCGTTGAATTTCAATTACACAGTGGAGTGGTGTTAGCTCCATCAGAATTTCTAAAGGCAGTTGTAGGACAGGTCCTCATTGCCCCTGTCATGCATACGCAGGCAAGTCTTTGCAGCTTTCCTAGCTGGTTTTGCATGCTGGTGAGCTTAGCTCGTTTACCCTATGCAAGTGCTCCGTAAGTGAGGATTGGTCTCACGATCATTAAGTATAGCCATCGTTTTATCAGAGGCCTGGTTCCCCAGGATTTCCCAGCAATTTTTCGACAGGTATAGAGTGCTCTGTAACACTTTTCCAATGTCTTTTGGACATGGGAAGCGAAGTTCAGCTTACTATCCAAGGTGATTCCTAGAGATTTAACCTCTCGGCTCAAGTCGCAAAATGTGCAAATATGTTAAATGAAATGTCTAACTTTGAGAACGAACTTTTTAATACATATTGCACTTTAATTAAGGGTAAATGTAATGGTAAATTAAATGTTGAGAAATCAACTTCAACATCATTCAAGATGGTGCCATTCTTATAAATGGTAACAATATTGCTAACAACTCCAATTTAAACGGTTCATTTTTAACAACGTTTAATGGTACAACCAAAATTAATAATATCACATATATCAATTTGAAAAACAAAATTCTTAACTACATAACTACGAACCATTTAAAAAATTATGAAATATCCGATTGCATTTTATCAAATAACTCGGAACTTTCTTTAGATAATAAAAACATTTTAAGTCCTTTCATTAAAATTACTAACACTAAAATATTACTTACCTTTATGTTTTTAATTTTAATCATTATATATTTGATTTTTTACTTATACAAATATGCTATATTATTTGTAACAAAAAACAACGGCCAGAACTTGAAAAATCTATTAACCAAGAAAATTTAACAGAATTAAGAGTTCAGTTAAATTAATTTCATATTGGATCGGGACGATCCATTTTAGAAGGGGGAGAGTTATCAAATCCGTGAAACCAAGCCGCTTATGGCTATTATAAAAATTATTTCCAGACTCAGCATTTTCCCTTGTCTTTGCATTTGGCTTTGAGGTCCGATCTTTGTTCCACAGCTAAGTTAAACAAATCAAAATTAAAGTAAACATCAGCTTCTGTTCGAAACCCAATCAATTGCGCCTTTTACGTTTCAAGTTCCCACCAAATTGCATATTGAACTTTACAATAAGACGCAACTTCGGCAAACCGAAGTTCATATACCCTTGCAGCTATTAAATAATCTTGAGAACATTAATATTTTGATTTACTTGAGTATATATCTAAAAATATTGAAGCTATTATGATTTGCAGCTCAATTATTAGATAGTTATTATACCCTTGCAGAGGGTATTATAATTTCAGTCAGTAGTTTGCAACACAGGGAAGGAGACATTACCGACCTTGTAAAGTATATATATTCTTGCTCGCTTCACTAGGCTAGTCGATCTAGCCATGTCCGTCTGTCCGTCCGTTTCTACAAAAAATAATTTCTCAGTTTTAAAGCTATCTGCATGAAACTTTCCTAAAAGTTGTCTTTCTATAGCAGGTAGTATATAAGTCAGAACGAGCCGGATCGGACGACTATAGCATATAGCTTCCATACGAACAATCGAAAAAATAAATACAAAAAAATTATAACTTTTTTTTTTAGTTTTTTTTTTTAATTTTAGAAGTGGTTAAATATTTCGGAATTACGGTTTAAATTTAATCAAAATCGGACGACTATAGCATATAGCTCCCATACGAACAATCGAAAACAAAATTTTAAAAAATTATAACTTTGCTGTTTTTGAATTTTGTTTTTAGTTCTTCGACATATAGTAATGGTTAAATATTTTAGAACTACATTTTAAATTTCATCCAAATCGGACGACTATGTCATATAGCTCCCATAGAAATAATAAAAATATATAAAATAACTATTTAATAATTGAGCTGCAATTCATGATAGCTTCAATGTTTTTCAACATATACGCAAGGAAATCATAATTTTAATGTTTGCAAAAGTATTTAATTCTTGCAATAGCTGCAAGTGTATATGAGCTTCGGCTTGCCGAATTTTGCTTTCTTTCTTGTTTTAAATTCACCTTTAAATTGATTATTTCATTTTCTAATTTCCATTTAATTGTTGTTAACTATCAATGTCATTGTGTTGTGTTGTTTGGTGGAATTTTTAATTGTTGCACTATTATTATTATTATTAGTATCGGGGTGTTTTTATTGTACCGCGACCTGTAAGATCTATTGTACCCCCATTCAGAGCCTACAGCTCAGATATCAACCCACTTCCTCGAATAAAGTCGAGGAGTTTAAGTGGGTTGATTCTTACTAGGAGCTCAGGTGTAAGAGTTCTGGTTCCTAAGATTTTACATCTTATACTTGCTAATGCCGGACAGTCTGCGATGATGTGTTTAGTGGTTTCGTCCTCTAAGTCGCAGAATCTGCAAGTTCTACTGCTGGTTATTCCCATCTTACCTAGGTGACTTTTCAGTCTACAGTGCCCGGTTAGTAATCCGGTAACGATCCTAAGTGAATTTTTCCCTTGTTGAATAAGTTCCTTGAACCTCTTCTTGTTGTAGTTGTTTATTTGAGTTTTGGCTTGCCTTAGGCCTGGGGTATTCCTCCAGTGTTCTTGCCTCATGGCGAATTCCTCTTTCCTAAGGTATTCCTTTATAGTGTGCCTCCCTATGCCACAGTAAGGCTCTGGTCCTATCAGGGGCAGTTCGGCTCCTAGTTTTGCCATTTTATCGGAAAGTTCATTTCCGGATATATCCTTATGTCCCGGAATCCATCTGAGGGCCAGCCTGTTTCGGCTGCCCAATATATTTAGCTTACTCTTCACCTCTAGGGCTAGCTTCGAGGTGATTTTGTTACTATGTAAAGCAGTAATTGCTGCTCGGCTGTCCGAAAGGATCGATATGTCCTTTTCCTTGTATCCTCGCTGTATGTTGAGCTCTGCACAACGTCCAATGGCACATACCTCGGCCTGGAATGTGCTGGTATATTGGCCAAGGGATTCGTAGTATTTTATGCGAGGCCCTACCACTCCAAGGCCCGTGCCTTGTTGTGTCAGGGATCCATCTGTGTACCATGCTATGGTGTGTTTAGCCATAGGGTGCACTTCAGACAATGTGGTCCAATCTTTCTTATTGCCTAGGTGTGCTGTGAAGTTCTGCTCAAAGATTAATTTGGCTGTCATTTCATCCCGAGGGTGGAGTATTAGGGGCACCTCACCTAAAAGATTAGTCGCATCCCTGTTATTTAGAATGCAACCACTACCTGTGCCCTCAGTGCTTACTCTCAGGAGTGTAGCTTTGCGTTGAATTTCAATTACACAGTGGAGTGGTGTTAGCTCCATCAGAATTTCTAAGGCTGTTGTAGGACAGGTCCTCATTGCCCTTGTCATGCATACGCAGGCAAGTCTTTGTAGCTTTCCTAGCTGGTTTTGCATGCTGGTGAGCTTAGCTCGTTAACCCCATGCAAGTGCTCCGTAAGTGAGGATTGGTCTCACGATCATTAAGTATAGCCATCGTATTATCAGAGGCCTGGCTCCCCAGGATTTCCCAGCAATTTTTCGACAGGTATAGAGTGCTCTGTAACACTTTTCCAATGTCTTTTGGACATGGGAAGTGAAGTTCAGCTTACTATCCAAGGTGATTCCTAGATATTTTACCTCTCGGCTAGTTTCTATAGGAGTTCCTAGCAGTGAGATTGGTCTCATTCTCTGTAGTTTTTACTTCCTTGTGAAGGGAACGATGACTGTCTTAGCAGTTGAGTCCAACCTCCCTGCACAAATCTAGCGTTGTCTTTAGTCCGAGTTGGACGATGTCGCAGAGTGTCGCTTCAAATTTGCACCTGGCGATTATCACGATGTCATCGGCGTATCCCTGACATTGGATTCCTTTTCCGGAAAGTTTGCTGAGAAGCTCATCTACTAGCAGACTCCATAGCAAAGGGGACAGTACTCCTCCTTGCGGGCAGCCTCTGCTGGTTGCAATTGTCACTCTATCCGAACCCAGTGTACATGTTGCTTGCCTGGATTCAAGTAGGTTGCCAATCCATTTGCTCGTAGTAACATCTATGTTCCTTCTGGACAGGGCAGCTCGAACTGCATCATGTGATGTGTTGTCGAAGGCTCCCTCTATGTCTAAAAATGCACAGATAGCTATTTCTTTGCTGTCAATTGCCCCTTCTAGGGTGCGAAAGTGCAGTGTCTGTTTAACGGCCTGCTCTGTATGCATGCTATGTGTTTTGCAGCGGACAGTCTCTGAGATCTGTTCTTCTGATATTGTAGTCTACCAGTTTTTCCAACGTTTTAAGACAAAACGAAGTTAAGCTAAACGTTACTTAGAAGTTCCTATAGTTTTTCCGTTTGGCTTTCCTGATCTCTTTGTTGTAGAGCGTCAGGCTTTGCCTGTATAGTTCACAGTTCCTATCAGTTTTTGGTTTGTTGAAGACCAGCATTCCACCATGGTGCGTCTGTTTCTCGCTTCTGTCTGCCTAGAGGACAACTGCCTTCAAAGGCATTCACTATTTCGTGACCTAGGTTGTCTACCACTCTATCTAATTCCAAGGAATGTCTAGGGTATCCTGACGGTTCGTTGGAAAGATTGAGCTCTAGAGTTGACCTGAATTTGTCCCAGTTTGTTTTTCTGGGGTTTCTTTTAGGGTTACATCTTTTTGTATTGAAGGCAACCTCAAACAAAATTGTCCTGTGGTCGGACATGGATTCTTCTGTTGACACATGCCAGTTCCTAATGTGGGGTTTAAATGAATTGTTTGCTAGAGTTATGTCTAGCACCTCTTCCCGTACCCTAGTAACAAATGTCGGCCTGGCGCCGACGTTACAGATCTCTAGGTTATTGTTTAAAATAAATTCTAGTAATTGCTCACCTCTGTTGTTGACATCCGTGCTGCCCCAGATCACATGATGCGCGTTGGCATCGCATCCTATGATGAGGGGGATCTTGTTTGTCCGGCAGTGGTCCACGAGCCCGGGTATTCCTGGCGGTGGACAGGCCTCCTCCCCGGCAAAGTAGGCGGAGGCCACTGCTAGCTTTGGTGCAGCTCCTGTGCCGTTGATGGCTACGGCAACGCAGTCTCTGTTCATGAACTCTGAAAAGATACTATAATTGATATCTTTCCTTATAACGATGCATGATCTGGGAGGTAATTCTCCTGGATCGCATATTACCTTAGTGTCATGCCATGGTGCCACCATGGCTCCTGTACAAGGGCTAGCCCGAGGTGTTGGGAGGTGATTATCCTCGCCAAGACAGCAAATGCTGCTTTGGCCCGATGGATGTTTACCTGGGCTAGCCAAGTGCTGCTTGTTGCAGCCATCACTCCGAGGTTTGGTGCTCCGTGATGTCTGGTAAAGAGAGAGAGCAAGTCTCTCCACCACCGTCTATCACGGTAACCTCGGCTTCTTCGCAGCTGTCGTCTAGGAGGAGCTCCTGGGCCAGCTCTTGGGATGACATAGGGTGTCCATCCCCTTGGTCGTCCCCAATGTCCATGCTGGTGATGGATTGTTCATCCTGCTCCCCACTCTGCAACTTCGGCTCCACGTTCAGTGGTTCGAGGGTATCCTCGACAGCCTCACAGATGTCGTTATTGGGCGTCTCTTCCGGAGCTTTCTTAGTCTTTTTCAGACCGCTCACGGTGACGTGGCCAAACCGGAAGTTGAGCTTGTGGTCACGCTCCACTATCTCATCCCTTCCGGTCTGGTCCATCCCTACGACCAGGAGTGCACCAGCTCCGTCGTTCTTCCTGGAGATGACCTTCCAGGCGACCGTCTAGACACGGTTTTGGAAACCAATGAAGGCTAGTATCTCCTCATTGGTTCGGTCTGAGCTCCTCGGGCAAAACAACGTGGCGTTATAAGCTACCGGGTTGTCTGCTCCCGTGCGGGTTTCTAGGGGTACTCCCTTCCACGTCCGCAGCTGAGGTACGGCCACTCAGCTGAGCCTTCATCCAGGCAGTCGATAATCAGGTAACCCACCCTGAAGTGGATTCCCCTGAAAACGACCGGACCGCTCCACGCTGACGTGAGCATCTCGTCCATGACCGATTCCTGGAGCCCGGATAGTTCCTCCGCGGTCAGGCTGGCCGCCGGGAAACCCTCAGGGAGTATGGCCACCCTGATGAGCGTAGCTTTCTTGGCAGCCTCCGCGTATGTCGGACGGGGTCCGATGACCGGTGGTGCCGAGCTAGAGGGTCGTCCTCCAGCGGTTGTCGGCTTCTGGTTTTGGCGGGGCTGGGAAGGTATCTTCCTGGCCTGCACCTTTGCCTTTTCTGTCGCTGCTGCTGCTGATGTGCTAGGCCCCTCTTGCCCAAGGAATCGTGAAGACGTCTCACTAGCCCCTGTGCCGTGCCTAGACCTCTTGGGGGTATCCGTTGGTGGTGTGCGGCTGGTATTCAGCCGTTTGCCAGCCGGTGCTGCCCCCAATGCCGGCTGCTCCCTCGGCTCCTTTGCCTTCTTCAAGGCCTCCTCCGGTGTCATGCCCTGCATGAGATACCTAAGGTACCACTTTACCTTCGACCCTGGCAGGCCACGCCTGTTGGGGTCGTCCAGTCCTCCGGGCTGTCCTAGGGCTGGAAGAGCGTCCTGCTTCTTCAGCTGTCTGATAGAGGTTGGCCTATCAGATGCGAGAGGTGGGCGTGCTGGCAGGGTAGCTCCTGCTGGCACACCACGCTCCCTGGCTGGGAATGACTCGCCTGTCTTCTCGCCTGGGCTGCTGGTGAAGTCCTAGGCGGGTGCGCTGCCGCCTGGGGTCTGTAGCTCCTGCTGGCACACCACGCTCCCTGGCTGGGAATGACTCGCCTGTCTTCTCGCCTGGGCTGCTGGTGAAGTCCTAGGCGGGTGCGCTGCCGCCTGGGGTCTGTCGCCGTCGAGGGATCTGTCCTCGAAGTGTCTTGCGGCACCGGTTGCGGGGATATCCTGCGGGATTTTTAAATTTGTTGTCTTCTTCATGGGGTCCCACGAGTTGCGGAGAAGTATATAGTCCGCCCACGCAGAGATTCGCCGTACCCGGGTAAGGCGTAGTAAGGACAGACGGTCGCCACTTGCCTGAACCCTCCGTTTGCGACTGGGCTATTTGTTAACTCGGGCCCCCAGCCAGGTTGACTATCGGCACGGGTCGAATGACACCTTAGTCCGGCACCGAGGTGAGATGTGGGGGATAGGATGGAGGTAGGTAGTTGTGAGGGAGGGGGTGTGTAAGGCTACGGTGTTAAGACGGCCAAACAAGCGTCTTGTCGGTATACCCGCTTTTTGTCCGGGGTTGCTTATTTGCTTGCGCTTATTCGCAACTAATCTTCCCAGAAGGTCGTTCGCTATCCGCAACCTGCGACCCGCCTGGTGGCCTCAGCTAAGCCTCCCTTCGAACCATCCCACTAGTTATTGAGGACCAAGAATTTTTGCACTAAAAATGTTGAGTTGTTGGCCGGGCGAGATCCTTTTATGTTTAAATTATATTTCATTCATAATTTGTATACCCTTGCAGAGGGTATTATAATTTCAGTCAGAAGTTTGCAACGCAGTGAAGGAGACATGTCCGACCTTATAAAGTATATATATTCCTAATCAGCATCACTAGGAGGGTTGATCTAGCCATGTCCGTCTGTCCGTCCGTCTATCTGTCCGTCTGTCCGTCCCTCTATCTGTCCGACTTTCCGTCCGTTTCAACGCAAACTAGACTCTCAGTTTTAAAACTATCTGCATGAAACTTTCCCAAAAGTTGTCTTTCTTTTGCAGGTATTATATAAGTCGGAACGAACCGGATCCGACCACTATATCATATAGCTCCCATAGGAACAATCGGAAAAATAAATAAAAAAAAATTATAACTTTTACGATTTAAATTTCATAAAAATCAGACGACTTTATCATATAGCTCCCATAGGAACAATCGGAAAAAATAATCAAAAAAAAATGATAACTTTTCTGTTTTTTAATTTTTTGTTAGTTCTTCGACATATAGTAATGGTTAAATATTTCAGAACTACGATTTTAATTTCATTAAAATCAGACGACTATATCATATAGCTCCCATAGGAACAAACGGAAAAAATAATACAAAAAAATTATAACTTTGCTGTTTTTTAATTTTTTGTTAAGTTCTTCGACATATAGTAATGGTTAAATATTTCAGAATTACGGTTTACATTTCATCAAAATCGGACGACTATATCACATATCTCCACCTTTAATTTGTATAATTGGAATAACATATATTCCCTTTCTGAAGTAGACGAACAAGTTAACCTTTTACAGAACAATATTTGTTATTTATATAACTGTCTCGTGCCTGTCCGTGCCTGTCCTGTAGAAAAGTTAGAAAAACCATGGTTTCAAAGAAACATCAAAGGCGCAATAGTACAGCGTGATGTACAATAAGTGGAGAAGAAGGTACAGAACACCTCAAGTTTACGCGGTGTTCAAGTCATTGAGAAAAAAAGTGACCAAACTTACTGATACCACTGCTCAGACATGGAAAATAATTAAACACCTGGGAATATGCAAAGTTAAACCAAGACTTGAGCAAGGCATAAATGTAAAAGAACTTAATAAAAAGTTCTTAAACTGCACAGTACCTGAAATCATTGAAAATAAATATCTGATCCCACGATTTGTACCTGAAACTCTCTGTGATATTAGATTTAGGTTTATATGTGTTAACCAGTGTGATGTCCTTCAAAGTATACTAAGAATTAAGAGTGACGCCACTGAATCTGACAACCTTTATTACTGTACTGACAACATATACTTATCCGGACTGTAGGAAAACGGCAAAAATAATTCCGATTCCTAAACCAAATAATGAGTACAGACCCATATCCATTTTACCACACCTATCAAAGGTATTTGAGAATCTCATGGCTGATCAAATTAATAAATTTATGTCCGACAATGCAATGCTTACTAATAATCAGTTTGGTTTTAGGAAAAGAGAAGCTGTACCTCAGCTATTTTAAAAAGTGCAGACGACCTAAGGAAACTATAGTAAGGCCTTCGATACAGTAAACCATAATGTCCTTTGTGCAAAACTACGTATCCGAATTTTCGCAGAAAATATTCGATATCTCGCTAAATGAATGGATAAAGATGCGAATCTTAATTTTTCTGCAAAAATTATTTTCCAAAAAGAACCTTCGTATCTTTTCGCAAAACTTCAGTTTATATCCTCTAGAAAATCAAACAATCTTACTTGCATAAGACCTAGATCTCTGACATCCGAAAGACAATTTTTAAATAATGCTATTTGATCATGGAATCAGCTCCCCAACCATCTTAAAAATATTAAAAGTCCCACGCAATTCAAGATAAAATTATTCACACACCTTAAAAATACTATTATGTAAATTAAAGTACAAATAGAAGGCGACTTAGGTTAGTTTTTATAAAAATTAGTTTTAAGTATAATGTAACAATTAAATCTTTGCAACTGTTAGTGACTAGCGAATTAACTTATAAGTTCCAAACTTGTAGCGTTAGGATGAGAATTTATAATAAAATACAAATACAAAATACCGTCAAGTATACCGAT
Source organism: Drosophila gunungcola (assembly GCF_025200985.1). NCBI lineage: Eukaryota > Metazoa > Arthropoda > Insecta > Diptera > Drosophilidae > Drosophila > Drosophila gunungcola. The sequence goes on from NW_026453205.1 coordinate 1,062,527, forward strand.
TGGTTTGGCAGAGTACATGAGCAAAGAAATCTTATGCTCGAAGGATCATATGTTAGCAGCGTTAATCACGTGTCTTGGGGGCGCAGCTAAAACCGCTCCGTTCAACTAGCAACTTATACCGCTAACCGCCGAATCCCTGACTAAAAAATAACAGTATTTCGCTAGGAATCTTTATTTGGCGCTCATCGCGTCGTTTATACCTTTTTCCACTTATGTACTAAATACAGTGTTCTTAGTTATTTGTTTACATGTGCATTTTATTTATTGAATCTTTTCTGAAATGTATATAAAATCTTAAATAAAAAACTATATCTGCCAGTAAAGATGACTGACGCGAGATGTAAGGGCTCTAATAACTATTGCTGAGCTGGAAGGTCATTTCGTTGTAATCGGGTCCGGTTGGAAACCCTGGCTAGGCCCCTGGCGAGCTGGTTTAGATGAGAAGTTAGTTTGGTGTGGTAGGACGCTTTTTGTTTTGATATTTCATCTTTTACGGGTAGAATGCCAAGATGTCTGTGGATGTTGTCGTTCCGAACATACCAAGGTGCCCCAGTGATAGTTTTCAGGATTTTTGATTGTGCCCGCTGGATAATGTCGATGTTACTGCTGCTCGCGTTTCCCCACAATTCCTGAGCCGTAAGTCCAGACTGACCACCTCTCCACTACCATGAGATGATCAGCTAGTAGTGCTGTTGCCTGAAATGGGCACTTGGACCGACTTATGATCGCGGTATCGGCTGCGAATGTAGAAGTAGTTAGCCGCCCGTTCGTGGGAATATCTGCGGTGTAAAGGAGAAATAGAATTGGACCAAGGGCGCTACCTTGAGGAACTCCAGCCTCTATCGTGTGATCGTCAGATGTTGTAGTGTTGCATCTTACGGCGAAGGCTGTATTGTAAAGGTACGATTCAAGTATTCTGTGAGTGTTTTCCGGCAGTAACATTCTGATTTTATGCATAAGGCCGTCGAGCCAGACTCGGTCGAAAGCCTGCGAAACGTAAAGGAATACCGTACTGCAGCATTTCCGAAGCTCGAATGCAGTTCGTATTTCAGTTGTTAATCTGTTGACTTATTCTATTGTTCCATGGCTTTCTCGAAAGCCAAATTGATTTGCCGGAGTAACGTTGTGCTTTTTTAGATATGGGATTATGCGCGTCAAAAGGCATTTTTCGTGCAGTTTTGACAGACACGAGAGTAAACTTATCGGTCTGTATAAAGCTGGTATTGTGTGATCTTTTCCTGGCTTGGGATCATTGTGATTACCGATTTTTTCCACTTTTGGGGAGGAGCCAAGTCGTGTAATCCCGTTAAAGAGTTTACAAAGTACCTCAACTGCACAGTTTGAGAGTTCAATTAGCATCTTAGGAGTTATTAGACCACTGCCTGGGGCCTTTTTTGTTTTTAATTGCTCGCTGATGACTTTTGCAACTTCGTTTGGTTGAAACAGAATTGGCGCCGTCTCAGTTCCAATTTGAATTGACGGAAACGGTAGTGTGAATGAATTATTTGCAGGGTTTGGCTGAAAAACATTTCGAAGGTGTAAAGCAAATGTACAAGCTCTGTCTTTGTCGCTTCTGGCCCAGCTGCCTGAAGAGTCTCTTATGGGAGTTACTGTTTCGGCCGGCGCACTTAGATTTGGGTGGGCCCTCCACAAGGGATACTTGATGCTGGTGAGTGAAAGTTTCTCAATGTACTGGCGTTGTGCTTTTTCTTCTTCGTGCCTTAGAGCACTGGTAAGTTTGCGACCAGCTTCCTTAAGGCTATGTTTTGAGGATGGCGATCTGCTGGTTTGCCAAGCACGCCTCAAACGTCTTTTCTCCAAAACAAGCTGTTCGATTTCAAGGTAGTTTTGTGTTGGTGTGTGTGCCCATCCCTCCCTTGCAGGGTAGAGACTTTGACTGCTGCGACGAGTACAGACTCCAGTGCATCGGCATAGCAGTCGATGTCCTCCTTGATGTTGAGCTGTGGAGTTAGTTCAATGTGGGAACTTACGTACTTTTTGAACTTCAGCCAGTTGGTTCGATGCGACGTCAGCCTGCAAGAGTGCTCGATTAATTCCAGGCTTTGAAGAAAACTTATTAGCACTGGTGAGTGGTCCGATATTAGATATTAGATTGCGAGGAATATTTTTTGTCACAGCAAAATCAATTAAATCAGGTAGTTTTCTAGGATCTGTAGGCCAGTATGTAGGACTGCCTGGTGAAACGTAGTCCAGTTTGTTGCAAGTTTTGATGAGTGTATTATATAGTTGCCTTCCTTTGGGGGTCACAAGGCGGGACCCCGATTGTGTGTGCTTGACGTTGTAATCACCTGCTGCTATGAATCGCTCTCCAAGTGAATTGTAGAAGTCCATGAATTGGTCTTCGGAGACTGTAAAGCGGGGTGGGCAGTAGACAGCGGCAAATGGCAAGGTTGCAGTAGGATGCCGGTTCCGCCATGTGCTTTACCATCTGGATGATCGGTTCCGCAGAACGTGTATCCCCGTATTTGAAAGTTATATTTGCTGGTGAGATGCGTTTCTGCCAGCAACATAACGTCGATGTGGTTTTCGTTCAGAAATTGAGTTATTTCAGGTATATGCCGTGAAACACCGTTGGCGTTCCACAGAGTTATTCGAAGGCTAGGCATAATTTATTTGGACTGCTGAGCTGCAAGCATTTGTAACAAGATATTTTGGTTTTGCATTAGAGTTTGCATGGAGGTTTTCATGAAGGACATAAATTCCATCATATTTTGTTGCAAAGTTATCATCATAATTTCCATGTTATGCTTTATGTTATCAATTTTCGGCTCTATGTGAGCTGTGCCTGACCTTAGAGCACTGGCGTAGGAAATGCCGTTGGTGGTAATTGAAGGGCCACATGATGACCTGGCTGCTTTTGCGAAGAAAACTTCCGGTGTCGTTTGTGATTTCACAATCACAAATTTGTGCATTGCACTGGCCCGTTCCGTTTGTGCGGCTCTCCTACTGTGCAGAAGGTACTGCAAATTGTAGATCGGATGCACTGCGTTTTTTTTTTTCAAAAGTTCTGCTGTCTGGCTCCAGCTCGACCTTGAAAAGTGGTTGCGGCTTCTTGTTTTTTTTATAATATTTATAACAGTTTTTTCCGCAAAACCCGTTTTCTTTTAAAGACTCTATAATATCGAAGGGGGTCACAACCGGTTCTATTCCCTTGAGCACAACTTGTAAGCCTTTGCAACTTTTTAGCTGGTACGTGTAGTAATTCTTTTTGACATCGTTTCGTTTTTCGTTTGGTTTCGCTTATATTCCCTTTCATAAGCGGAATAACATGAAAGTTTTACAAGCTCAACTATTTTGTTGACTAGGACGTTGGAGATCTTCTCCCGAACAAAGATAGGTGGGGGCTTAAGTTTCTTTGGGGCTAATTCTTCAGACTCTGTTTCAGGCTTCGCCAGAATGAAAAATCTATTTTCATTTATTAACCCGAGATTTTCAGGGCCTTTGTTGGTACGGTTTATTTTGGGCGTTAGCTTGCGCTTGGAAATATTAATGTAGCGATCCATGCCTGTCTGCAGTGTTCTTATGTATAACCAATTCCAGGGGTTAATTCTAGGATTTTATATGTATACTCTATTTCGGGAACAAATGAATGTCATAAATGTCAAATGTCAATTATTTGGATTATCCCATCCTAATTATGTGGGAAGGGGAACATGCTTCTTAGGTCACAAGTGTAATCTGAAGTGGTGTTGCACCAGCAATCTAATTATCCATGTTCAAACGTGAACAATTGATTAAAATTAGGTTGGAATGGTTGAGAATATTGTGGGTAACTTGGTCGATATTGGGCTTGGGAATTTGTTTTGAATTTGTGTGATTTAGAATTCTGATTAGGATTTCGGTTTTTATTACGGTTTTCTGGATTTTTATTAATTCAAAATTAACGTGTTCTTCATATATTCCCTCATTTTGTGCAAGAGTAATTAACGATCTTAAGTCTGTAATATCATTATGAACCAAAATAGTAAATAATTGTATTAGTAATTTTCTGATCAATATTTTAGTGGAATCTTTAATCGCCTGAATATAAATAAGAAAATCTGGCTGGTTACCTTCCAGATGCAATTTCGAAATCAGTACTTGACTTCGTCTTTCTGCTTTTTCCCAGAATGCTCTCAGATTTCCTTTGTAAGGTGTCTCCCTGATGTTCTCCAGTAGTTTGTAGTTCGGTGTTTGGGGTTTAAATTCTACAACTTGTCTCGATCTAGGGTGGACTAATCTTCAATATTAAGAAGGCCCAATGATCGTGTTACGTGTCCGTCCAAGTTTCTTTCGATGGCTCCCAAAAGAATCCACTGTTGTCGCACATCATTAGTTTGGTAGAGTGAAGTTACATAGTCCACTCTGACGAAGGTGTAGAGAGTTTCTGGATCACCCTTAAATGGCATGATGTCTTTTAGCTGCTGACGAGCTTCAGCAAGGTTGTTGTCACTTAGCAATTTGGGGTGCGGCGATAACTGGTTGTGCCATTGTTATAGTATTTTTTTTTGTTATAGTAAAATAAAAATTTTGCTTTAGTTTATTTTAAATTTTACTTGTTTAAGTTTGTGTTTGTTTAAATTAATTTCTCTTAAAATTTATATGTTGTTATTAACTGTTAGGTGCCTTTGGACTTATTTTTTTTTTCTTTTTTTTTCTATTCTTCCAGTATTTGTTGGACAACCGAATTGGAATTATAATCCATGTTGAAGGGTTTTGAAATGTGTTGCGTAATTATTATTCGAGACCTAAAATATAATATTTAATTTATTTTCCACTCGATACTTTGTGTATCCTGCGCCAGTTTAACGTTTATTTATTAATGAGTCGAAGTAATGACCCGTCAGTTGACTAAGGACAACGCCAAGGGAAATAAATGAACGAAGAATTAGTTTTACTTCTTTATTCGATTGATCTCAGCTTAAGACTAAATTCTTGTGACAAAAATTATACGTGTGCTGCCCTTTGTTTACATAAGTTTGGGAGCGAGATCGCCCGCTTGGGATATTGATTGTACATAATAGTTTGAGAGTAAGAGTGTCACTCAGGGAGCGGGACTTAGTCATTGCAAGAATTTTTTATGTTATTGAGGAGCAGCATCGCCTGCTCCGGATGTGGATTGTTTACATTGGTTCAGCGTGGGATCGCCTACACTGCAGATTCTTATTTCTTGGTACATAACTGTATATGTGAATAATTCACTATATATATATATATATATATATATATAGGGATATCCAGTGAACATTTCTGTAGATAAAATATCTCATACGTTAAAGGAACTTAGTTGACTCAATCACGGATAATTAAATTAAAAATTGAACACTCATTGGAAAATGGGAATTTAATGGAAGTACGGGTCGTAGTCAGTATAAGCAAAAATGTTCAAATACTGGTATAGATCAGTGGTCAGCAAAGGTTTTTTCGATCTAGGCTTAGGCCGATACGAACAGTGTAAAACCGCAGTCGTCACACACATAATGACAAGTTTCGTCAAGAACTCACCTAAAGAAGTGCGAGTGTGTTACAAAAATCTGCAAATTGGTATCCAAAACTGCAGGATTTAATGAAAACCTTATTTATCTCTGTGCCCCTATACTTCAAGCAACAACAATATTTTGGACTAATTAAATGAATGAGCCCCCGAAACTGCTAAAGAGTTGATTAAAAAGTTTTCATGGTACTATTTCTGCTGTAAGAATTTTCGGAGGAAATCTAGAAATCATTGTAACAAGCACTTCATTTGCGACCAATTTTTTACAAGTCAACGTGACTTGAGTCTGTGTACGCCTTGCTAGAAAAGACATTGTAAATTTTTCTTACATTTTGCTTGTTTATTTTAAGTTTTTTTTGATATGGTATTATTCTTATAGGTGGAATGGTGAGAGAATTTAACGACAAATCATATTATACTTTTTTCCCAGTTTTTAAAATAAATATTAAGCTTCAAGATTTGGCACTCTGCCACCATGAGTGCATTGATAGTGTAAAGCGTCGCGTAAGCTGGATATTTATGTGACGGAAAACACATCTAGTTAAGCGAGCTTCTATTCTCCTTCTCTTCAGTCCTTACACAATATGTGCTTGATTCAGTATGTATATTAGCTTTCGATATATGTCAGTGAAATGTTTTAGTTTTAGTTATATGTTTTCTATTCTTTTTAAACACTTCTTGTCTTTTCAAATGGCGGTAGAAAAGAGCTTACTTAAACTAGCTCAGGCCAGATCAGTACTGAGCAGAACACTTTTGCCTTTAAGATTAAGATATAAGATAGTTTACATGTAGCATTTGTTGCCAGAATTGGGGAACAGATAAAATTTATGTGTTCGTCCCCCCAAACTTATATAAACGTGACCGCCCAATTGACCAGTAAGAACGCACAGATAGTTGGTGTATACAAAGGATCTTTATTTACCGATTTGACCCTCGGCCTGGGGCTGATAATGACAAATGGTACTTTATCGCCTTCTTCGCCGGCCCCGTCTGAGCACTCTCCTTCCCACAATGTTGCTCCTGGTGGCTCCGGCGTTGATCAACTCGCACCAGGTTGATTCCGCTGCAGGTTCCGCTCGGGGTGCTTGTGGTTCCTTCCACTGCCGTTGGCTTGGCGGCTTTCAGGGCTTATATGTGAGTCACCGTTCTCAGACTAGGTTCTTTCTCAGCCAAAGCCTCCTGTCCTTTGCTCCGCCGCCCCGAACGCCTGCTCAGTTCTTACCTGACGGTTCAGGCGCACGTCCCGGAGATGAACGCTTTCACCCTAGCCTATTTGCCGTGGACTTGTAGATGTTGAAGTAACCGATGGCTTGCTTCGCGCCCCTCGCCCCCTTGACGCTCGTCGCCTTCGACTTCAAGATCTAAGACCCGAACGTTCTGGCGAAGCGATCTTGCTACTTTTTGTCTCCGCAAGGCTCCACTTGATTCTTCACGTTACTGGTACTTGTTGACTGGTAAAAGACGAATGATCCAGCTTCCTGCTATTGGCCTGCTTATATAGGCCTCTGTTTACCGTTGGTTATCGGCGTCTCCTTGCCTCCTGGTCCAAAGTCCACGGCACCACAGCAGGGTCCGAAATCCGGTGCTGTCCCGTTACTTCCACTTGCTCTCGGCACTTTGACGCTCTTTCTCTTGTTGCCGTCTCTCTCGGAAGACCTGCCCCTTTCTGTTCACACGGCTCTGCACTCTCTCGCAGCACTACCGTTACTACGAGCGAATTCGACGCGTAACTGGCAACTAGTAGGCCCCTGCTGGCGTGATTGTTTGACTGCTTGCTAATATTTGTGAAGATTGATTCAACTCTTCACAAAACCAAATAATAATTCTTATGATCAACAGTAGATGCTGTAATTTGACCGCACACATCAAAATGACCAGCAAATAATAGTCGCGTTATGTGGTCCTTATTTTTATTGAAACTATATCTCGCCTGCTTCTCGTTTACACAAGCTTCACAAAAAATGTATTCATCATCAGACATTATTTTTTTTTATTTCTAGAAACTTTCCCTTGCTCTTATGACCTAGCCTCTCATGCTACAAACTTTAATTATTATTTTTGGTTGTATTTGCAATACAAACAAATTTAAAAAGAAATAAGCGAATGGAACATTTTCCGTTCAATACAATTATGTTACCTTTTTTACATCTCCTGGGTGAAATACAATTGTTTGGCCTGCTTTCTGCGTTTTTTTTAATGAGACCGAGTTTTCTGGGATATCAGGATAGAATACATATTTCAGGTCAATTTTCTCGTTTGAATTTGTGGACAGCTTCCAGTTCCTTGCATAACTTCATAAATTTCGTGCTGATACTATTTGTCTTAAGTTGGCAAGACTGTTAATGATATCGGGGACAAATTTTATTTTTATTTAAATATCAGTAATATATTTGCTACCAAACGACCAAGAGTGAGTGCATTTTTCGATTTTTACAATTTCTGATTTAATTTATCAGAGAAATGTCATTCAATTTTGTTTGCGGAATGAAATTTCGGATGCGGAAACGTGAAGGATGTCTCTTAAGTGACCAGTCTTGCCGACATGAAAACATTTTTTCTACAACTTAGAGGTTTTTTGTCTATTTTTATATTTTGCATAAACTTTAGTCTAGTATTTTTGCTATTATTCTTTTACTTGATCTCGTGGCTCAACAGACTAGTTTTCAATCGCCGTTATAACGCCGTCATCCGAAGATGGCAATGTAAATAAATTTAAATCTTTGTCCATTTCCTTAAATTAGGCATCTGATGCTCCGGAACACAAAGTAAAATGGAGTCATAGCTGCTCTTTTTTCCGTTTTTCTTCCGAACCTTCTGCTGCTTCTTTCCCAATGACCTTCCCCAAATCTAATTCGTTAATAATGCCCTAATACGAAATATTCAAATGGAATATTTTGCTCCATCAAATGCCCTTATTTAACGTTTGTTAGTTTTCTCTACATTTTTTTCAATTACTCGTAGAGTAAAAGGGTCTAGTATTTGTTGAAAAGTATGCAATATGTAGAAGAAAGCGTTTCCGATCCCATAAAGTCCATATATTCTTGATCAGGATCAATAGCCGAATCCGTCTGTCTGTCCGTCTGTCCTTCTGAGTGAACGTCGGGATCTCGGAAACTACAAAAGCTAAAGATTAACCTATAAGAATTTACACACGGAATTCAATAAAATCTACATCCAATATAACGAGCTCTATTCTCCTTCTCTTCAGTCCTTTCACCATTTGTGGTTGATACAGTACCATGCAGTTCTAAAACAAATCAAGAGGTGAATCACCCGTGAAAGAGTGTAAGTCACCCGGGATTCACCCGGGGTAATCATACTGAATGTTTTCACCTGAAACTTATACTTTATATATTTATTTATTACTTATTTGTTTTCAGTTTTACTAAATAGTTATATTTAAGTATTAATGTTTATATATAATATATATATATATATATATATATATATATATATACCGTTTTGAAACGCTTTCTTTATTGATTTTTCTGTGCACAACCCCGGCTGATTTAGCTCTAGTGCTACGGAAAAGAAATAGAAAAAATTAAATTTTAAATTTTTAGATTGATTAAGTAAACGTTTTCTCATTTTTTTTAAAGTTTTGTTCATGATTGTTCATATCCTATAAATTAAATAATTTAAGTGTAAGTCCGAGTTTTTCAAAATAGTTCAAAATGTATAATATTTCCAATGAAGATTTTTTTCTTTGAATTGCAGTACTGAGCAGAGCACTTTTGCTTATACGATTAATAACGATTAATCATCGATAAAAGATAAAGTTGTTGATCTTCGAACTATGTTGTTAGATGCACTCAAAAAAGTCCGTTTTATTTTAACAAAGTTGTTTCTGGTCAAAAAGCTTTCAATTAAAAGTTAAAAAGTTGGGGTATGCGTACGCATGTCAAGTTTGAAAACGGATCGGACTTCAACATCCATAGCTGCAATTTTTTTTAGTAATTTTAGAATTTCGCTTTTTGTTTGTTAAATTTGTGTAGTGTAAGAACAATGTTTCGGGAGGCGGTATAGCTCGCCGAGGCCAGGGTTCGAGGCAGAAATTTAATGCCTCTCTAGATCGTTTTTTCCCTCCCTTTCCCCAATGATGACACAGAGAGAAAACGCTATGGAGTATGCTTATATTTTCTTAGGTTCGTAATATCTAATTTACAATAGGTAATTTCAGTGGATAGGTGTCTCTGTGCTACTGTTGTCGGCGCTGCGGGAGGGCCGAGTTGTGCTACTGATTACTACGAGGTCTCGGTGCTGTGGAGGGCCGAGCTTAGCTTGATGTGGTGCCTCGCATCGGTCACGAACATCGGGTATATAGTGGTCTGGTTCGTCGGAAGGAACATGTCGTTTCTGGGTCGGGAGCCTTCTGAATTCCAAATTTGGTCGGGCTCAATGATCATGACCGGGCTAGGCGTCGGGGATCCTCACAACGATTCGTAAAGCCGATCTTAACCGATCTCTTACGGATCCACCACCACTACCAAGACTAGCTACCAGAAAACTTTGCAAGACATTCCTCTTCAGTTGATATTCCTCGGTGATCGAAGACTGGTCTGAGGCTGCAGTCTGGTCTGAGGCTGCGTCTCTGCTTACATAGGGACGTTTGACCAGTGTGAGCGATGGTGATAGTCCCATTATCGGCGTCATCGTGACAGATCTGACGATGACTGTTGGCTACACGGCTTAGTGTAATTATATGTTGTTCGCTTTGGGCGCGTGTTTTAATAGTTACGCGGGCGCAGGATTTCGAAAGAAAACAACTTTATTTTGGAATGTTCTAAGTTTTTGGTATTTTATTAATTTTGTTCTTTATTGTGGCAGTGGGCTGTCACAGCTTAAATCGGCATTTAATAGTATTTCGAGCCTATCGCAAATCAAACTGTCAAAATCGGTTGACAATATCTAATAGTTGCCTCATATATGTATTACTGACTTCACGCTGCAGTGTAAAAAAAAAATCTCACAACTGCCGAATCATACTTTTTTTTTAAAACTTATCATGACCGGTCGGATTACTATATCCCAAAGTTTCCATGAGCACGATCGACTAAAATTTAATTAGTTTGGTTGTTTTCGAAAAATTATGCGTGTATCTCGTTTATTGCCTAACATAAAGGTTTAGTTAGCTTTCGTATCGTTTCAATTATGACCGATTAGGAAATTTTTTTTTTTTTTGATTAAAAAAAAATAAAAAAAAAAACGAAATTATCCTTTGCAACATTAACATATGGCAATAAAGCATTAAACTATAGCCTAATAGCTTGACACTAAATTTATTTCTATATTTTTTCAGGACTCTATTGATCAATGGCGAATTGTTTTTGAAGTATCCGCGATTATTTCGATATTGACTTACGCTGTGTATCAGATTTTTGGAACGGCTGAAATACAATCTTGGAATAAAGAGCTACCTACACATGACGATTCAGACGAGGGAAAGATTTTCTCGAAACCAAAAGAAGATTCGGATAAAACTATCGGACCAATTTAAAATATCGTACTTAAAATAATGCCAAGGTTATACCATTAATAAATATTCTGTTACTTTATGTTTGCTATGCATGTAAAATAAAATACATAATTGTGCGTACATTTTCGTTAATCACTTATAACGCTATTATTATTCTTTTTGATATAATAGTATTTTAATAATTAGAAGCGTAACATCTAATTTTATTTAAATTGGAAAACGATATTATATAGCTGCCATAGAAACGATCGAATAATTGAGCTGAAAATCATGATAACTTCAATGCTTTTAAACATATACGAAAATAATTCAAAGTTTAAAAGTTTTCAAGAATATTTCATTTTTAAAATAGCTGCAAGGGTACATGAACTTCGTCTTGCCGAAGTTTGATTTATGAATTTTTGATTTATGATTATAACACGAAATTTTTAAATTCGATTACAAAAGAACCATGTCCGACCAAGGTTACCTAATAACCCAAGAACGATCATAGCCTTGTAAACGTTATGGTAGACGTTATGTGGAAGTCAAGTTTTAATTTTGGGTCAAAACCAACTCCATTATCAAAATAAACACTCTTCTTCCATTAAAATAACTTGAAATCCAAGCTAATATATTATTCGGAAACTTGAGCTTATCTACTTCGAATAAAAGACGAGAATAGTTCACAGAATCAAAAGCCAAAAGCCTTACTAGTACCGTATATGTATATAACATCAGTCTACATTTCCAAATTTAATCAATTAACTACAATAGATGTAAATTCAAGTAAGTTTGTGGTGATTGACCTCGCTTAACAAAACCATGTTGTTAATGTGATATGAGCGAGAAACACAAGTGTTGCAATCGAGAAGTAATAAATGCTATAGGAATAGCAGAAAATGTATTAAATTTTAGAGATTTTAATACAATTCTAAAGATTTGACCTCCCCCATAGGTTTATGAAGTGGAAAGATAAACTATTATATTAAGTAATAATAAGTTTCTTCATAAAATTGTTAAGAGCTTTTTAACATAAGTACCCAAAACTCCAGCATGGTTGTACACTTAACAAATCAATTTTAAGAAAACAGACCACACATTCGACGACACTTTTTACAAGATGTACACTGAAAAGCAAACGTATTGCGGTTGAAGCCGATAACAGCAAAAGTAAAATAGGCAGGTGGCAGCTTCTCCTACTGGTGTAAAAGATATTGGCGATCTGGCCGTTCAAATTAGCTCGGTTCGCTTAGGCTTTAAGAGAGAATTAGACAAAAATAGCGGGTTGAAGCTGAACAGCGCAATTATAGGCCACTAGATTCCACACTGCGTAGCCAACAAGACGTAAAATTAAATTAAAAAATTATATGAGTGAGTTTAATTTTCCGGAGTGATTGGCTGTACAAAGCCTGGAGACAAGGAATCAAATCAACATGACAACAAAATCGATATTTTTTTAGAGGACAATAGTACTTTTTAAGCCCAATTTGTAGATATTGTGAAAAACCGGGCTAAATAAATTTATTAACAGAATAACCCCTTTTCCAATACGTGGAAACCGTTTACTACGACTCGTCTGCACTTCAAAGATGGTTATTAAATTGTTTTTCTTGGGGCGGTGCAGTCGTAGAATATGGATGAGGTTTCATCAGCGTTTTGAAAAGTGGGAAACCGAAACCGAAACAAAGACTCTTCAGCTTTAATTTGCATTCCACGAAAAAAAAACTCAAAAACTCGAGAATCATTACAACTGCCGGTAGCACCAACAATAAAAAATGCAAATCCATATCTCATTAACTTTTTTCTAAGTAAGGAAATTAGGGGACAAGAACGAAGGTGAAAGAGCCTTCCAGACTTCAACGCTAAAGTCATGGAGAAAACTGCAAACTGAGGCATTCGAGACCCCGATAGTCTGCCTACGGTCCGATATTTCGCAGATGATACCAGTGTGAGGAATTCATTAAGAACTGGCTTTGAATAGCCCGTAACTTCTTTTTCGATTGAACCTTCTTGTAAAAGTTCCATTTCCATATTGCCGCACTCACAAGATTGTCCGCCATGCCATTTTATGTTCATAATGATGCATTTTTTTATTTTTGGAGTTATATTTTGGCCTACTAATGATTTGAATGTACTATAAACACTTGCATCATATCTCGCATATTTGACAATATACGACCAGTCTAAAAAGGCTATTAGGCTAACAGGGGTCCCTGAAGTAAGTACTCGCTATAATCTTGGGTCTATCAACCGGAAATTTGCATCAATCCACCAATCGCCATAACCGGATTGGAAAGATTCTTAGCTGGGTTGGACGGAAATCTTTGTCGGTAAGTCCGTATTACATTTTTTTAAAATTTATTTGACATCCTTGCACTATTTTGTGCTATTCACAAAAAATTTAAATATTTTGATTTTGATTACAATAATTTAAAAAGAAAAAATAAAAAAATACTTTTTAATATATTCTTATTAAGGACCAATTGACGAGTCGATCTCGCCGTTTCTATGTCAAGACGTCAAGATTTCGGAAACTAAAGCTAGAGCTTTGGTATTTGAAATACAGATTCTAGTAATACTTACAAAGCGCAAAAGTCTATGATGTCACGTGTTGGAGCAACTTTATCAGTATAAGTCATTTTCGACACTTAAAATTTTTTTTGTTTTGCGCCAAAAGCTTACGATAATTAAACTAGATGGTAATTTAACACTAAATACTTAATAAATAACATGATAGAAGATCCAAACAGATACAAAATTTTCACATATTTTACGCACTTTCAAAGTTTGCATATAGAGGCCATACCCTAGGTGTCCGGATTTATTTGTCTGTTACTGTGTGTACTGAATTTAATCTATGGTCATTTTTAAATATCTTGTACGATAAACGTGAAATCTGATCGCCACGTCTCACATTGAACACATATCCGGCAACACAATTAAACACTGCAATTAGATTTTGTTTACTCATGGCGTCACCGTTTGCAATATTTTTCGACTCAGTAGAATAATGCCGGTGTCAAATAATAATCAAAGCTTTGAGGTTAAAATAAGGGAAAGGGATCTTAAAGATCCATATGTATTTTAAACAGCTTGGGTTGTATGGTTAGTCTAAGCTAGTGTTTTGTTAAATTTGAAACCCAGATATTTAGCTTTTTTATAAAATACACCTCTTTTTTTGTAAGCGGCACTCTGCTTTGAAGATTGTTAAGTAACAAGGCTGATTTTATTGTGCAGAGTTACCGATCACGAAACTAATTGAATAAAAAAACCTGATATCAGAAGATTTTAGAGTAGAAGGTGCGATCGTCACGTTAATTTTACCACGTCAAGAGATGTTTTTGTTTGATATCAAAAGTTTTTGTTTGAAACTACAGTCTTATAACTGCACAGCTTCAAAACCTATTTACAATAAAAGAGTACCTCAAAACTACTAGTTGGCCTCTAGTCAGCAAGCAGTATCAAAGCAAGCCTTTCTACAAGTGTATTGATCATTACTGTTGTTTTTTTTTGTATCTACCAAGCAGTTTATTGTTGACAATAGATAGATATTTCTCATTCTTGAGTACGCGGAATTACTTAAAAAGACCAATAGCTCAAACTTAAAGCGATAAATTAATTAAAATTAAATGGTTAAGTTTTTAGTATTACATTTTTAAAAATGTTTTACAATTTACTATTTCATAATCCAATGCTTTAATTTAGCTGTCGGAGGTTTTGAAGGAATATTAGGTGTTTCTACATTTGTAAAAAAAACAATTTACCGTCTTTTTGTTGACTCTATTGCTTAAAAAAAATTTAATATATTTTGAATTTGTTCGTTAGATGTTGTTATTAATTTGTACAGGAGATAACACCAATTCCAGGACCAGGTGGTGTCCTCATATAACTTGGACTTTGAAAAAACTGAAGAACACAGTTCTGACCCCTTAACATAATCAATTATTTTTGTCTATAATACTCTTGCTTCTGTTTCCATGTTAATTAAAAATGCTCTAATAAGAATTTTTCCTCATCAAATTAGTTTAGCGATTTAAAATATTTGCTAAAAAGAAAACACAAAACATAGTTTTGACTATAATTCTGTAAATATTTTATTGCAAGGAAACGTAAATAGCCCTGTTGGTGGCAGGGCCGCGCACAGATATATGTTCCTTGATTCTCAGTTGTTTAAAACCAATTTCAAACGCAGCGGATTGCACTTCAGCTTCCAGCTTCTGGAATGTCGGTAATATGGCGGACTAGCTTAGGTCTACATGGAAAATAAGAGAGGGCGGTGTGCAAGAAGTTGGGGAACATCGTGAGATAGCGATGCCCACATGAAGATGTTGCCAAAAAGAACATGTTCGGCATGAACAGCCCTTATAAATAAGTATTTAGCGATATACAGCACGTATCCGTAGCCTCAGTCGTTTAAAATTTATGGGCAATTTAAGTCGTTTTACCGCTAAACTAGCGGGTTTGCTAAAATGTGGTAGAACAAAAGTTTTTTATCTCGAGCTGCTTAATACATTAAAATTGGATTAAAGAACCGTCTCCTCTATAGAGCTGCTCAAATTTGGAGGTTTGAGAGGATGTTACTATGGGCTGAGACTATGAAAGAGCGCATTAACTATTCTGCCTTTTTTAAATAAATGTAAAATTTTTTAAGCTTCTAGCTCAAAATATAATGGCTCACAGTTCCAAAGCTTTGCTAGGGGTCATATTCTTCCTCCACTTTTTCTCGTGTTTCCCCCACAATGTTTAATAAAGCTGTTACATAGATCATATTTTTCCTTAAGCTTGACTGTGCGAAAACTTTATTCAAACTGTATAGTTCTGTGTTTATATGCTGGGCTCAAATACTGTTCAATAATTGTACTTAACTCACTCCCAAATCAACCTGGTTAATCGCTATGCAATTTGATAACGGACATCTTAGGTTATTAAAAGGCAACTTGTGCTTGACTTTTCAATCAATCAATTTTTAAAATAGTTTATGAACGAAACGGCATTTGAATAGTGAAATTCACCTTAAAACATACTTAGTTTTTTTTTTTTTGTTTATTTTTAATTGTTAATTAGTGATTGAAGAAACTTGTCTCTAGTAAAGCACGGATAAATATATGTACTATCTACATACTTTTAAAGCCAGAGGATAAAAGGGGTAAGTTCATCGGGGCTCACTTTCCATTAATATTTCAATTTATATATTCAATATATAAGAGTAGCTGAGTTAATCAATAATAATCTTAATTAACTCATTAACTCTTGTAGAATTTATTTCTTTTTATCTTGATATAAGGATCAAACTAATTGTAATTTTCTAAATTCATGTTATTTAATCATTGTTTTGCAGTAAAAATTTCTATTATATTTACCCCAACTGCTGTACATAAATAATTGTTTGGTTTTGGTAATCCGAATTATAAACACACACCCAGTATTCCCCACCAATGAACTTATAATGTTATCCGAGTCTAAAAATGAATTGGTAGAAAGCACTTTAAGGGTTCTGAGGCAACAGTGTGGTAGGGCATGACAAGAAAGTGGAAGTGGTCCAGGCCATGCAGATGGAGCATTACAACGACCAGGAGGACGACGTCGTGGTGAAAAAGAATCAAAGGACTGTGGTGACGAAACCTGAGGCGAGAGCCTGGCTGGTACTACGCTTCATGAAAAACTTAGCCACGCTATCAGCTTCGCTTACTGGCTATAATAATTTGTTTTTGAGTCTAGAGGCCAAGTTTTTAGTTGAAACATTGAGGATGGCGTTGACGACAGTACTAGTCTTGGTGCAACCCGATTAAAAAAAGATGTTCTTCATTCAGTGTGGTGCATACCACATTGCAGTCAGGCCCACAACATTCTTTTCATCAAAAACTATCAGCCATCAGGTTAATAATAGTTAGCGAAAATTAATGTCTCTCGGCTCTCCGTGCAGTTCGTAAGTTACGGCCGTATGTGGAGTTTGCAGCTTACCAACTTTACGGATCATGCCAGCCTGAAATGTCTGATGTCAATGAAGGACCTATTAGGTCATTTGTCGTGATGCGATGCGTGGAGATGATATCGGTTGATCCAACCGAGCTGAGAGGACTCGAGAAAATTGGATTCGCTGCAATAGAGTTCGTGGAATTAGTCCAAGACGTGGAGAACAACAAGGATAGCTAAGTCGAAGGCGGACTAATTTTAAAGCCAGTAGGGAACTTTTTTTTTTTTTTTACACATGCATATTATTTATTGAATCTTTACTGAATTGAGACTAACAATAAGTATATAAAATCTTAAATTAAAAACTATATCTGACAGTCAAGATGACTGACTCGAGATGTAAGGGCTCTAATAACTATTGCTGAGCTGGAAGGTCATTACGTTGCAATCGGGTCCGGTTGGGAACCCTGGCTAGGCCCCTGGCGAGCTGTTTTGGATGAGAAGTTAGCTTGGTGTGGTAGGATGTTTTGATATTTCATCTTTTACGGGTAGAATGTCAAGATCTCTGTGGATGTTGTCGTTCCGAACATACCAAGGTTCCCCAGTGATAGTTCTCAGGATTTTTGTTTGTGCTCGCTGGATAATGTCGATGACACTGCTGCTCGCGTTTCCCCTTAATTGGGAGCCGTAAGTCCAGACTGGCTTAAGCGTTGTGTTTATGAGCCAATGAAGGCTATTGGATTTTAGTTATAGATGAATTTTCTTAGCTTCGATATGTCTACACCATGTAAGTCTCTTGTCTAGGTGGATGCCAAGGTACGTTACAGCGTCAGCTTGTGGAAGTGACGTGATATTCAGAGTTAGCGGGGGACAGGTTTGTCTGTTAAGAGTAAACGTCCTGTGTTTACACATTGCGCATTTATTTTTATTCGTCAGTCTGATAACCACCTCTCCACCACCACGTGATGATCAGCTAGTAGTGCTGTTGAATTGGGCATTTGGACCCACTTAAGATCGCGGTATCGTCTGCGAATGTAGAAGTAGTTAGCCGCTCGTTCGTGGGAATATCTGCGGTGTAAAGGAGAAATAGAATTGGACCAAGGGCACTACCTTGAGGAACTCCAGCCTCTATCGTGTGATCGTCGGATGTTGTAGTCTTGCATCTTACGGCGAAGGCTGTATTGTAAAGGTACGATTCAAGTATTCTGTGAGTGTTTTCCGGCAGTAACATTCTGATTTTATGCATAAGGCCATCGAGCCAGACTCGGTCGAAAGCCTGCGAAACGCCAAGGAATACCGCACTGCAGCATTTCCGAAGCTCGAATGCAGTTCGTATTTCAGTTGTTAATCTGTTGACTTGTTCTATTGTTCCATGGCTTTGTCGAAAGCCAAATTGATTTGCCGGAATAACGTTGTACTCTTTTAGATATGGGATTATGCGCGTCAAAAGGCATTTTTCGTGCAGTTTTGACAGACACGAGAGTAAACTTATCGGTCTGTATAAAGCTGGTATTGTGTGATCTTTTCCTGGCTTGGGATCATTGTGATTACCGATTTTTTCCACTTTTGGGGAGGAGCCAAGTCGTGTTATCCCGTTAAAGAGTTTACAAAGTACCTCAACTGCACAGCTTGGGAGTTCAATTAGCATCTTAGGAGTTATTAGATCACCGCCTGAGGATTTTTATGTTTTTAATTGCTCGCTGATAATTTTTGCAACTTCGTTTGGTTGAAACAGAATTGGCGCCGTCTCAGTTCCAATTTGAATTGACGGAAACGGTAGTGTGAATGAATTATTTGCAGGGTTTGGCTGAAAAACATTTCGAAGGTGTAAAGCAAATGTACAAGCTCTGTCTTTGTCGCTTCTGGCCCAGCTGCCTGAAGAGTCTCTTATGGGAGTTACTGTTTCGGCCTTAGATTTGGGATGGCCCTCCACAAGGGATGCTTGGTGCTAAGTTAGTTTTGTGTTGGTGTGCGGTGCACAGTGGGCCAGAAAATCCAAAAAGTGGCAAAAAACCGATTTCGGAATTTCAAAAAAATATTTAGCTGTATTAAAAACGAATATATATTGAACTAGTATTTATCAAGACGCCTCCGACTTGAATGGCAGCTGTCTCTACCTGCTTGCGGTGGATATAAGGACAGCCTCCGTTTTGTGGTCTATGTCTAGTCCAACCGATGGGAGGCACTACTCTTTTGTAGCTCCCGAAATGTTTCCTAGGTCCTCCGCTTCTTGGATGGTTTTTGCCACGATTACGATGGCTATATCATACGCGACGTCTATGACCCAGCAGCGGCAGCCTTAGGACACCATCGTACATCGCATTCCACACAAACGGCTCCAGTGCTAACGCTTGGGGTAATCTGCAAGTAGGCTTGGGTAGCAGAACCAGCTTCTGAATCTCCCACAGCTTCGCAAAAATGCTTTCCGTGAGGCACAGGTTGAAGAAGCTTGCGACGACGTATCCCCGGGAATCCCTCGGATATCTTCCGGCTGGGATCGGATCGGTGATGTGGCTCCACGTGCCGTATGCATCCGCTGCGAAGCTTTGGGCATAGACACCTGTTTCCCTGTCCCACGATCGTCGTCATGCTTGATAAATTTTTTTAATTACAATTTTGTCGGCGGTTCAGCTAAGTCACAGTTCCAGAAAGCATTTCCTCTTGACTCCTTAAGGAGTCTCTAGAGTGTCTTGCTTTTTTCGGCGCACACTTGCCTAATAAGCTCGAGTTGAGACACATTGCTTCCGTTGCTGCTGCCGTCTAGCCCGTAAGAATGTTGGCTCCCCGTTTCCTTCCTGCTTGAGTGATGCTCGCCACGTTGTCTTCTCCGTTCTCGCCAATGGCAGGCTTTAAAAATTCCCTAAGAAACCTATCCAGCTGGATAGTCTTAGGGTAAAAGTATCGTTCCGGTAGAGGGTCTCTGGTAGGTCTCCTTTCAGATTATTGCCTTGTGGTCGCTAGCCGTGTATAACTCGCTAAGTGACCATTGGGCACGCTAGAAAAGCGAGCCGCTGCAGAAGCTAAGGTCCACTTTCTGAAGTGTTCGCTTCTTGCGTTCGTGTACGCTGAGCCCGATTCTTCTGCCCAGGCATTTAAGTCACTAACGTGGTGATCGCTTTACTATTGCATCGCAAACCAGCTCATCCAGGACTGCTGAGATTTCTTTGATAGAAAAGCGCGGTGGTAGGTAGAAGCTGTAGAGGCAAAAGTTGCCGACCTCACCCCGAACGAAGAAGAAGCCGATACACACGATCGGCTTGATCCAATCGTCAGGATTGCGGCAGTTTTGGTCGCGTGCAGTATATAGTCCAAACCGGATGTTATTCTGTACGGATCGCTGATGAGCGCTACGTCTGCCTAAGGGCCCCGCATGGTATGGCTCAGCAGAGCGTGCGCAGCTTCGCAGTGGTGAAAGACATCTCCTGCTGATGCATAGAAAGCATTTAGCCTATTGTGAGCAGCTCGCTAGCCTATGCCCGGGTTTCCCGCACTTTATACAGCAGTCGCGATATGACCGAAATTCAGGCACTTACAGGCTATCTGGCTTACTGGCTATCACACCTTTATCATGCCCCTGGCAAGGACCACTTGCACCTTCTTACACAACAGCCTTATTATTGCCGCCTGGGTGTCCCTCAAGGCGGATCGAAGGATACTCCTTTTTACTGTGCTAGCCTCTTCTGCGAATTGGTTCACCAGCTCCTTTGTGAGGTCCTATGTAGATACAAGTGGGTCCAAGTCGCTGACCGCCAGGAAGTGCATAATAATAGAGCTCGCACATCCACAGCTCCGTTTCCAAGTCCTGATCAGCGTTGCGCTCCTATCGCCATCTCTATTCAGCTTGAGCGGAAGTTTGCCGCTTGCGGTAAAGCGAGCCTTATGTACACTCCTGGTCAAGAGCTCGCTGTAGGTTTTCCCTTTAGCCTTGACTACGACTGCCTCAAGCCACTCGGATATCTTGTCGCGGATTCCGTAGTTTCCCAATGACTGATCCGTCTGCTCCGCTTTTGACGCCTGTCGGTATGAGGGACCCTCTTTCTTATTTAGCTTGTTGCCCTGACCTTGAGCTGCTGGGACCGACTCCGAGTCCTTCTTCGGGTATGAAAACACCGTCTGCACGCAGCTGTTTCGCGTGTGGCTGGTGGCCTTCCGACTGCTCAGCCGCGTCTTTTCCATATTTACTCCTTGGTTCCTTGGTCAGGACAATCACTTATGGGCGCCAGATGTAACGACCTGATTTATTTTTTTTTGCTCCCTACGTAAACGTGCGGCTAGCTTAGAGAGGTTGTAGGATCGTTCCACCAAATTTATATTGGCTGATTGACTTTGACCAAAAGATAACCCAAGGGTGTTGGGATCGTTAGGGCTATAATTGTCTTCTTAAATATAGCCTCGTGGGTCGCTCCTGATCTTTGACTGCTTGCTCGTGAGGGTTCCACCGAGTTGTAACGTCTAGCAGGTCAGCCACCTTTATCGCAGGCTCCCTAAGATCGGTTTGGATTGTGTCGGCAAGGTGTATCGCCTAGCAGGAAAAACTAGGTTCTGCCTCTTCGCCAAGCCACCCTTATCGCAGACTCCACGCAAGGAGTCCTTGATCTCGATTTAACCACGACCTAGCAACCGTTGGATCTCAGCGTTGTAGCCTTAGCCTTGTAGAATTATAGTCGTTCCGCGTCTTGACCCTGGCACTTGGCACTTGATTAGCTTCCTACTGGCCTCGGGTACACGCACTTGCTTTGAATCACGCACTATTACTTCGGGGTGAGCTGCGCTTGCGCCGCCTTTTATAGCCTGTGATGGTCCTATTTCCCTTCTCCTGCTCGCGGGATCGGGTCCAAGGTCCACTGTTGTACCGTTAATTCACGGTGTGTCTTCTTTATGCGAGACCGAAGTTGTTGCCCTTGCCGTATGAGGGTCAGATGTCCAGCTCGGTACCGTTAGTTCACGGTGTCTCCCCTTATAATAAATAATAATAAATATAAGTTAAAACGGAAATATTCAAATTTAAATATCCGGGCGGGCGCGCCAAACAAAAGAAACGGTCACACTGACCAACGGCCACCACAAGCCACACGCGTTATGGCACTGGTTATAGAGTCTAGAGGCCAAGTTTTTAGTTGAAACATTGAGGATGGCGTTGACGACAGTACTAGTCTTGGTGCAACCCGATTAAAAAAAGATGTTCTTCATTTAGTGTGGTGCATACCACATTGCAGTCAGGCCCACAACATTCTTTTCATCAAAAACTAACAGCCATCAGGTTAATAATAGTTAACGAAAATTAATGTCTCTCGGCTCTCCGTGCAGTTCGTAAGTTACGGCCGTATGTGGAGTTTGCAGTTTACCAACTTTACGGATCATGCCAGCCTGAAATGTCTGATGTTAATGAAGGACCTATTAGGTCATTTGTTGTGATGCGATGCGTGGAGATGATATCGGTTGATCCAACCGAGCTGAGAGGACTCGAGAAAATTGGATTCGCTGCAATAGAGTTCGTGGAATTAGTCCAAGACGTGGAGAACAACAAGGCGGACTAATTTTAAAGCCAGTAGGGAACTTTTTTTTTTTTTTACACATGCATATTATTTATTGAATCTTTACTGAATTGAGACTAACAATAAGTATATAAAATCTTAAATTAAAAACTATATCTGACAGTCAAGATGACTGACTCGAGATGTAAGGGCTCTAATAACTATTGCTGAGCTGGAAGGTCATTACGTTGCAATCGGGTCCGGTTGGGAACCCTGGCTAGCCTCGTGGGTCGCTCCTGATCTTTGACTGCTTGCTCGTGAGGGTTCCACCGAGTTGTAACGTCTAGCAGGTCAGCCACCTTTATCGCAGGCTCCCTAAGATCGGTTTGGATTGTGTCGGCAAGGTGTATCGCCTAGCAGGAAAAACTAGGTTCTGCCTCTTCGCCAAGCCACCCTTATCGCAGACTCCACGCAAGGAGTCCTTGATCTCGATTTAACCACGACCTAGCAACCGTTGGATCTCAGCGTTGTAGCCTTAGCCTTGTAGAATTATAGTCGTTCCGCGTCTTGACCCTGGCACTTGGCACTTGATTAGCTTCCTACTGGCCTCGGGTACACGCACTTGCTTTGATTCACGCACTATTACTTCGGGGTGAGCTGCGCTTGCGCCGCCTTTTATAGCCTGTGATGGTCCTATTTCCCTTCTCCTGCTCGCGGGATCGGGTCCAAGGTCCACTGTTGTACCGTTAATTCACGGTGTGTCTTCTTTATGCGAGACCGAAGTTGTTGCCCTTGCCGTATGAGGGTCAGATGTCCAGCTCGGTACCGTTAGTTCACGGTGTCTCCCCTTTACTCGGGTCCAAGGTCCGTTGTTTACAGTTTGAACTGGCTGCCCTGGCATTTTCTCCTCCTTCGCTGTTGCTATGCAGCTCTCCTGCACCGAGGTTTGTGGGAAGTTTAAAGACTGCTCACACTCATATGTACATTTGTTTGTTGTGTTGACTTAATAGCCTCTAAGTGTGTACCGAATATTTCAACACTATAAAAATCAGATATTAAAAAAAAATTTCTAAATTTCAACCAGCAGCCGGGCTGCTGCCATTAGATATAAAGCTGCAAATCGCCAAAGCCATCCTCGTTCCTACACTATTCTACGGTGTTGTAATATTTGCAAAATAACATCAGCATTTAACTCAATTGTTCGTTATGTGTTTAATTTAAATAGATTTGACCATGTATCGCACCTGACTAATAAAATTCTTTACCTTAATTCAAACCCATGGATAAAACAATAACTTACTTCTATAAAAAAGTGACCAGTCACGGACCAATGTATCTAAGCAGTGTGAGGAGTTGAATAACTCCCCACAAGTTAGAAAGCAAGCAGAGTAAGCGCATGCAAGCAGTGGCCTACCAGTTACCAGTTTTAAATAGAGCTACAAAACGATTCAAGCAATTTCAAACTCAAAAACTTGAACATGTTGTAGATTATTCAATTACTTTTCTATTCTGTTAGTATAAAAGTGCACTTTTGCGCACTTGTTCTGAAATTAATTCGAATTCGCCCGTAGTAACGGTAGTGCGGCGAGAGACAGTGGTGCACTGAGCACCAGACAAGGACAAGGAGAGTCCGAGAGGGACAGCAATAGAAGAGAGCGGCGAAGGGCCGAAGGCAGAAGGAAGTAACGGGACGGCACCGCACTTTGGACCCTGATATTGGTGCCGTGCGCAGAGGGCGAAAAGTCGAACGGTAAAATCATGGACTTTGGACCAGGAGGCAGGAAGACGCCGATAACTAGCGGTAAACGGAGGCCTTGTGACGCTCAGGAGCGCACAGAATAAACATAATATATAAGAATACCCAAATAATAAACATAAGCAGTAGTTATAGATTAAGATAGCAGTAAAATGCAAGAAGCAAGAAGTTAAGTAGGCAAGAAGGCGAAATAAATATAAGTTAAAACGGAAATATTCAAATTTAAATATCCGGGCGGGCGCGCCAAACAAAAGAAACGGTCACACTGACCAACGGCCACCACAAGCCACACGCGTTATGGCACTGGTTATAGAGTCTAGAGGCCAAGTTTTTAGTTGAAACATTGAGGATGGCGTTGACGACAGTACTAGTCTTGGTGCAACCCGATTAAAAAAAGATGTTCTTCATTTAGTGTGGTGCATACCACATTGCAGTCAGGCCCACAACATTCTTTTCATCAAAAACTAACAGCCATCAGGTTAATAATAGTTAACGAAAATTAATGTCTCTCGGCTCTCCGTGCAGTTCGTAAGTTACGGCCGTATGTGGAGTTTGCAGTTTACCAACTTTACGGATCATGCCAGCCTGAAATGTCTGATGTTAATGAAGGACCTATTAGGTCATTTGTTGTGATGCGATGCGTGGAGATGATATCGGTTGATCCAACCGAGCTGAGAGGACTCGAGAAAATTGGATTCGCTGCAATAGAGTTCGTGGAATTAGTCCAAGACGTGGAGAACAACAAGGATAGCTAAGTCGAAGGCGGACTAATTTTAAAGCCAGTAGGGAACTTTTTTTTTTTTTTTACACATGCATATTATTTATTGAATCTTTACTGAATTGAGACTAACAATAAGTATATAAAATCTTAAATTAAAAACTATATCTGACAGTCAAGATGACTGACTCGAGATGTAAGGGCTCTAATAACTATTGCTGAGCTGGAAGGTCATTACGTTGCAATCGGGTCCGGTTGGGAACCCTGGCTAGGCCCCTGGCGAGCTGTTTTGGATGAGAAGTTAGCTTGGTGTGGTAGAATGTTTTGATATTTCATCTTTTACGGGTAGAATGTCAAGATCTCTGTGGATGTTGTCGTTCCGAACATACCAAGGTTCCCCAGTGATAGTTCTCAGGATTTTTGTTTGTGCTCGCTGGATAATGTCGATGACACTGCTGCTCGCGTTTCCCCTTAATTGGGAGCCGTAAGTCCAGACTGGCTTAAGCGTTGTGTTTATGAGCCAATGAAGGCTATTGGATTTTAGTTATAGATGAATTTTCTTAGCTTCGATATGTCTCCACCATGTAAGTCTCTTGTCTAGGTGGATGCCAAGGTACGTTACAGCGTCAGCTTGTGGAAGTGACGTGATATTCAGAGTTAGCGGGGGACAGGTTTGTCTGTTAAGAGTAAACGTCCTGTGTTTACACATTGCGCATTTATTTTTATTCGCCAGTCTGATAACCACCTCTCCACTACCACGAGATGATCAGCTATTAGTGCTGTTGAATTGGGCATTTGGACCCACTTAAGATCGCGGTATCTTCTGCGAATGTGGAAGTAGTTAGCCGCTCGTTCGTGAGAATATCTGCGGTGTAAAGGAGAAATAGAATTGGACCATGGGCACTACCTTGAGGAACTCCAGCCTCTATCGTGTGATCGTCGGATGTTGTAGTGTTGCATCTTACGGCGAAGGCTGTATTGTAAAGGTACGATTCAAGTATTCTATGAGTGTTTTCCGGCAGTAACATTCTGATTTTATGCATAAGGCCATCGAGCCAGACTCGGTCGAAAGCCTGCGAAACGCCAAGGAATACCGCACTGCAGCATTTCCGAAGCTCGAATGCAGTTCGTATTTCAGTTGTTAATCTGTTGACTTGTTCTATTGTTCCATGGCTTTGTCGAAAGCCAAATTGATTTGCCGGAATAACGTTGTACTCTTTTAGATATGGGATTATGCGCGTCAAAAGGCATTTTTCGTGCAGTTTTGACAGACACGAGAGTAAACTTATCGGTCTGTATAAAGCTGGTATTGTGTGATCTTTTCCTGGCTTGGGATCATTGTGATTACCGATTTTTTCCACTTTTGGGGAGGAGCCAAGTCGTGTTATCCCGTTAAAGAGTTTACAAAGTACCTCAACTGCACAGCTTGGGAGTTCAATTAGCATCTTAGGAGTTATTAGATCACCGCCTGAGGATTTTTATGTTTTTAATTGCTCGCTGATAATTTTTGCAACTTCGTTTGGTTGAAACAGAATTGGCGCCGTCTCAGTTCCAATTTGAATTGACGGAAACGGTAGTGTGAATGAATTATTTGCAGGGTTTGGCTGAAAAACATTTCGAAGGTGTAAAGCAAATGCACAAGCTCTGTCTTTGTCGCTTCTGGCCCAGCTGCCTGAAGAGTCTCTTATGGGAGTTACTGTTTCGGCCTTAGATTTGGGATGGCCCTCCACAAGGGATGCTTGGTGCTAAGTTAGTTTTGTGTTGGTGTGCGGTGCACAGTGGGCCAGAAAATCCAAAAAGTGGCAAAAAACCGATTTCGGAATTTCAAAAAAATATTTAGCTGTATTAAAAACGAATATATATTGAACTAGTATTTATCAAGACGCCTCCGACTTGAATGGCAGCTGTCTCTACCTGCTTGCGGTGGATATAAGGACAGCCTCCGTTTTGTGGTCTAAGCTCCCGAAATGTTTCCTAGGTCCTCCGCTTCTTGGATGGTTTTTGCCACGATTACGATGGCTATATCATACGCGACGTCTATGACCCAGCAGCGGCAGCCTTAGGACACCATCGTACATCGCATTCCACACAAACGGCTCCAGTGCTAACGCTTGGGGTAATCTGCAAGTAGGCTTGGGTAGCAGAACCAGCTTCTGAATCTCCCACAGCTTCGCAAAAATGCTTTCCGTGAGGCACAGGTTGAAGAAGCTTGCGACGACGTATCCCCGGGAATCCCTCGGATATCTTCCGGCTGGGATCGGATCGGTGATGTGGCTCCACGTGCCGTATGCATCCGCTGCGAAGCTTTGGGCATAGACACCTGTTTCCCTGTCCCACGATCGTCGTCATGCTTGATAAATTTTTTTAATTACAATTTTGTCGGCGGTTCAGCTAAGTCACAGTTCCAGAAAGCATTTCCTCTTGACTCCTTAAGGAGTCTCTAGAGTGTCTTGCTTTTTTCGGCGCACACTTGCCTAATAAGCTCGAGTTGAGACACATTGCTTCCGTTGCTGCTGCCGTCTAGCCCGTAAGAATGTTGGCTCCCCGTTTCCTTCCTGCTTGAGTGATGCTCGCCACGTTGTCTTCTCCGTTCTCGCCAATGGCAGGCTTTAAAAATTCCCTAAGAAACCTATCCAGCTGGATAGTCTTAGGGTAAAAGTATCGTTCCGGTAGAGGGTCTCTGGTAGGTCTCCTTTCAGATTATTGCCTTGTGGTCGCTAGCCGTGTATAACTCGCTAAGTGACCATTGGGCACGCTAGAAAAGCGAGCCGCTGCAGAAGCTAAGGTCCACTTTCTGAAGTGTTCGCTTCTTGCGTTCGTGTACGCTGAGCCCGATTCTTCTGCCCAGGCATTTAAGTCACTAACGTGGTGATCGCTTTCCTATTGCATCGCAAACCAGCTCATCCAGGACTGCTGAGATTTCTTTGATAGAAAAGCGCGGTGGTAGGTAGAAGCTGTAGAGGCAAAAGTTGCCGACCTCACCCCGAACGAAGAAGAAGCCGATACACACGATCGGCTTGATCCAATCGTCAGGATTGCGGCAGTTTTGGTCGCGTGCAGTATATAGTCCAAACCGGATGTTATTCTGTACGGATCGCTGATGAGCGCTACGTCTGCCTAAGGGCCCCGCATGGTATGGCTCAGCAGAGCGTGCGCAGCTTCGCAGTGGTGAAAGACATCTCCTGCTGATGCATAGAAAGCATTTAGCCTATTGTGAGCAGCTCGCTAGCCTATGCCCGGGTTTCCCGCACTTTATATAGCAGTCGCGATATGACCGAAATTCAGGCACTTACAGGCTATCTGGCTTACTGGCTATCACACCTTTATCATGCCCCTGGCAAGGACCACTTGCACCTTCTTACACAACAGCCTTATTATTGCCGCCTGGGTGTCCCTCAAGGCGGATCGAAGGATACTCCTTTTTACTGTGCTAGCCTCTTCTGCGAATTGGTTCACCAGCTCCTTTGTGAGGTCCTATGTAGATACAAGTGGGTCCAAGTCGCTGACCGCCAGGAAGTGCATAATAATAGAGCTCGCACATCCACAGCTCCGTTTCCAAGTCCTGATCAGCGTTGCGCTCCTATCGCCATCTCTATTCAGCTTGAGCGGAAGTTTGCCGCTTGCGGTAAAGCGAGCCTTATGTACACTCCTGGTCAAGAGCTCGCTGTAGGTTTACCCTTTAGCCTTGACTACGACTGCCTCAAGCCACTCGGATATCTTGTCGCGGATTCCGTAGTTTCCCAATGACTGATCCGTCTGCTCCGCTTTTGACGCCTGTCGGTATGAGGGACCCTCTTTCTTATTTAGCTTGTTGCCCTGACCTTGAGCTGCTGGGACCGACTCCGAGTCCTTCTTCGGGTATGAAAACACCGTCTGCACGCAGCTGTTTCGCGTGTGGCTGGTGGCCTTCCGACTGCTCAGCCGCGTCTTTTCCATATTTACTCCTTGGTTCCTTGGTCAGGACAATCACTTATGGGCGCCAGATGTAACGACCTGATTTATTATTTTTTGCTCCCTACGTAAACGTGCGGCTAGCTTAGAGAGGTTGTAGGATCGTTCCACCAAATTTATATTGGCTGATTGACTTTGACCAAAAGATAACCCAAGGGTGTTGGGATCGTTAGGGCTATAATTGTCTTCTTAAATATAGCCTCGTGGGTCGCTCCTGATCTTTGACTGCTTGCTCGTGAGGGTTCCACCGAGTTGTAACGTCTAGCAGGTCAGCCACCTTTATCGCAGGCTCCCTAAGATCGGTTTGGATTGTGTCGGCAAGGTGTATCGCCTAGCAGGAAAAACTAGGTTCTGCCTCTTCGCCAAGCCACCCTTATCGCAGACTCCACGCAAGGAGTCCTTGATCTCGATTTAACCACGACCTAGCAACCGTTGGATCTCAGCGTTGTAGCCTTAGCCTTGTAGAATTATAGTCGTTCCGCGTCTTGACCCTGGCACTTGGCACTTGATTAACTTCCTACTGGCCTCGGGTACACGCACTTGCTTTGATTCACGCACTATTACTTCGGGGTGAGCTGCGCTTGCGCCGCCTTTTATAGCCTGTGATGGTCCTATTTCCCTTCTCCTGCTCGCGGGATCGGGTCCAAGGTCCACTGTTGTACCGTTAATTCACGGTGTGTCTTCTTTATGCGAGACCGAAGTTGTTGCCCTTGCCGTATGAGGGTCAGATGTCCAGCTCGGTACCGTTAGTTCACGGTGTCTCCCCTTTACTCGGGTCCAAGGTCCGTTGTTTACAGTTTGAACTGGCTGCCCTGGCATTTTCTCCTCCTTCGCTGTTGCTATGCAGCTCTCCTGCACCGAGGTTTGTGGGAAGTTTAAAGACTGCTCAAACTCATATGTACATTTGTTTGTTGTGTTGACTTAATAGCCTCTAAGTGTGTACCGAATATTTCAACACTATAAAAATCAGATATTAAAAAAAAATTTCTAAATTTCAACCAGCAGCCGGGCTGCTGCCATTAGATATAAAGCTGCAAATCGCCAAAGCCATCCTCGTTCCTACACTATTCTACGGTGTTGTAATATTTGCAAAATAACATCAGCATTTAACTCAATTGTTCGTTATGTGTTTAATTTAAATAGATTTGACCATGTATCGCACCTGACTAATAAAATTCTTTACCTTAATTCAAACCCATGGATAAAACAATAACTTACTTCTATAAAAAAGTGACCAGTCACGGACCAATGTATCTAAGCAGTGTGAGGAGTTGAATAACTCCCCACAAGTTAGAAAGCAAGCAGAAGTAAGCGCATGCAAGCAGTGGCCTACCAGTTACCAGTTTTAAGCAATTTCAAACTCTAAAACTTGTACATGCTGTAGATTATTCAATTACTTTTCTATTCTGAAATTAATTCGAATTCGCCCGTAGTAACGGTAGTGCGGCGAGAGACAGTGGTGCACTGAGCACCAGACAAGGACAAGGAGAGTCCGAGAGGGACAGCAATAGAAGAGAGCGGCGAAGGGCCGAGGGCAGAAGGAAGTAACGGGACGGCACCGGACTTTGGACCCTGATATTGGTGCCGTGCGCAGAGGGCGAAAGGTCGAACGGTAAATTCATGGACTTTGGACCAGGAGGCAAGAAGACGCCGATAACTAGCGGTAAACGGAGGCCTTGTGACGCTCAGGAGCGCACAGAATAAACATAATATATAAGAATAAACAAATAATAAACATAAGCAGTAGTTATAGATTAATATAGTAGTAAAATGCAAGAAGCAAGAAGTTAAGTAGGCAAGAAGGCGAAATAAATATAAGTTAAAACGGAAATATTCAAATTTAAATATCCGGGCGGGCGCACCAAACAAAAGAAACGGTCACACTGACCAACGGCCACCACAAGCCACACGCGTTATGGCACTGGCTATAGGATTAGGAAACTACAGTCACACTTTGGGATCCCACACCCCAAGACCGACCGTCATTAGTGACACCCGATCTTCTGGGGATTCCACCACTCGGTTCTCCGAGGCGCTCCTCGCCCGTCTGCCGAACCGATCCCACCTGGTTCTCACCCGGGTTGAGTCGGTCCGCAACGCGCCCTGACCACCACTCGGTTCTTCAGTGGAAGGTCATGCCGTTCGGACTCACAACAGCACCTGCCACATTCCAGAGAGCTTTAGATACGGTCATAGGCCCAGAGATGGAGCCATTCGCGTTCGCATACCTGGACGACATCGTGGTAATCGGAAGGAACAAAAAAGAACACTTGGAGAAATTAAGAGAGGTTTTCAGAAGGCTACAAGCGGCAAACCTAAAAATAAATGCGGAAAAGTGTAATTTCTTCCAAACCGAGCTAAAATACTTGGGACACATTGTAACCGACAGAGGCATCAGAACGGATCCGGAGAAAGTGGCAGCCATTCGAGAATTACCAACCCCAAAAGGCACTAAGGAAGTACACAGCTTTTTAGGGGTGGCATCATGGTACAGGAAATTCATCCCTGGGTTCACTGAGAAAGCAAGTGCCTTACAAGACCTGGTAAAGAAAGGAAAAAAATTCGAATGGCTGACCCAACATCAAGAGGCTTTCGAGAAGATTAAAGAAAGTTTAACAATGGCACCAGTACTAGCATGCCCAGACTTCACAAAACAATTCAAGCTACAGACAGACGCAAGCGAGCTGGGGATAGGAGCAGTACTAACCCAGGAAGACGCCGAGGGGGAACATGTCATCAACAAATACAAAATGTATCTGGAAGGATACCGATTTGTAGTGGTGACGGATCACCTAGCGTTGAAATGGCTAAACTCTATAGAAAGCCCTTCAGGGAGGGTAGCCAGATGGGCACTCGGACTACAACAGTTCCAATTCGAGATTAGATACCGAAAAGGAAAGTTGAACGCAGTAGCAGACGCATTGTCCAGGTCTCCACCAGTAGAAATAAAAACCGCGAACTGTCAGGGCGATTGGTTGAAGGAAGCATACGACGAGGCGCAGAAAGACCCAAGCAACGAGGAATTCAGAGTAAAAGGAGAAAGGCTCTACAAAAGATGCGGGAGAGAAAGGGATAGACAACCATGGAAGCTGTGCATTTCAGAAAGCAAGATTCAAACGGTGCTTAAAGAAAACCACTGCAAAACAACAGCGGGGCACATGGGGATATTAAAAACGCAGAGGAAGGTTATGCAACGATATTTTTGGCCCAGAATGCGGAAGGACATTGTAAAATTCGTAAAGGCTTGCGACAGCTGCCAACGATACAAATTGTCTCAACAAAAAACCGCGGGGAAAATGCTGACAAGAATAACCGAAGCACCATGGAAAACCTTATGTGTCGACTTCGTCGGACCTCTACCACGCACGAAGCATGGAAACACCACACTAATAGTGATAGTGGATAGGTTTTCAAAATGGACCGAACTCGCGGCAATAAGGAGCGCAACGGCAGATTCATTCCTGAAAATATTTCGTGAACGGATAATCGCCAGAGTTGGTGCGCCAAAAACACTGATATCAGCCAATGGGGTCCAGTTTACGGGAGGAAAAACAAAGACCGCCATGAAAAAGTGGGGCATACAGCAACAATTCACGACACCATATACGCCGCAGCAGAACCCAACTGAAAGAACAAACCGAACCATAAAAACCATGATATCACAAATGGCAGGGGAGGAACAAACTAGGTGGGACGAGAATCTGCCGGAGCTAATGCTAGCATATAACAGCAGCACATCCGAATCAACGGGATTCAGTCCAGCACAAATACTGTACGGAAGAGAACTCCGACTGCCGGGAGCACTATTCGATAGGGTCACCAAAGGGTCAGGATTAGCGACAGAAACAGTGGCAGCGAGGTGGAAGAGACTACGAGGCATCAGAAGCGAAGCGATCGAGAACATGGAAGGAGCAGCAGAGATACAAAAATACCATTACGACCTACGTAAAAGAGAATGGAAGCCAAGTGTAGGACAGCTAGTCTGGTGCAAAACACACTACCTATCCAACGCAGCGGAAAAATTCAACGCTAAATTAGCACCGATATATGACGGGCCGTGGGTAGTAGACAATTTTTGTTTGCCGGTGATAGTTAGGTCAAAAAATTGTAAATCGAAGAAAGCAAAACGCGCATACATTGGAGATTTAAAAATATATATTGACACTAACCATGAACTAACCAACCTTGATAGTAAAACAGAAGGTAACTAATGCGATGTATTGTTAATGTCAGAAAGCAACAACATGAACAAATTCGATATAACGAAGAAGAAGTTCCGGGAGAGCAGCACACGGCTGCAGCAAGAAAGACGAGCGGCGAGGCTAATACCGGCGAGACCAGCAGGGGCGGGCATACAGATCAGGACAGCACCGACTCGCCTCAGACCACCCATGTGCAGGCTAGCTCTGCTACAAAGAGAAGATCCGTCGCAACCAGAGGGTCAACAGACAGCCCAACCGCCAGCAAGAACGGCCCGCAGGCCCCTTGAGGCAGTGGCCGACAGGAATGTTCAGGAGCAACGGGTAGAACGGGCAAGGACACCGTCGCCGGGACATCCTGGAGCTGCACCCGAAGGACACGGAGGCGCAAGCGGCGAAGGCACAGGCAGAGGGAGCGGCAGCAGGCCATGAGACGGAGGCACGACCAGACTCACAAGCACCACAAGCGGAGTTATTCACGAACGAGATGGGGTGGATCTTACCAAGGGATGCAACGATGTCGGCCAGGGCGGTCGACAAGATAAAAGAAAGATGGAACAGAAGGAGAAAGGGAAAGCAGCAGAGCATATTGGTAAAAGACGAGCGAAAGACGTGGAAGGTTATTTTTGGAAGGGGAACCCGAATTACTATAAGACACTTCGTGCCTTCTCAAGAGGGGGGGAGGTGTGACGCTCAGGAGCGCACAGAATAAACATAATATATAAGAATAAACAAATAATAAACATAAGCAGTAGTTATAGATTAAGATAGTAGTAAAATGCAAGAAGCAAGAAGTTAAGTAGGCAAGAAGCCGAAATAAATATAAGTTAAATCGGAAATATTCAAATTTAAATATCCGGGCGGGCGCGCCAAACAAAAGAAACGGTCACACTGACCAACGGCCACCACAAGCCACACGCGTTATGGCCCTGGCTATAGGATTAGGAAACTACAGTCACACTAGTTGTGACTGGCAAGGGCCGGGAGGGATATAAAAAGGGCGCCGGTGGCCCATACAGATTCACTCTGCGGCCGACGGCGAGCGGAGAAGGTAAGGCTTACGCATTGGTGTGAGCAAACTTCTCTGGGATTTAACTGCGGAGTCTTTTTAGGGATAGGGTCTAGTACCACGTCCGCCGAATACATTGTAGTTAGCTTCTTCTCGGAACTGGTAGACCCAAGCGGCCTCCACCCTCTGCTCGAAACTGGTAGACCCAAGCGGCCTCCAAACTGTTTCATCCTCATAGACATAAGCATAGCCAAGAGGGACGACGTGGCCTTTTCTTTCTCACCCACAGGACGCCCGCCGCCACCGCCGCCACCGCCGCCGGCCGCGACGACGACACCGAACGACGACGCAGAAGTCCCTGGCATCCTACGGGCGGACGAGCACCTGCAGCACAAACTCTTTCTATCGTATGTACACGATAATTCTTAATAAACGCATACCGATTCGATTTCACTGAACCCCGCTTACGTGTCATACTCTGGGAACCGGGTCGAACTCTTCCAGCAACCACTCATGACATCAATAAATGTTGGAACGAACACCTGGACACCGTTGAGCTACCTCAGCAAAGCAGGATCGTTACAGCCTATATAAACCGGCCGAGCGCAGGAAGCTGGATCAGTCGATTTCTACAAAGTCAACAAGTAACAGTCATCAAGTGAACCAGTAACCAGTGAAGCAACGTGAAGGAGCAAGTAAAGCCGTGCGGAGTCATCAAGGAAACAAGATCGCACCGTCGAGACGTTCGGGACTTAGAGCTAAAGTCTCCGAATTGAGACACAGATAGCTGAGGTCCTTACGGCATCACATGGCTAAGTCCAGGCGCTTTGTCACAACTTCTGTCGCGATTCGAGTTTGGCATCCCACCCGGCGTGTCCGGCATAGTTGAACAAATAGAGTCCTTCGACAAAGAACCGTGGGCTCAGAATTAATTTGTCTAGAACTAGCTGCCTGCCTACAAGGACTGCATTGGCGAACTCCGGCGTATGCCTGATCGTCCTGCAGGAACTGTACAAGGTCCTGGTGCGACTAGCCCGGAAGGACGCGCGGTTGTTCAGCTGGTGTCACGAAAGGCGTATGCGTTGAGAGCACAGCGGTCCACCGCTAGAGTCCCAGAACGGCAGCTTACCGAGTCGCCAACAAGGAGCAGAGCCGGTCGAGATACCTGG
Source organism: Drosophila gunungcola (assembly GCF_025200985.1). Classification (NCBI taxonomy): domain Eukaryota; kingdom Metazoa; phylum Arthropoda; class Insecta; order Diptera; family Drosophilidae; genus Drosophila; species Drosophila gunungcola. The sequence continues at coordinate 1,097,668 of NW_026453205.1, forward strand.
AGGCAGAACAAGGACAACGAGGACCCCAGGACGACGAACAACGAGCGTCGGGCGAGCAGCATATACTTCGAATTCTTAAGCCTGCGGCAGAGAGGGTAGGGTGGAAGCGTTCGTCTTTGACCCACGGACTGCGTTGGCGGCTTCCGGCGTACGCCTGAACCGTCAGGTAGAAACTGAGCCGACGTCCGGTGCGACCGGCAGGGACAGAGCAAGGGACAGGAGGCTGCGGCTGCGAGAGGCGTACGCCTTGAGAGCACAGTGCCTGCTCACCCTAGTCTGGGAACGGTGACGCATCCCTAATCCCTGTAACCCCGCCGAGCCAAGGGCAGCAGAAGACATCGCAAGCGAAACCGGCGAGGGAGACACCACTTCCGGCGGGGGAGACACCACTTCGCAGCCAGCACGATCCAGCGAGATGTTCAACGTGGGAAGGAGACGACGGCAGAACATAGTTCTACATTATCAATACACCACCCCGGCCGAGGGTCAAGTCGGCGAATAAAAGATCACTGCATACTCCCAGTCTTTCTGTGCGTTTTCACTGGTCAACAGGGCGGTCACGTACATATAAATTTGGTGTGACGAACACTTACATCTTCGGAGCTAGCCGCACGACATTCGTAGCGAGCAGATAACAAAGAAAATCAGTTCGTTACAGCAGCAAGCTCATCACTGCAATATCTCAATGAACTAATAACTATTTATGCCCTCGCAGTCAATCTCTCTGCTCGGAGAGGCAGTTCTACGTCAATGCAATTTATTATGGAAAAGTCTACCAAACGAACTTAAAACAATAAGGAGCGCAACTCTATTTAAAAATAAAGTAAAAGAAATTTACAAATAATAAATATTATTAGAAAAATAAAAATATACATTCAAATATTATAAAATTCTTTAAAATAAGATAGTTTATAGGTGTTAGCATATGCTTATTGTTAAGGCACTGGTAATTATTCTATGAAAAAATTAAATATAAACATTATTGACTAACACCTATAAACTATCTTATTTAGACGATACAACTCGGTGGAGCCGTCACGATTCGGACACCAGCAAGCAGTCAAAGACCAGGAGCGACCCACGAGGCTATATTTAAGGAGACAATTATAACCCTAACGATCCCGACACCCTTGGGTTATCTTTTGGTCAAAGTCAATCAGCCAATATAAATTTGGTGGAACGATCCTACAACCTCTCTAAGCTAGCCGCACGTTTACGTAGGGAGCAAGAAATAAGAAATCAGGTCTTTACATCTGGCGTCCATAAGTGATTGTCCTGACCAAGGAACCAAGGAGTAAATATGGAAAAGACGCACCTGAGCAGTCGGAAGGCTGATTTTCCTGATATATGGATCAAATTGGAGGGTGTCATCGATGACATGAGGACGTAGCAGGAGGAGAACCGGAATGGAGCGGAGGCTGGCAGATATTGCTTGGGCATTAGCAGAAGCAGACGAAACGTTTGCTGGGGAAAGGGGAGGCCGATACGGTGTATCGCACCACACCACAGCGCGCAACCGCGGCTTCCACCGCCACCAACAGGGATGCCTGAGTTGGGCGGCGACCACATCCTCACCCGCGCAACCAAGTCAACTAATAACAGCCCGCAACGGTAGTAGATTCAGGATGTGGTTACCAGGGCAGGGAGCATTAGGATCTTGTTTTAATGTGCCAGTTTTTGTTTACCAATTAAATAGAAACGGGGCGCCTCGTTGACAGTCGGTCGATCGATAGTTGCGATTGATGGGATTACGGGATTTCTCAATGCAGCAACGATATTGATCTTTTTAGGGATAGGGTCTAGTACCACGTCCGCCGAATACATTGTAGTTAGCTTTCCCCCCCCCTTCCCCTTCTTCCCACCCTCCAAAAGACCGGCCGTCATCAGTGATATCCGACCTTTGGGATTCCTTCTCCACCCCCCTAAAGACCGGCCGTCATCAGTGATATCCGACCTTTGGGATCCCACACCCCAAGACCGACCGTCATTAGTGACACCCGACCTTCTGGGGACTCCACCACTCGGTTCTCCGAGGCGCTCCTCGGCCGTCTGCCGAACCGATCCCACCTGGTTCTCACCCGGGTTGAGTCGGTCCGCAACGCGCCCTGACCACCACTCGGTTCTCCGAGGCCCACCGCCGGCCCAGCGCGCCCGGAACTAAGACCGATGAGATCGGCAAGGCCGACCCCTCGTGGTTGCGAGACGTCTCATACCCTGGTAGACCCAAGCGGCCTCCACCCTCTTCTCGGAACTGGTAGACCCCAGCTGCCTCCACCCTCTTCTCGGAACTGGTAGACCCAAGCGGCCTCCACCCTCTGCTCGAAACTGGTAGACCCAAGCGGCCTCCAAACTGTTTCATCCTCATAGACATAAGCATAGCCAAGAGGGCCGACGTGGCCTTTTCTTTCTCACCCACAGGACGCCCGCCGCCACCGCCGCCGGCCGCGACGACGACACCGAACGACGACGCAGAAGTCCCTGGCATCCTACGGGCGGACGAGCACCTGCAGCACAAACTCTTTCTATCGTATGTACACGATAATTCTTAATAAACGCATACCGATTCGATTTCACTGAACCCCGCTTACGTGTCATACTCTGGGAACCGGGTCGAACTCTTCCAGCAACCACTCATGACATCAATAAATGTTGGAACGAACACCTGGACACCGTTGAGCTACCTCAGCAAAGCAGGATCGTTACAGCCTATATAAACCGGCCGAGCGCAGGAAGCTGGATCAGTCGATTTCTACAAAGTCAACAAGTAACAGTCATCAAGTGAACCAGTGACCAGTGAAGCAACGTGAAGGAGCAAGTAAAGCCGTGCGGAGTCATCAAGGAAACAAGATCGCACCGTCGAGATGTTCGGGACTTAGAGCTAAAGTCTCCGAATTGAGACACAGATAGCTGAGGTCCTTACGGCATCACATGGCTAAGTCCAGGCGCTTTGTCACAACTTCTGTCGCGATTCGAGTTTGGCATCCCACCCGGCGTGTCCGGCATAGTTGAACAAATAGAGTCCTTCGACAAAGAACCGTGGGCTCAGAAGTAAAGTTGTCTAGAACTAGCTGCCTGCCTACAAGGACTGCATTGGCGAACTCCGGCGTATGCCTGATCGTCCTGCAGGAACTGTACAAGGTCCTGGTGCGACTAGCCCGGAAGGCGTATGCGTTGAGAGCACAGCGGTCCACCGCTAGAGTCCCAGAACGGCAGCTTACCGAGTCGCCAACAAGGAGCAGAGCCGGTCGAGATACCTGGAGGCAGAACAAGGACAACGAGGACCCCAGGACGACGAACAACGAGCGTCGGGCGAGCAGCATATACTTCGAATTCTTAAGCCTGCGGCAGAGAGGGTAGGGTGGAAGCGTTCGTCTTTGACCCACGGACTGCGTTGGCGGCTTCCGGCGTACGCCTGAACCGTCAGGTAGAAACTGAGCCGACGTCCGGTGCGACCGGCAGGGACAGAGCAAGGGACAGGAGGCTGCGGCTGCGAGAGGCGTACGCCTTGAGAGCACAGTGCCTGCTCACCCTAGTCTGGGAACGGTGACGCATCCCTAATCCCTGTAACCCCGCCGAGCCAAGGGCAGCAGAAGACATCGCAAGCGAAACCGGCGAGGGAGACACCACTTCCGGCGGGGGAGACACCACTTCGCAGCCAGCACGATCCAGCGAGATGTTCAACGTGGGAAGGAGACGACGGCAGAACATAGTTCTACATTATCAATACACCACCCCGGCCGAGGGTCAAGTCGGCGAATAAAAGATCACTGCATACTCCCAGTCTTTCTGTGCGTTTTCACTGGTCAACAGGGCGGTCACGTACATATAAATTTGGTGTGACGAACACTTACATCTTCGGAGCTAGCCGCACGACATTCGTAGCGAGCAGATAACAAAGAAAATCAGTTTGTTACAGCAGCAAGCTCATCACTGCAATATCTCAATGAACTAATAACTATTTATGCCCTCGCAGTCAATCTCTCTGCTCGGAGAGGCAGTTCTACGTCAATGCAATTTATTATGGAAAAGTCTACCAAACGAACTTAAAACAATAAGGAGCGCAACTCTATTTAAAAATAAAGTAAAAGAAATTTACAAATAATAAATATTATTAGAAAAATAAAAATATACATTCAAATATTATAAAATTCTTTAAAATAAGATAGTTTATAGGTGTTAGCATATGCTTATTGTTAAGGCACTGGTAATTATTCTATGAAAAAATTAAATATAAACATTATTGACTAACACCTATAAACTATCTTATTTAGACGATACAACTCGGTGGAGCCGTCACGATTCGGACACCAGCAAGCAGTCAAAGACCAGGAGCGACCCACGAGGCTATATTTAAGGAGACAATTATAACCCTAACGATCCCGACACCCTTGGGTTATCTTTTGGTCAAAGTCAATCAGCCAATATAAATTTGGTGGAACGATCCTACAACCTCTCTAAGCTAGCCGCACGTTTACGTAGGGAGCAAGAAATAAGAAATCAGGTCTTTACATCTGGCGTCCATAAGTGATTGTCCTGACCAAGGAACCAAGGAGTAAATATGGAAAAGACGCACCTGAGCAGTCGGAAGGCTGATTTTCCTGATATATGGATCAAATTGGAGGGTGTCATCGATGACATGAGGACGTAGCAGGAGGAGAACCGGAATGGAGCGGAGGCTGGCAGATATTGCTTGGGCATTAGCAGAAGCAGACGAAACGTTTGCTGGGGAAAGGGGAGGCCGATACGGTGTATCGCACCACACCACAGCGCGCAACCGCGGCTTCCACCGCCACCAACAGGGATGCCTGAGTTGGGCGGCGACCACATCCTCACCCGCGCAACCAAGTCAACTAATAACAGCCCGCAACGGTAGTAGATTCAGGATGTGGTTACCAGGGCAGGGAGCATTAGGATCTTGTTTTAATGTGCCAGTTTTTGTTTACCAATTAAATAGAAACGGGGCGCCTCGTTGACAGTCGGTCGATCGATAGTTGCGATTGATGGGATTACGGGATTTCTCAATGCAGCAACGATAACGGCAACGACAATGAGGTTCAGCAATGCTGAACCCCACTATCGATAAACTCTAAGGTTTTGACAAGCAGGCGTGTAAAAACAAAGCTCTATGTGTTTTTCACATTTAATCCATGTTGCAATGGGGTTATGACACTACATTGTAGGCCTCATTCAAGTGCGAGCAAAACAACCTATGACGATTTCAATGAGCAATGAATGAACAAAATTGTCAGAACCGATACCGGATAGTAAAAAAAGACCGTTCGATGAAATACCACCACATACATCAATGAGCGAAATGGTTGTAGAAATTACAATTTTGCTCATTGATAGGAGTTGACGACAAAACGGAATGAAAAAGAGAGGCTTAAATGTATACGAAATAATTTTAACCATTTAAAGCTAAAAACTGAAACCTTTTAAACGTTAGAATAAGCGGAATAAAAACACTATAATAAACAAAACAATAAAGTTTGAATTTTGCGTTATAAAGGCAGTGTGACCGTGAGCTTCAATAAATCTGCAATAAATGAGACGAACAATGTCATTTGTTTGTTAAATCAGCTAAGTTTTGTCTGAATGGTAAATAATTATGTGGGTCAGTTCGATCAGGAGAGTGTTCCAAGTCAACTTCTTACATGTATCCCATCTCACCATCAGAAGATAAAGTTTTATAGTTAAAATTTTCAATTTCTTCTTTATCAAAAATGTATACACTGAAAGCGGTAAAGCTTGACTCATATTCCATCCATATAAATTATTAATATTTACTAGACTCAAAATTGTTTTAGAATTTTGTTGAATATTTATAATATTTTATTTTATAATATGTATAAGTCGCAACGAAGCGAAGCTCTCTCGACTCTCTTCTGTATTCGCTTTCCGTTCGCAATTTCTTTAATTCAGTCACAAATATATACCACAACGAATAGGTCGGGAGTTTCTGTCTGTGGCGGTTGAAAGTGATTTTCTGACTTTCTGAAAATGAGACTCGGTCGATTGTGAAAATGAGTTCTTCATTCTATTCAATCGATAAGCTCGACAACGAGAATTATAGTGCGTGGACGATCCAAATGAAAAGCGTGCTAATACACTCGGAATTGTGGTCGGTGATGGGTGGTCGAGAGGTGAAAAATGAAGGCGATAGTGATGCGCAAAGGGAGCAGTTTGATGGGAAAGACGAAAAGGCTCTTGCGGGAATTCATACACCGACAGGCCCCGCGCGTCGCATAACACTATTTAAGCAGTTGTTGTTCATGAAAATGGAAGAAAATGAATCGGTAACAAATCACGTAAATAATTATGGCGCGGTCGTGGAAAAGAAATAGACTTAACAGTGCCTGAAGAAATGTTGTCTATTTTGTTATTATCGAGCCTGTCGGAAGCTTTTGTGGTTGCAATGGGGACATGCGATTACCTGCCAACTTAAAATTCTCACAGGGTCACACTTCACGAAGAAGGAGATGGGCGCAAGGCAAATCAAGAGTGTGCAGAGAAGCCGAATAGCGAGAGCTTGGCTTCGGTTCCGGCGGTAAAAATTGGTCAGAAACGAAATAAATCGAACGGTCCGAGGGCCCTTACTTGCTGGTCTTGCGATCGTCTCGCTCACAAGGCGTCAAAGTGTGGAGCAAAAAATCAGGAAAACCAGCCGAAAGGAAATAACGGCGCGTAGAAAATCGTATTTCGTTTTTGCGTTCGCTTCAAAAGCTCTCTTTCAAAAGAGTATGTTTTGTGTCGACTACTGTAAGCGATCTCGTTTCTTAGAATTAAAAACCAAGCGAACAAATGTTTTAGTGTAAAAACAAATTCGGTAAACAACGGAAGCCTCAAATAGATGATATGTGAAATAATTGTTCACGGTATATAAAATTGGAGTTAAAGAACATCAAAGACTGGGTGTGAGACCTGTGCAAAATGCAACATTTGTGTAAAGCAGTTCCTTAAAGGTATTGCGAGTCGGGTAAGCAGAATTCTTTATTTAATACATACTGACATATGCGGACCAATGAATTTTGAATATTTTGTAACGTTCATGGACGACAAATCTCGCTATGTGTTTGTTGACCTTCTGAAGACAAGAGACGAAATCATTGTTTAGTTCAAGGAATTGAAACGGGCTGGAAAATGAAACTTTTGAGAAGCGATAATAGTCGTGAACATTTGCGTTTCGGGTTTAAATCATTTCTTGTTGACAGCGGTGTAAAAAGACAATTATCATCTTAACCAGGTATGACACCGTTTGAAGTGTGGACAGAATGGAAACACTGTGTTGGGTATCTGCGAGTCTTTGGTGCGAATATAATTGTCTTGAAAAAAAAGCATCCTAAGAAATTTTTGCCAAAAAGCCAAGAGCAATATTTGGTCGGATATTCAGAATTAGAAAGTGATTGAGGCTCGAGATTCAATTCTTCATGAGCAGGCAATTGTCGTGGCTAGTGAGGACGAGGAGTTTGTAGTGAATGTTGGTAACATTAGTATCACAGAGATGATAAGGTCATCGGGCAGCCAGCTTCAGAAGGAGCACGAAGAAGTCGCGAAAGACCTAAAAAGTTTTATACAGGTCGTCTAGAACGACCAGCAAAGCTGTATCACATGCTAAGCAATCTATCGGCTGAAGACATTAGTGTTCCCGCTAATGCAAAAGAGGTTTTGATGAAAAATGAAATGGACAGTCTAATACGGAGTCAACTTCACCGATACTTTTTCATACGTTGCCAAATAGTCAACTTTCAGACTGGTCATGACGTTGGCTGGGTACATGCACTAAATCGACGTTTTTTCAGACTGTCTTAAAAGCGAGTAACATGATGTCATCTATATGCGTCAGCCGGAAGGATTCATTGATCATCAATATTATAGCCAAAGTTGCAAAAAACACTGTGTGGGCTTAGGCAAAGGGGAATCGAATGGAACGAAAAGCTCAGTTCTACACTCATTAAGCTTGGTTTTCTACCATGTACCATCGAGAGTTTGTATACTAAAAATGTATATACTAATGAACTACCAATCGTTTCTTTTTTTAAATTCTTTAATTATGCATTACAACTTTTTTTAAGAAAATTAATCAACACAAATCGTCCCATAGATATGTTCAAAACACATTTTCGACGTTGCTTCGAAATATTTCAAAATGTTTAAAAGTAAATGCAAAGTTTTGCTTATGAAGGTTTAATTTTACCGATTTCTTTTAAAAAATTTAAAAAGAACACACAATTTTTTGTCTACGCCGTGGAGGTGGAAAAATATCGGTGGTTTAATTCAAATACTGTGTTTTGTATTTAAATTTTGAGATTATAAAAAATAATATAAAAAAACGAAAATTCGCCGAGGTAAAGGTCGGTGGATTTGAGTAGTGATCGGAACAAAAAAAAAAAAACAAATTCTTCATTGATAAAGATGCTGATTTCAAGTAGACCACAAAAAAAAAAATAACAAAATAGCGTCGAATTGAAAACAAAAAATGTTTATTAACCAATTTTTTCGAACTTTTCCAATATTTAAAAAATACTTATAATCAACATTTCTTAAGTTCGAGGCAGACGCGATAGTGAGTTGTATAAACAAGAAATATACCAAATTTCATTCAACGGTTCAGTAGAACTTGAAATATCATTTCAACCACCTCATAAAAAGTAGTTTCGAGAAAAACGCGTTTATAGATTAGGAAACGATACTAATGGCTCGGACTACACGTCATAAGATGAGCGATGTCAATGAAAACAACTCGATATTTGAAAAATCCTTTTAGGATCATATTTATAAAAGTCTAAACATTCGAAAAAAAAACAAATTTTAGACCAGAATACCGCCAGTCGAGACACGCTTTTATCGCCAAATGTAGGGATGTACAATTTTATAGCCTGATTCCATTACCGCATTAAAACGCATTTAGCCTAATGCGCATTTATTTACACAGGGAATCCCATAAGGCTAAATGCCGCATTTAAAATAAATTCGATTTTTAAATGCGATTAAAAACCATTCGCCCCGAACATTTTTAAAAAAAATACCGGAAAATACCGATGTTGAACGATATTTTGTTTGTGCCACCACTACAACAGCTGTTCTCTATATGCAAGGTTGGCGCAATTTTTCATGTCTTTTGAATATAAAATCTGTTTTATTTAAAAATGACTGAAAACTCAAGCGCACGCTGCAAATTCTGCTCGCAGCACCACAATGCATTACTGCTGGATCTCTGGCAGGAAATAAGTCCCACATATACGGGGATCCTTGCCATTTTTAGAAACTGTGGTGGTCTCCATTGCAAACCCGTCATAACAACGCAATCAGCTTCTCTTTCTTGTCGTCCAAGTTGGCAAATGCCTCGGTAGCTTTATAGATGTCCTGCTGAGCATTACAGAGTTTAGTAAACTCACTCATGTTCATTAGTTTTAATTAATTTCTTTTGGATTTGCCAAAATGCAAAAGTAAACAAATCCTGATCAGCTGCTCGTGCCACTCACATGTCGGAGTAGCATTAGCTAAATGCTAATGCGCCAATGGAATCAGGCACATTTAAAAAGTCCACTAATGCGGCAATGGAATCAGGCTATTAAATACGTTTAACACTATCGTTAACAATAGAAATTAAAACCTCGATAGTGTTTTTAGACCCAAATATTTGAAATATGTATACCATCATTAGTGGCCGACCAAGCTCTAGTCAACGGCTGACCACTCTGGAGACTTACCCAAACTCCATCGCTTATTAATTCAATCTGTACATTTGTAAATTTGAGCATTGCATTCCAAAGTATTGATGGTGCAGTAAAATAATTAATTGGGTTTAACTTATAAATGAATTGCTTTACCGCACCGAGAAAACAAGCTCTAAATGCACAGCCTTGGTTGTAAAGCAAACAAAAACTGAGATATAGCACTTTACTGGCGGCCTGCTGCGAACAGAGGACCTGTAGTATAAGGGACCGCAGTAGTCGACTCCATTTATTTCAAATGCTCGGGATCGTGCAAGTCGTTCCTTCGGGAGTCTACCCTTGAAGTATTCAAACAATTTTGGCTAAGCCTGGAAGCATTTAATGCATTTACTGAGAATTCTTGCGACGCTCTTCAGTATCCAACGGGCAAAAACTGCGAGCGCAAATTGGGAAGCAAGGCACGGGGTCCGGCGTGCAGCTGCCGTTGGTAAAAGCTTCGAATGATAGCTATTGTGATGGTGCTTAGCCAAGATCATCCAAAAACGGTAATAGCGACGCGATGGGACTGGCCTTTTTTACAACTCCTTTAACCTGCAACTCCTTTATATCATCCCACATATGGACACGCTGAACAAGTCGAATAAGAATTTCAGTTCAATGCTTAACATCCGTAACGCAAAGCCCATAATGACGACGACGAACTTATTAGTTTAGACAACAATAACGCTCCAGACAATTCCAGATTTGGTACTGTAATGTACACATAAACTCCATAGGAGCCTCAATGCTGGCATCACAAAATCCATGAACTTCTAAGGTACTTTTTGGATCTAATACTAGTCTAGGAAAGTTAAATCGCCGAATATGTCCGAAACTGCTGCTAATGTCCATCCAAGTTGATTGCAAGTTTAAAGGAAGACTCTCATTCCAAGTCACCTCAGCCTTCCTTCTGCAAAAAGATCTTGCACTTTGCAATTACCGGTCCGATAAGGATAGAATGGAACGCTTACTGGGTTTTGTACTTTGTGGTAGCGATAATGAAAATAATAAATTGTCAATAGAGGGATCCCATGCAAGGCCCAGTGCCTTGGTTATATCACCTCCGTCATCATGTTGTAGAAACTGCTCCTTGTCAGCCTCAGCTACAGTTTTTAAAACGGCTGCATGACTAGAACACCATTTGCGGAGTTTAAAGTTCGCACGGGAAAGAATCTTAGAAGTCTGTTGCACTTTGTTTAATTTCAGAAATTGAAGTGCCCCCAGAAATGAAATCATCTACATAGAAGTCTTCAAGCAAGGCAGTGGATCCAATTGAAAAGTTAGGGCCTTCATCTCGAGCTAACCCTATCAACAAAAATTACGTTGGTTTTGTTACTGTATCTTGCTTGTTAACTCGCCATTTCTCATGGGGAGAGTCTCTCCATAAGAAACATTGGTAGAAGTTATCAGGATAACCCATACGGACACACCAATACATTTTATAGATGACTCCAGTAAGAGCAATTTTGTATGAATAATTGGGCCTGCCAACGGCACATCATTAAGGGATTGACCAGATGAAGCTACAGCCTATACGTCAAAAACCACGCGTAGTTTGGCTGTCCTCCTTGATAATAGGAGTGGGTGAGAGTACCGCCACATCCACAGGGTCAACTATAGACATATGATTAAGATCCAAATACTCGTGAATTAATGATGAATACTGCTCTTTATGGTGAGGTTGACGATGTAGTTTGTTCTCCAGATTCAAAAATCTTCAGTGGGCTTGCGCGTATGACTCGCCTAAGTTAATGGATTTGGAACTAAATGACAGATTAACCCAGTACTCAACTGTGGTTAATCTGACAAACGTGTCGGCAAAATGCCTTTCGCAATTAAGCTCTTTCTTTGTTCTGACGGAAACTGATTCATTTGAACGTTCTAACTCCCTACAACCGACGAACAATATCATCGATGTGATCCTCTAGTTTACCATTTGAAGCACAACAAGCAGCCAAAGTTGTCGTTTTTAAATGCTTTTGTCCTCCATCAGAAACGGCCCAACCAAGGCAAGTTTTCTGAAGAAGCGAAAGCCCAGGGATCAGTTTAATCTGCCCAACACATAATTAATCATTAAACATGCTAGCTCCAATAACGACTTTTATTTTAGGTAATGTTCTAGCTATGCCTGTATGACCACAGTAACAGTAATGCTTCTTTCTCTTTATTATTTTTTGATAATAGGGTCATCGGCTTGATTAGCGCTACTCTTAGAAATTGTAAAATTTTATTGCCCATTATTTTTAAAGATTCTATTGATATCGTGTCTGAAAAAACTTTTTTTTTTTATTTGAAAACCAACGAAAACAAATTAGTAGCGTGAAATTTATTTGGGCAAAACGGCAACGAAAGAAAACTGCGTGCGATCGAAGCGAATCAAATTTTACGAGTGCTTTTTCAATATATATACAATTAGTTAGAGCCTAGCTAAACGAAAGTTGGAGAAGACGGGGCGAAATGGCGAGAGCGAGAGAGAGCTTTTTTGTGCTCCCGCCTTCGCCCCAAACTAACTTACAGTAAACTTCAAATAACTTAAATAATTGGATCAACAATTCTGTTGACACCACCAGTTTTTTTGACAGCTTTAATTATTTAAATAATAACTCTTAAATTTAATCGTTATACTATACATTTATTTTGGGCTTAAACAACAACAACCAGAGGGCCGCGATCGGTATAAATATGCCAAAAAGAGAACAATGACAAGAGCAAGAGAGCAAGAGAGAGAGAGAGATGTTTATGCCGGCAGCTGGATTTTACAGTGATCTCATTGCAATAGATAACAATCGATTGTTTACATTTTAATTTAGCTACAAAGATTTGTCTGCTCCCAACATACTCCCCCCGTTGAAAGTGGCCACATACAGCGGCCAACACATTGGAGGAAGATTCTTGTCCTTGACGAGGACCAGAAGTAATCGAGTTGCGAGGCGCCATTTGGCGCGTTGTTGCAGCAGGGACAGATACTCCTCACGCCAACGAATCCAAAAAATTTGCTGAAGATGGGTCCCACCAGCCGTCCAAACAATTATAGTTTAAAGCAGTTAAGTCAGGCGTTAACAGTGCCTCAGCAGGTCCAACAAGACGAAGGTGTGCAGGAGTCAAAACGTCTAGATCGCAAGGGCTTTTTGAAATCGAAACTAAAGGCCGAGAATAAACGATTTCAGAAATATGACACACTAAAGTCCGCAGTTCCTCAAATCTGAGCAACGAATTTTCAACTGTGTGATAAAAATTATGCTTGGCCGATTTTACTTCTGCCTCCCACAAACTTCCAAAATGGGGCCACCGTGGAGGATTGAAGCACCAGTCAATATTTTCGGCCAGACAAAGTTGGCTAACAGCGGCAGAATGAGTGTCGCTCAAAAATAATCAAATAAGCTCCTGCAATTCTTTTTTTGCGCCTACGAAGTTAGTAGCGATATCACTCCAAATTTGATAGGGCTTGCTTCGCGAAGCAACAAATCGCTTTAGCGCACCGAGAAATGAGCTGGTTGTTGTCTTGAACAAGCTCTAAATGCACAGCCTGGTTGTAAAGCAAATAAAAATTGATGTAGCACTTTACAGTGGACCTGTAGTAAATGGGAACGCAGTAGTCAACTCTACTAGCTTCAAAAGCTCGGCAAGTCGTTCCTTCGGAAGACTACCTAAGACATGTTCACGTGTATAATTTTGAAGTCTGCCGCCAACCCGCAAAGTGTCATGATCATCCAGAAACGGTAATAGCGACTCGATTGGACTGGACTTTTTAACAACTCCTTTAGCCTGCCGCTCCTCCCACTTATGGGCACGTTAAACAAGTCGAATAAGAATTTCAGGTCCATGTTTAACATTCGTAACGCAAAGCCCAGAATGACGACGACGGCAAATATTTTGAGACGTATCCAAAAACTCGTTGCATGACAGGAAATGAATTTATGTACTTGCAGTTCGTTGTGTAATCCAAATAAGCAGAGTTGACCAGCAATACGTTCCTTCGAAGCTCAGTGGATGGTTTTTGTAGGAAACAAGAGACAAGCCAATTATCTTGACTTTGACTAAAGAAGGTTGGACCGATGGAGCCTTATCAAGAGTTGCTCCCCTAGAAAGGATTTCAGCTGCTTGTTAGTTCCTGAATAGATGCCACACGGTTGGCAACAAATACATTTAATTTTGAACGTTTCTCTTTAATCCAAGACAAAACCATTGATGAATCACTCCAACAAAAATACCTTCCATCGAAACATCCAATCTGCTTAACTGAACTCACTAGTTGAGACAACAATAACGCTCCAGAAAATTCCAGCATTGTTACGGTATTCGTTTTTATCGGGGCTACTCTTGACTTCGAGCACAACAAATGACAATGATAATGTACACGCAAGCTCCATAGGCCTTAATGCTGGCATCACAAAATCCTTGAACTTCTATGGTACTTTTTGGATCTAAAACTAGTCTAGGAAAGGTAAATCGCCGAATATGCCCGAAACTGCTGCTAATGTCCATCCAAGTTGATTGCAAGTTTAAAGGAAGACTCTCATCCGAAGTCACCTTAGCCTTCCATAGATTCTGCCAAAAGATCTTGCACTTTGCGATTACCGGTCCGATAAGGGGGAAGGGGCAAGGGGGTAGAAATGGGTTTTGTACTGTGATCTGGGAGAAAGTACCGACAAATATGTACATCCACAGGGTCAACTAAAGACATATGATTAAGATCAAAATACTCGTGAATAAATTATGTAAAAATGCTAGCTCCAATTAGTAGGTCTATTCGTTGCGGCTTGTGAAAAAAGGGATCCGCTAGTTGGACATATGTGTATATATTCCAACTAAGTCCAGGGCTTTGCTTGCCTGATTATCAGTGATAGTAGGCGCGATGAGTGCAGATAGTAACGTTGAATAGTCAGATGACTGATATTATAATCAAATATCGACGGAATATCTTTCAGTTAGAACCCTTGTCTTACCGAGTCCCGAAACCAAAGATGCTGAGCGAGTACTTTTTAGCTGTAACTGCTGTGCGAAACGAGAAGTGAGACTATGCAGCTGGGAGCCTTAATCAAGCAATGCCCTGCATGGAATGAATAAACCTGAACGGCTTTTTACGAGGACAACAGCTGTGGCCAATAGTGTGATATCAGAAGCTGGACCTTGAAAGACTAAAGAGGTAGTTGGCTGAGAACTGGAGGCAAAATCAGTTTAATTCCCCATGGCATGTGAAAGGTTTTCCAGTTTTTGGCACCGATTCTCCAAAAATTTATAGAATTCCTTCGCCGAGGGTATTTTGTTCATAAAGGTGGCCTCTTCCCAACCAGTTTGCGTGGGAAATTTCAATTTTTGCAACAGCATGTAAATGATGAAGGAATCAGCAATCTCCTGAGCTAATCCCAACGAATCCAAAGCCCGCATGTGTGAGTTGATTTTATCCGAAAACTCCCGAAGTTTATTTGCCGCTGAAGAATCCACCCTTTTGAGACCAAGTATCTCCTTGATGTGAGACTGGAAAACAAGACGTTTATTAGAATACCGTTTATTAAGCAGATCTAAAGTCACTGTATAGTTGGCTGACAATATATCTAACGACTTTATGGCATCCAGCGCTGGGCTAAGTAAACAGGAACGTCAGTGCTGCAGCTTTTCGATGTTGGTTTACTCGGGATCCTTATCTATGATTGTGTAGAGCATCGACATGAAATCTGTGAATTCAGTATATCCTCCAGAAAAATATGACAACTTTAGTTTGGGAACACGAGAGCGATTACACACCATAAATGTTAAAGAATCATCGTTGCACATGGTAGAGTACGTTGTTGAATGTGACCTCTCAATCGCAACTCAAGAAGTTACTCCATTTCATCAAATTCATATCGACAGGGTTGGCCTATTTGATTAAAATCGAGAGACTCTAGTAAGTCTTGATTACGGTTATAAGTGGTTTAAATTTGATTAATTAGGTGTAAGCGGACACCCAAATGGATAACACTGATTGATCCAATTTTTTCAGGCATTAGTTCACTGCCGATGAAATTAAGTCGATCGAAAGAAACCTCAGTTTGGCGTTTCAGAAAAGCGATCTTCTCAGGAACCGATGGCAGCAGAGGCAAATCAGGATTCGACTTTTTTTTTTGTATTTTGTTAATTTAAATATTTGGCAAAAAGGAATTTAAAGTTATCTGAATGAAAACTTCTTCAGCAGACTGTATGTGCAGGCACCAAAAAACGCATTGAAGCTTGTTTGTGTGTATGTATGTGCTTGCAGTTGAACCGTTTTAAAACAGCGTTAAAGACGACGTGCAAAATAACGGAGTCTCCGTTTGATGAACAAATTTGATCCAATTATTTGCAAATCCACTGGCTGTTATCAACTTTATTGCACAATGCTTTAAGCTTGGGCTCCAAAATGATTTTCAAATTTAACTTTGCAACGTACTTAAGAACCACTATCACGTCGGGGTCACCAACGTGACACCACCAGCTTTTTGGCAGCTTTATTTATTTAAATAATAACTCGAAAATTTAATCGTTATAATATATATTTATTTTGGGTTTAAAAACTGCGGGGGAACAACAACGACAATGTTATTTCTTCACACCCAACGAGCAGCCACAACCAAACAGCCGCAATCGGTATATATGTGCCAAAAAGGGAACAACGACAAGAGCCAGAGAGCGGGAGATAAATGTTAATGCCGGTAGCTGGGGCTTACAGTGATCTCATCGCAATAGATACCAATCGACAGTTTATATTTTAATTTGGCTATAAAGATTTGTCTGCTCTTAACAGCGTCTATGCTAAGTCTGCACATGTGCATGGATTCCTCGAGCGCAGGTATCGTGGGTTGCCAGCTTTCAGAACGATGCTGAAAATTTAATACTGTTTTGTATTAACAACGCGAAAACTTGTGACTGCAGTAGTTCGAGACGACGTTATTTTGCGAACTTGTGAAAAACTATTTCGAAAGCACGAAGAAATGGAGTGGCTTCGATGACGTTCGATTGATCACTAACTATTACACTTCAATAATTTTTCTTAGAACCTAACTTGTGTTACGGTGGCGAGAGACGGGGCGAATTCGCAAGAGCGAAAGGACGAAAGCTTTATTGGCTCCCGCTCTCGCCCTACAACTAGTGATTTAAATACAAGCGCCAAGTGCGCAAACACCGCCCCCTTCTGAAGGGACGACGTCCTTCAGCCCAGAACGGGCAACAGGGCCAGTCGGTGGACAGCTCGCCGATATTCGCCGTCCTGCGTCCTGACGTCCGCCATGCGAACCTTGCTATCGGTGCCGGCGTGCACCGCTACCACTCGTCCAATCCTCACTGCTGGGGCGGAAGGTTGTCTTCTGCGACGACGACGAGCGCTCCCACGACGAGGTTGGGCTCCCCCTGCTGCCACTTGGACCGCTGCTGGAGGCTGGAGATGTACTCCCGGGACCATCGCTGCCAAAACCTGTGCCTGAGAGACGAGACACCTCGCCATCGTCGCAAGCAGGTCAGGCTGATCTGGTCCGGGAGCGCCGCTGATGGTGGGGCCAGAAGAGGGCCGCCGATGAGCAGATGCCCGGGGGTCAGGGCCTCGCCGTCGTTCGGGTCGCTGCTTAGAGCTCCGAGGGGTCTGGAGCTGAGCACGGCCTCCACGCTGGTGACCAGAGTTCCGAGCTCCTCCGCGGTCAAGAGGTCTTGGCCTACCGTCCGAAGGAACAGGTGCTTTGCAGACTTCACACCTGCCTCCCATAGTCCGCCGAAGTGCGGTGCCCTGGGCGGTATAAACGCAAACTCGCATCCCTTTTTTGATGCGAATGTTTCGATACCGCCCCCTGCTCCTCCAGGCGGGCTCGGAACTCTCTCATGAGACGATCTGCGCCGACTAAACTGGTGGCGTTGTCGCACCACACCTACTCCGGAATCCCGCGACGACTCACGAACCTTTGAAATGCCAACAAGAACGCATCAGTGGTTAGGTCAGACACTAATTGTAAGTGGACCGCTTTGGACGCAAAACAGACGAACAAGGTCACGTACGACTTGTACGGTGGCTTACCACGGATACGATACGTTGTGCTGAAGGGACCACAAAAATCAACGCCACAAATATTGAACGGGCGGAGAGCTCGAAGTCTATCTGCTGGTAAGTTTCCATAATTTGCGTCAAGAGTTGCGGCTTACAGCAAAAGCAGCGCTTGCACGACCGAACTGTTCGTCGGCAGACTTCTTGAGCATTAACTAGCCAGATTTTCTCGCGCAGACGACTTACGAGAGCTCGTGGGCCAGCGTGACAGTTCGTAACGTGCAGGTATGACACATAGGATCTGACGAACTGTGAGCTTTTAGACAGCAACAACGGGAATTTGGCTTCGTACGGAATAGGAGCATTCAATAACCGACCCCCAACTCGTAGCAAAGTTGAGGAGCACCAATCTAATTTATTTTCCTGAAGAAAAGGGTTTAACTTTTGAATATTCGTTGCTACCGGTTTATTTGTCCGAATTTTACTCATGTCGTCCCTGAATTCGTGAAATTGCACCTTTGAATAAAACGAAAAACCCACACGAACACTGTCAGAAGCTTCAGGTGCGACGAAAAGGACTCTATTTTCTGAAGCACATAAATTGGCTCTTGGCTGATTACGAGAGCTATTGCCTATTTGCGTAGCTCCATCGACATTACATCAGCCGGCAGTTCGAAATGTTTATTTACAGGCCAATTATTTTCTGAGTCTAGCAAGAACGAAGGCCCACCGAACCAAATGGACGTTGTAAGCTCCTCTACGTCACATCCTCGGGACACTATGTCTGCTGGGTTGACTTTCGTAGGAACGTGTCTCCAAATTGCTTTCTCCGACCACTCCTGAATTTCTGCAACCCGGTTCGAAACAAAAACCGACAACGACGAGGGATGGGTTTTAATCCAGTGTAAAGTGATCTCGGAGTCTGTCCTCAGGAATTTAGCAATGGCCTGACACGATTTTAGAGATCTGCTAAAAGGTGAGCTGCACACAGCTCAAGGCGAGGCAAAGTTTTCGTCTTGAGGGGAGCTACTTTCGATTTGGCGGTCAATAAAGACACTTTCAAACCTTCAGCAGTTTGAGTCCGAACGTAGATGCACGCTCCATACGCTCGCATGGAAGCGTCAGCGAAACCATGTATTTGAATCGGGACTTGTGGATCTGTGTTGACGAATCGCGATACCTTAGTTTTAGGCAGCTGCAGAAGCGTCGCTTTAAACGTCTCCCACGACGTGAGCAACTGCATCGGTAGCGACTCGTCCCAATCTAATTTTCAAAGCCACAGTTCCTGCAACAACATCTTTGCCTTTGTGACCAAAGGACACAAGAGGCCAAGTGGGTCGAAAAGTCGAGCAGTCACCGACAAAATATTTCGTTTTGTCGCGCGAAGATCCAGGAAATAGTCATCCAACTGAAATTGAAAGTAATTTTTAACCGGTAACCAAACCACGCCAAGGGTGCGCAGCGCTTTCAGATGCGGTTAACTCTGGGCAGTTTGAAAACCACTTTGCCAATTCAAAGCCTGCCCCTTGCAAGACCTGAGAAACTTCGTCTCGAAGGCTTTGCATTTCCTCAACGCATCCGGCGCCAGTCAACAAATCGTCAACATAAAAATCATTCTGAATAACCTTTGCGGCTTTTGGATGAGTTTCTTGCGCCAACTCTCCTAGCCGCATTAAACAACGAATCGCCAAAAAAAGGTGCTGGCGAAGTTCCATATGTAACGGTGTTTAACTTAAAGATTTTCAGGGACTCAGAAGGATCTAGTCTCCATACTATGAGCTGGAAGTTTCGATCACCTTCGTCCACCATCACTTGGCGATACATCTTTTTGACGTCGGCCGCAAGGGCAAACTTATGCAATGTAAACCGAAGCATTGTATAGTTGGGCCTACCATCAAGATGTCATTCAACGCTACCTGCGTAGAAGTACGGCTCGATGCATCAACTTAGTAGAAGTACTTTGTGGCCGTAAAACGCATTGGTGCGGAATGAAATACTGCGGAGTATTCGGAATATTGTCATTGGTGGAGGACATGTGGCCCAGTAAAACATATTCCTCCATGAATTCAGTATACATCTTCTTCAGCGAAG
The DNA here is from genome assembly GCF_025200985.1 of Drosophila gunungcola. Classification (NCBI taxonomy): domain Eukaryota; kingdom Metazoa; phylum Arthropoda; class Insecta; order Diptera; family Drosophilidae; genus Drosophila; species Drosophila gunungcola. Next base: position 1,117,459 of record NW_026453205.1, read on the forward strand.
GGTCCTTTAACAATTTCCTTTCTAGCGACAAAAATCTACGTTTCGCAACTTCGTATGACGAACCCAGAGTATTTGGGTCAGATTTAAACGGCAAACGAACCGAAAATCTACCGGACGACAATCTTTGAGTATTTTTCTCAAAGTGTTGTTGACAGAGTTGTTGCTCAGAAGTATGGACTTTAGCCTTGGGCGGCAAGTCCTCCACAGACCAAAATTTCTGCAGGGTTGTGTCAATTGACTCCAACGCTTCCTCCTGGCAGCTGAGATGTACCATTTTTTCAGCGTTTTATTATTTTCAGAGGCACATCTCCCTGACACTTTCCGGCCGAGAACTGTCTTTTGTAAGATGGGGAATTCAGGCCCCTGCTTTATCTGGGCAATAGATAAAAGTTCATAGAATGTATCAGCGCCGATAAGCATATCTTTTTTTTGGGGCTTGAAGAAGAATGGATCTGCCAACTGAATATTTTCAGGCACCCTCCACCCGCTGGTGTTCACCGCTTGATCCGGATGATAACCAGAAATATTTTTCATAATCCAAAAATCGGACGACAATTGGCTGTTCCCTACTCGCGACTTCACAATCGTGTGTATTTTTTTTGTGGCTTGGGCATTAGTTCCACCAATGCCTCGCAAGCTCATGCACACGTCCTCTCTTGTAATTTTGAGCCTCTGAGCGAGCTCATCGGTTACAAAGTTTATTTGTGAACCAGAGTCGAGCAACGCTTGAGGTAATACAAACTCGCCGCTTTTGGTTTGGACGCTCACAAAAGCAGTTGCAAGAATGACTCGATCCGATGCATTCGCATGCAAAACATGCGATGGAGACTCCTGCATGAGCGTAGCTGAGGAGGGGGTGGCAACGCGAGATTTGTGTTTGGGGAATATATGTGTAGCAAAGTGTGATGTGAGGAATTGCACACTCTACATCTGTTCGATTTGCATTTTTTGACCGTGTGCAGCAGTTAATGCATAAGGGTGCTCTTTTAGCGAAATCGAATCTTTGCTGAACTGTTAGGGCTGCAAAGGAAGCGCAGTTACAAATCTGATGTTCAGCTGAGTTGCAATACATGCATTGAACAGAGTCGGTTCTGGCAGCGACAAACGAAAAACTCCTATTTCCATTCTTCTTAGGGTAAGGTTGGGTTTGCTGAACAGTTTTGGGCTTGGAAACCTCTTCCGCTACCATGTGTTGGTATCGCCTGTTGAGGGCCGCCTCACATTCGCTCCAAAGTGGAAGCAAAGTATAATCTAACTGTTCTTCCCATTTTCTTTTAGTTCCTGCATCGACCTTGCTCATTACCAGATGTATTAAAATAGCATTAGTAATGGGCTATCATCCCCAATAGACAGCAAGGAGTCATACAAGGCTGTGACCGTGTCGATGATGGTTCTCAAGGCTGTAGCTGAAGGCGGGGGAATTTTTTGCAAATTAAAAAATGTCGATATGTTGTCAAAAAAAAAAATAAGACAATCATTATCGTACACCCGCTTCAGGCTAGCAAGGGCTTTGGGATAATTTTCCGCAGTGACTTGAAAGGCCCTAACTGTTCCTAAAGCGTCTCCAGCTAAACACGAAAATAAATTATTGAATTTTTCAATATCGTGTAAAGTGTCATCTTTGTCAACGAAAGTTTCGAAAAGGCTTATAACATTTTTAATTCGGAGTGTTTTCCGCTAAAAGATGGGAGAGCAACGCTCGGTAGACGGCATTGAGGCGGGCGATTTACCGGCGAAGCGGATTTCTCGATATTATTTTGTTTGCACTTATTTAAAATTGAAATCAGCAATGACTTTGTCATCACGGCCCTCTCTTTCAACTCTTCGCGGTATATATCTTTTGTATCTTTCACTTCTATTTGGTTTTGCAAAAGGGAAGCATTTTCAATGTGCGTGTTTAGAATCTCTAATCGACACTCAAGCTCGACCGGATTTACTGATAATTTGGCTTTTTTTAAGTGGCGATAAGTTCAGTTTATACTTCTCATCTCGTTGGTGTTTAAGCTCTTCGATATCCTTAGTTTCCATTGCGTTTATTTGTATTTATTTTGTTGGTATCAAAGAGGTGTTAAATATTTATTTTTATTAATATTATTTATATTATTAAAATAATATAATAAAAAATCAACGAATAATATACCGATCGCACACAGTGTAAGGGAGCTAAGTGCCGAGAGAATTACAGCGAAAAATATCTAAATAGGGTTTTTATATTTTTTATATAAGCCCTGCGACAGTATATGCCGCACGCACGCACTGTGGGGGAGCTTACGCTCAAGCGTACCGAAAAAAACGAACAAACGTTTAGGCAGACCGAAAATTGCACTGCTGCAGCGATCGAGAACGAAAACGACCAAAGATAACTCGAAATAGCGGCAGCGGTGTCGGTGTGCGTGTGTATGTGTACGCGGCTAGCGGCTCTTCCTAGGCAAATGCAAACGGAGAATGATACACTGACCGATAACTAAGGGCAACGAATATATAAGCCTGACATCGAAATGCGCTCAAAAATTATGAAAAGCGCGGGAAAATTGGAAAGGCGCGGGAAAATTCTGAAAAGCGCGGGAAAATGTTCAGACAAACTGCGGCGAAAGTTATTGCCGCTAATTTTTGAGAGCTACACTTTTCACAATTTGCACTTTTTCCCAGCTGTTTTATTTATACCCTAAATTGGTGCTCACTACGACGAAAGTTAGGGGAATTAAGTTCGGACTAATTGGGTTGATTCACATATAATTCGAAATATATTATGTTTATTGCAGAATTTTGGTTGTTAGTACATGCAAATTTTAATTTCTTGGTTAGAATGCTCACTATCTACCGATTTTTACACCGATGCAAAAAATTGAAAGATGGGCCAAAACACAATTGACAAAACGCCACAGATTAACTTTCAACTTTTGGCACTCTATACCTGAATGGCCGACTTGATAATTGCAACTTCCTTTTTACTTCCATTTGGCGGCAGCAGCAAATTTAGCAATTAAATTTGCAGAAACGTCTGGGGCAACTCAAGGAACGACAGAAAATTTCCAGCGACGAAATATTGTTAAATTGAATTTATTGGCCGAACCGACACGAATAAATTGGTTTTTGTTGGTAATGTTTATAGTTGTTCACCGAAAAAAAATTAAAACTCGCGAACTCTACTGCTAATCACGTCGGGGTCACCATGAAAATTTAATACTGTTTTGTATTAACAACGCGAAAACTTGTGACTGCAGTAGTTCGAGACGACGTTAATTTGCGAACTTGTGAAAAACTATTTCGAAAGCACGACGAAATGGAGTGGCTACGATGACGTTCGATTGATCACTAACTATTATATTTCAATAATTTCTCTTAGAACCTAACTTATGCTACGGTGGCGAAAGACGGGGCGAATCCGCAAGAGCGAACGGACGAAAGCTTTATTGGCTCCCGCTTTCGCCCTACAACTAGTGATTTAAATACAAGCGCCAAGTGCGCAAACAGATGCGTAAGTTGTTTATACGCGTTCAGTGGCTGCTAGGACATCATTGTTGCATTTGGCTACTACGTTGCCCTCTAGTTGCAAAATGGTATGCTGGTGCGATAGCCATTCGCATTCTACAAAGACAGAAGTGACTTTTTCGAAAACTTGTTCAGTTCATTCATTGATTTCAGCGAAACGTGATCAAAGATTTTATGAATTAATCGTTTTTAATAATGTTTTTTTTGACTTTAAATTATTAAGTAGTTTTTGTTAATCAAATTATAATCATTGTTGCACTCGCGTGTTGCACGTGTTTATGTACCTTTAAAGTTATTATACATGCATAAAAAGTATTTTAATTATTTTTATTAAATTTAAAATATTTTTTATTTTAAATATCGGTTTCAGATTTAACAAAATAAAATGAAAAACAAAAAAATATTTATTTTAATTCGATACACTCAACTAACTAACTTAAATTATATCTCTAGTGTCAAATACCATTTATTTAAATATATATGCTGTACTAGCATATTTCTTCCGTTAGCCACTGCAATCAAAGCAATGCATCTGACAAACACCAATGTAATGACAAACTTTGAATTTGTGTAGATGGCATAACATAAATTGCAACTCCACTTAACTTGATTCCTTCTTTCTTCAAAAAAAAATTATATATATAATATATATATATATATATATATAATATATATATAAGCTAGTTTTAAAATCAATGCACTGCTTATACTAGACCAACATTATTTTAATTGCTTTGCTGCCAAAATATTTGTTTCTACCCAAAATGTTATTCTTATGTTACTGAACAAGCTTATAAGAAATTCTTCGTAACTACCAATCGCATCGTTTCTTTATTAATGCTCTTTAAATATAAGCCAAGATTTCAAAGCGAAAATAATTGTGCATCACAACTTTTTTAAAAAAAAATTAATCAAATCTAATCGTGCAATAGATATGTTCAGAACAGAACGTTCGCACCTTTTCGACGTTTGCTTCGAATATTTCAAAATGTTTAAAAGTAAATGCGAAAAAATGAAGTTATCGATGCTAGCAAAATAATTCTTAAAACATTTTTTACTTCTCTGACCAATATGTTTTTGTGTTTGTCTGTTAACCAAATATGTTGGCACAAGTAGGGCAAAAAAGCTCAAGTTTTGGGTTCTTTTTGCTTTTGCACATTGTGAGGAATTCAATAACGTCCCACAAATAAAAGCAAGCAGTACAGGCAACAGCAAAAGGAAGTAACGGGACTTCGGACCCATCTGTGGTGCCGTGCGCAGAGGGCGAAAGGTCGAACGGTAAAACCGTGGACCTTGGACCAGGAGGCAAAGAAACCGAGACCTATATAAGCAGGCCGAGCGCAGGAAGCTAGATCAGTCATCTTTTACAAGTCAACAAGTACCAGTCATCAAGTGAACCAGTAATCAGTGAAACAATGTGAAGAACCAAGTGGAGCTGTGCGAGGCCCTTAAGGCATCTCACGGCTATGTCAAGGCGTTTGTCACAACTTCTGTCTCGAGTTGAGCTTGGCGTATTGCCCGGCATGTCAGGCAGAGTTGGACAAAAAGAGTCCTTCGATAAGGAACCGCGGGCTTGGCGTGCGCCTGATCGTCCTGCGATAGTTGTACGGGTCCTGGTGCGACTAGCCCGGAAGGATCGCACTTTCTGTGCGTTCTTACTAGTCAGTTGGGCAGTCACGTTTATGTAAATTTGGTGGAACGAACACAAAAATCATTTGAGCTAACCGAACGATTTTCGTAGCGAGCAGAAAGTAACAAAATCAGTTCCCCAAAACGTGATTGTCCTGAAAGTAAGAATCAGCATAAAACAGAAATGGGAAAAGGATGTATGAAAGAAGACGGAAGACATACAAAAAACCCTCTCCGAATACGTCACAGATACCCAGGAAAACCCAAAAATTGGAAATCTGGGCTAAGTTGGACAAGACCTACGGGAAAGCAGGCTCAACCGTCAAATTGCTGAACGCAGACGCCGAACAGCTTATAGAAAGTTTGGGCGTGGAATGCAAAAAGGAGGCTGGAAGATTCAAGTCAAGTCAGAAGACCAGAACAACAAAGGCCCAGCGCACCAGACTACGCCAAAGTCGCAAAGCTAGTCAGAAATGGTCTTACAAATTCGACGGAACAAGTGGAATGGTCAGCAAACACCTATGGGCTGAGCCTAAGCATGATTCCCCGAACAATGCCAGAATTTTTGCAAGGCAAAGCGTTAAAGTGTTTCATTTCTAACAATAAACCCTGGAAAACATGGGCAGAGTTCAGCGGCAGTATTCAAACTACCAAGGGGATTTTTCTCATACTCGCAGACCAGGTGAAGCAGCAACTCTTGAGGTTATTTACTGCACACCAGATCTGAACTCCACCTACCCACTCTGCCGCAGACTTTAAAAGTCGACGTATCTGCTTCACGGCGCTTGTCGTTCGCCGTCCTTGGTGTCCTCGTTGTCCTTGATCTGCTTCCGGATATGTTGACTTCCTTTCCTTGTCTGGTGCTCAGGGCACCACCCTCTCTTGCCGCACTACTGTTACTAACTGGTAACTGGTAGGCCACTGCTTGCGTGCGTTTATGCAGCTTGCCTATTAATTTGCGGGGAGCTATTCAACTCCTCGCATTCTTCCCTTACTTAGGGAACGAAAAAGACACTCGTTCTTCTCAATGGCTTGATATCCTCCATATTCTGACATCCTTACATTCATACTTGTCCCCGTAAACTTGTAGCTTTCGAGTCAACTCGTTCTTCTAGATGGTTCCCACGACGCTCACAGCTCGTTCTTGAGTTCCACAGCGCCGATCCTCCGTCCCGATTTTGAATTTCCCGCCCCAGACTTTTCCCCATAGCCTTTCGAATTCCCGCACCAGACGTTTCCCCCGTTAACTTCCTCGATTTCCGTGTTTTGTTCTTTCCGTTGTATGGTTACTTTACGCCGTGCCGAACGGTCTCCAGCTGTTATCAATTCCGTGTGTGACTTTGCCACCCGGTGTAAACGATATTCCCCAGTATGACCCTCCATGTGCCGATATTTCCAGTATTTTCTGCCCACCTATCGACACTATCGTCCAGTGCCAATCGGCCGCTATAAATCGAAGCCCCCACATCCCCTTGCTTATGGTGACTTCGCACAATTATATAGTAAGACTAATTTCGCATAGATTTGTTGTTTACTAATTGTCTCTTTTCTTCCTAGCTTGGCCCAGTATTGCAGGTTTGACCGTTCCTGCCATTGGGGTCGGGGTCAAAGACCCTGCCAGGTTCATCACTCTCATGCGTCGTTCTGCATTTAGTTGGCAAGTGATTTGTTTCCCTGCAAACCCGGTTTTCATGTATATCTCTCATTTCAGATTGCCAGCTCAGCTGTAGTGCATTTTATGTGTGTGGCCGTTTGTGTGAGTGCGCGTCATTTTCGTGTTTTTCCGGCTTGGCATTCTACGGTAAAGCACTCGAGCTGTACCGTCTCCCCACTTTCCTCGGGAAAACAAAGATCTTGTCCTGGTCTTCCACGATTCGTACAGAGTTCGCCGACGCTACGGTTTCTTGTTGGCCTCTTTTCGGTTTCTTGTCCTGTGCATCACCTTATATGACTCTGGCTTCATACCCGACGCAGAATCCGTGTGCCTCGTTGTCTGGGTCACTGTGCATCCTAGTCCCCTGCGTTCTATAAAGACTCTGGTATACGCCCGACGTTATAGCCCGCTCTTTTGGTGCATGCGTTTGTGTCCTGAGTTCTATAAAGACTTTGGCTATGCCCGACGCTATAGTTCGCACCGCTTGTTGTTGCATGCTCGTGTTGTCCTTGCTTGCCTGTACCGAGTTGTTGTGTTTGTTGTTTTAAGCTCACTGACGTGGACGGTTCGTTCATTTTGTGTTCCATTGTTTCGCGAGAATTTGTTTTCTTGTATAACGCTTCACGCTCTTTTTCGTCTATCTTATACGTTCTCAGGGAAATCCTCAGATCAGGAATCAAGTTTTCCTTTATCAGCTCGCGTGTTTCCTTTGAAGAGTATCCGAGTGTAGAGTATCTGCATGTCGACCATATAGTCCTTGAATGACTCACTGAAACTCTGTTTCCTTAGCTTGACTTGATCTCCGAGCTTTGAGAAGAATCCCCTAGGCAGGAAATAAGTGTGAAAAATTGCCTTGAACTCTCCTCATGTCCTCCAGTGTTCATTGTTTGAAATATACCACTTTAGGGCCTTGTCTTGCAGCAATTATGGCATGGCTCGAGGAATGATGTTCCGGTTTAAACCGTATGTGTTTGCTAAGCATTCTACTTGTTCCAGAAACTCCAGCGGTATCTCCTTGTCGTAAATTTGAAAGACCATTCCCTGACTTGCTTTGCGACTTTGGCATAGTCTGGTGCGCTGGGCCTTTGCTGTTCTGGTCTTCTATCTTGTCTTGTGACCCTAGAACTTCCTGCCTCCCTCATGCTCTCCACGCCCAGGCTAGCTATGAGCTGTTCGGCGTCTGGGACTTGCAATTTGCTGCTTGAGCGTGGTTTGTCGTAGATCTCGGTCAGCTCAGCCCAAATTTCCGCTATTCCTGGGTCGTTTTGTGTTTTTGTGACATATTCTAGAGGGGCTTTCCGCATGTTCTCCGACCTGCCAACCAGGATGATGCCAAGTTTGGCTGCCACTTTTGAGGAGATAGATCCATCCTTTCCCCATTTCTGTTTGATGCTGAATTTCACTGTCAGGACAATCACGTTTTGGGCGCCAAATGTAACGAACTAATTTAGTTGGTTATCTATCGTGCGACTAGCTCAGAAGATGTATGTGTTCGTCCCACCAAATTTATAAAAATGTGATTACCATTTTGATCAGTGAAAACGCACAAAAAGATTTGGAGTATACAAGGATATTTTTTCGGCGACTTGCCCTCGGCCTAAGTTTGGTATTGACAGTGCCAAATTATGCTCCGCCGTCGGTTCCTTCCCACGTTGAACGGCTTGCTTGGTAATGACTGATCCTGAATAATGTCTCCGTCGCCTACTATGCTCTTGGTGCCTTCTGCTGATTTTGGCTCGACAGGCTAACAGGGCTTAGGGATGCGTCATTGTTCCCAGACTAGGGTAAACAGGCACTGTGCTCTCAACACGTAACTGTCCAAATGGCGCTTAAATGGTTGAACCTCATATCCCTCACAGAGCAGGCAGCGAAGACGTGGCAGCATGGGAGCACTGTGTCCCACGGAGGCTGAGTGAAACCGTCCTGAAGGAGAATCACAACTCACCAGCGGCTGGACACGTGAAAAGTCGGAAAAACGATGGCAAGGCTAGCGCCGAGATATGACGGACCTTATACAGTAAAGTCGGCCACAAGGGAACACAAAAGAAACTAACCGTCCAAGTCAGTGAGCTTCAACAACAAACACAACAACTCGGTACAGACAAGCAAGGACATCACAAGGATGCAACAACAAGCGGTGCTAGAGTCTTTATAGAACGCAGGACACAAACGCATGCACTAAAATAGCAGGATATAACGTCGGGCATATACCAGAGTCTTTATAGAACGCAGGACACAAGGATGCACCGTAACCCAGATAACGGCCACAATTAAAAAACACATAAAATACACTACAGCTGAGCTGGCAATCTGAAATGAGTGATATACATGAAAACCGGGATTGCAGGGAAACAAACCACTTGACAACTAAATGCAGAACGCCGCAAGAGAGTGATGAACCGAGCAGGGTCATTGAGCCCGGCCCCAAGGTCAGGAAAGGTCAAACCTGCAATCTTATGCCAAGCTATGAAGGAAAGAGACAATAAGTAAACAAGAAATCAATAGGAAATTGCTCATACCATGTGCGAAGTCACCATAATCAAAGGGACGGGGGGCGCTTCGACTTATAGCGAACAATTGGCACGGCAAATGAAACAGCGTTTCAGAGAGTCATTCAAGGACTATATGCTCGACATACAAACATGATGAGACCACTCGGCTACTCCCCAAAGGAAACACTCGAGCTGATAAAGGAAAACTGCACGTCTGATCTGAGGATTTCCCTGATCTAAAATCTCTAATGATGCTGCCTGATGAGTATGAAGAACTCGAAAAAGAGCGTGAAGCGTTTATACAAGAAAACAAATTCTCGCGAATCAAATCAACAGAACCACAACAAGTTACGTGTAGAAGATGCGAAGAACACGGAGGACACCTAGCGCCCATCGACGGACAACTCCAATGGACTCCGAACAACTATAATCACCAGAACACATTATGGAGGCCATCTATTACTAATCAGAGACCACTCAACGCAACACCGAGAGCCCACAGGTCGCAGACGCACGTCGTAAATCCACACGAAGCCTGCAGACGGTGTGCCGATCACGGACATTGGGAACGAGGATGCCGAAACCAGCGGCTACTTTTCTGCTGGATTTTGCGTCAAGGTGGGTGCTAGAAGCGTAGAGTGCTCCCAGAGATTTGCAAATGGCCAGCGATCCCAGCCACAGAGAGGCGAGCAGGGGTCGCAAGGGGTTGTCTACCCAAACTAACTGGCGTATTAATCGAAGAAGAGCAGCATTTATCCGCAGAGCAGGAGCTCGCAGAACTTCAAGCAATGAGTGGAACATCCAACATAGCCGAGCACCGAATCACCATGAGATACGACAAGCCAATCAAACAAATAAATATAGAGAAGTCCGTACAGCCCCCCGATTGTCATGGTGAAAAAGAAGACAGGTCAGTGAATGCTTTGTGTCGACTTTAGACAGATCAATGCCAAATCAATCAAAGATACATATCCGATTCCAAGGATAAATTAAATGGTGGACCAGTTGAGGGAGGCGAGATACATAAGCAGTCTAGATTTGAAAGATGTCTACTGGCAAATTCCCCTAGAAGAAAATAGCAGGCTATTCACGGCGTTCACAGTACCAGGAAAGGGACTTTTCCAATGGAAAGTAATGCCATTTGGCTTGCACTCCGCTTCGGCGACTTTTCAGAGAGCACTGGATCAGGTTATAGGACCCGATTGCGTACCAAGAAGACATCATCGTGATCGGACGTACACTGAAGGAACACAGAAGGAACCTGAGAGAAGTTATACAACGCCTAGAACAGGCCAACCTCAGGATAAATCCGGAGATATGTAAATTCTTCAGAAGCGAACTGCTTTTGCATGGGCACCGCGTTACAAATCAAGGAATCGGCACTGATGCCGATAAGGTAGCAGCCATAGCCGAGTTGGAATCACCTACAACCATCCGGGAACTGCACCAATACTTAGGCGTAGCATCTTGGTAAAGGCGGTTCCTGACGCAGGAAACTGAAAGCGGCGAGGAATTCATTTCGTATTCAAGCCGGACCCTGAATGGCGCGGAAAAGAACTATTCAATCAGCGAAAAGGAATCCCTGGCAATCGTGTGGGCGACCCGGAAGCTCAACCATACTTTGAAGGATACTACTTCAAAGTGGTAACTGATATGGTCAGTTAAATGGTTGAACCTCATGGAGGGAAGCGCGTTTTCTAGGCATATCCCTCACAGAGCAGGCAGCGAACCCGTGGCAGCATGGGAGCACTGTGTCCCACGAAGGCTGTGAAAAAACCGTCCTGAAGGAGAATCACGACTCACCAGCCGTTGGACACGTGAGAAGTCGGAAAAACGATTGCAAGGCTAGCGCCGAGATATGACGGACCTTATAAGGTGGAAGACTTCGTTTCAACAATCTTTTGTTAAGTCCGCCACAAGGGAACACAAAAGGAACGAACCGTCCAAGTCAGTGAGCTTCAACAACAAACACAACAACTCGGTACAGACAAGCAAGGACAACACAAGGATGCAACAACAAGCGGTGCTAGAGACTTTACAGAACGCAGGACACAAACGCCTGCACCAAATGGCGGGATATAACGTCGGGCATATATCAGAGTCTTTATAGAACGCAGGACCCAAGGTTACCCAGACAACGGCCACAATTAAAAAACACATAAAATGCACTACAGCTGAGCTGGCAATCTGAAATGAGAGATATACAAATTAAGTTTGTAACTAGTAAATTTGATAAAAAAAATATATTTTTTATTTTTTTAAAGCATTTTTATTTAATTTCACAAGTACAATACACTTTATTTTTCACATTCGAATTTTTTACTTCCGAACTGATTCTTGATCAAAGATGGACTGCACGGTTAATTCTATAATCTTATCCAACGAACCTCGGCCAGAAGCTTTTCTTTGAGCTTCTAGAACTTTTCATTTTGTTTAGAATATAAGCTTAGGATGAAATCATGGCATCCTTTTGTGAAATTCAAATGTGCTGACCGATGCATTTTGTTTGGGCTTGGATCGCAATAGTTTGAACTTAGAACGCAATTGATTGGGCTTCGAGTGGAAATTTATGTTTACTTAAGTTTTGTTTGTTTATCTTGGTAGGGAAACCAAGAGCGAACCCCAAAGCCAAAGCCATGGGCAAAGACAAAGGCAAATGCAAAGGCATAGGCAAAAATTGCTTAAATTGAATTTTGAAAATTGTTTATTAATTCCATAAGCGGCCCGGTTTCACGGGTTGGTTAACTTACATGAAAACCGGGTTTGCAGGGAAACAAACCACTTGCCAACTAAATGCAGAACGCCGCAAGAGAGTGATGAACCGAGATGTGTCATTGACCCCGGCCCCAAGGGCAGAAAAGGTCAAACCTGCAATCTTGGGCCAAGCTATGAAGGAAAGAGACAATAAGTATACAAGAAATTGCTCTTACCATGTGCGAAGTCACCATAATCAAAGGGATGGGGGGGGCATCGACTTATAGCGGCCAATTGGCACGGCAAAGGAAACAGGGTTTCAGAGAGTCATTCAAGGAATACATGGTCGACATGCAGACCATGATGAGACCACTCGGCTACTACCCAAAGGAAACACTCGAGCTGATACGGGAAAACTGCACGTCTGATCTCAGGATTTCCCTGATCTAAAATCTCTAATGATGTTGCCTGATGAGTATGAAGAACTCGAAATAGATCGTGAAGCGTTAATACAAGAAAACAAATTCTCGCGAAACAAATCAACAGAACCACAACAGTTACGTGTAGAAGATGCAAAGAAAACGGAGGACACCAAGCGCCCATCGACGGACCACGCCACGCCGGACTCCGAACAACTATAACCACCAGAACGCATTATGGAGGTCACCTATTGCTAATCAGAGACCACCCAACGCAGCACCGAAAGCCCACAGGTCACAGGCGCACTTCGTAAACCCACACGAAGCTTGCAGACGGTGTGCTGATCACGTACATTGGGAACTAGGATGCCGAAACCAGCGGCTACTTTTCTGCTGGATTTTGTGGCAAGGTGGGTGTTAGAAGCGTAGAGTGCTGCCAGAGATTTGCAAATGGCCAGCGATCCCAGCCGCAGAGAGGCGAGCAGGGCCGCAAGTTGTTGTCTACTCAAACTAACTGGCGAATTAATCGAAGAAGAGCAGCATTTATCCCCAGCGGTAACGATTGGCGGAACCTCACAAAAAGCCACAACCGGAGTAACAGCGAGCTTTGTAAGCGAGGAGCTGGCGGATATACTGGCTGCTGAAGGAAAGATTGCAAGCACGAGGAGGCAAGTTAAGTTGGCAGATGTCAGGTGCAGCGGGATAAACACACAGCTCGAGGTCGAAATCGAGTTCGGCAGCAAACGAATACCCATGAGCCTGCTGATCCTACGAGGAGTGGTAGACTCGCTGGTGCTAGGATGGAATTTTCTCATAGGAGTCGGCGCGGAAATAAAGTGTGCTGGACATACGGTGGTGATCCTAGAAAGAAGAAGGCACAACGGATGGCTCTAGTAAAACTTGTCTGTGGCAGTGGTGCAAATCACCTCTGAGGAATGCGATGTTGAAAAATTACTAGAGCAGGAGCTCGCAGAACTTCAAACAATGAGTGGAACATCCAACATAGCCGAGCACCGAATCACCATGAGATACGACAAGCCAATCAAACAAATATATACAGAGAAGTGATGCATAGAACACTCGAGAAGTCCGTAAAGCCCCCCGATTGTCGTGGTGAAAAAGAAGACAGGTCAGTGAAGGCTTTGTGTCGACTTTAGACAGATCAATGCCAAATCAATCAAAGATGCAAATCCGAAACCAAGGATAAATTTCATCTTGGACCAGTTGAGGGGGCGAGATACATAGGCATTCTAGATTTGAAAGAGTGCTACTGGCGAATTCCCCTAGAAGAAATAGCAGGCTATTCACGGCGTTCACAGTACCAGGAATGTTAGTTTTCCAGTAAAAAGTAATGCCATTTGGCTTGCACTCCGCTTCGGCGACTTTCCAGAGTGCACTGGATCAGGTTATAGGACCGGAGATGTAACCACACGCGTTTGCGTACCAAGACGACATCATCGTCACTGACGGAATCTGAAAGAAGTTTTCCGACGCCTAAAGCAGGCAAACCCCAGAATAAATCCCGAGAAATGTCAATTCCTCAGATCTGTTTTACATGGGACACCGCGTTACAAATCAAGGAATCGGAACTGATCCCGAAAAGGTAGCAGCCATAGCCAAGTTGGAACCACTTACCACCATCCGGGAATTGCGCCAATATTAGGCGTACCATCTTTGTAAAGGCGGTTCGTGCTCGACTTTGCTCGAACAGTGAAACCATTAAGTGATCTACTGCGGAAAGGCACGAAATGGACATGGACTACAGATCACCAACAGGCATTCGAGGAGGTAAAGGCAGTATAGGGGCAGTCCTGACCCAGGAAACAGAAAGGGGCGAGAAAGTCATTGCGTATTCAAGCCGGACCCTGAATGGCGCGGAAAAGAACTATTCAATCAGCGAAAAGGAATGCCTGGCAATCGTGTGGGCGATCCGGAAGCTCAAACCATACTTTGAAGGATACTACTTCAAAGTGGTAACTGATATGGTCAGTTAAATGGTTGAACCTCATGGAGGGAAGCGCGTAATTTAGGCATATCCCTCACAGAGCAGGCAGCGAACCCATGGGAGCACCGTGTCCCACGGAGGCTGAGGAAAACCGTCCTGAAGCAGACGAAAAAGAGTTATACAAGAAAACAAATTCTCGCGAAACAAATCAAGAGAACCACAACAATTTACGTGTAGAAGATGCAAGAATACGGTGGACACCAAGCGCCCATCGACGGACCACGCCAATGGACTCCGAACAACTATAAACCACCAGAACGCATTATGGAGGCCACCTATTGCTAATCAGAGACCACCCAACGCAGCACCGAGAGCCCACAGGTCACAGACGCACGTCGTAAACCCACACGAAGCCTGCAGACAATGTGCTGATCACGTACATTGAGATGAAGGATGCCGAAACCAGCGGCTACTTCTCTGCTGGATTTGCGGCAAGGTGGGTGTTAGAAGCGTAGAGTGCTGCCAGAGATTTGCAAATGGCCAGCGATCCCAGCCGCAGAGAGGCGAGCAGGGGTCGCAAGGTGTTGTCTACCCAAACTAACTAACGAATTAATCGAAGAAGAGCAGCATTTATCCGCAGCGGTAACGATTGGAGGAACATCACAAAAGCCACAGCCGGAGTAACAGCGAGCTTTGTAAGCGAGGAGCTGGCGGATATACTGGCTGCTGAAGGAAAGATTGAAAGGACGAGGAGGCAAGTTAGGTTGGCAGATGTCAGGTGCAGCGGGATAAACACACAGCTCGAGGTAGAGATCGAGATCGGCAACAAACGACTACCCATGAGCCTGCTGATCCTACCAGGTGTGGTAGACTCGCTGGTGCTAGGATGGAATTTTCTCATAAGATTCGGCGCCGAAATAAAGTGTGCTGGACATACGGTGGTGATCCCAGAAAAAGGAAGGCACAACGGATGGCTCGAGTAAGACTTGTCTGTGGCAGTGGTGCAAATCACCACTGAGGATTGCGATGTTGAAAAATTACTAGAGCAGGAGCTCGCAGAAGTTCAAACAATGAGTGGAACATCCAACGTAGCAAAGCACCGAATCACCATGAGAGACGACAAGCCAATCAAACAAATATACTACCCGAAAGTTCAAAGGTTCAAAGGGAAATCAATGCGAAAGTTGACGAGTTACTAGAGAAGGGATTCATAGAACACTCGAGAAGTCCGTACAGCTTTCCGATTGTCATGGTGAAAAAGAAGCCAGGTCAGTGGAGGCTTGTGTCGACTTTAGACAGATCAATGCCAAATCAATCAAAGATGCAAATCCGAAACCAAGGATAAATTTCATCTTGGACCAGTTGAGGAAGGCGAGACACATAAGCATTCTAGATTTGAAAGATGGCTACTGGCGAATTCCCCTAGAAGAAGATAGCAGGCTATTCACGGCGTTCACAGTACCAGGAATGTTAGTTTTCCAGTAAAAAGTAATGCCATTTGGCTTGCACTCCGCTTCGGCGACTTTCCAGAGAGCACTGGATCAGGTTATAGGACCGGAGATGTCACCACACGCGTTTGCGTACCAAGACGACATCATCGTGTTCGGACGTACTCTGGAGGAACACAGGCAAACCTCAGAATAAATCCCGAGAAATGTCAATTCCTCAGAACTGTTTACATGGGACACCGCGTTACAAATCAAGGAATCGAAAAGGTAGCAGCCATAGCCCAGTTGGAACCACTTACCACCATCCGGGAACTGCGCCAATACTTAGTCGTAGCATCTTTGTAAAGGCGGTTTCGTGCTCGATTTTGCTCGAACAGTGAAACCATTAAGTGAACTACTGCGGAAAGGAACGAAATGGACATGGACTACAGATCACCAACAGGCACTCGAGGATGTAAAGGCAAAGCTAGTGGCCGATCTTGTGCTAGCACGTCCAGATTTCGTTAAACCATTCGTGCTGCAGACAGACGCAAGCTATTATGGTATAGGGGCAGTCCTGACGCAGGAAACAGAAAGCGGCGAGGAAGTCATTTCGTATTCAAGCCGGACCCTGAATGGCGCGGAAAAAGAACTATTCAACCAGTGAAAAGGAATGCCTGGCAATCGTGTGGGCGATCCGGAAGCTCAAGCCATACTTTGAAGGATACCGCTTCAAAGTGGTAACTGTCCATATGGCGCTTAAATGATTGAACCCATATCCCTCACAGAGCAGGCAGCGAACCCGTGGCAGCATGGGAAACCATTTCTGAAGGAGAATCTAGGCTAGCGCCGCGATATGACAAACCTTATACGGTGGAAGACTTCGTTTCACCAATCTTTTGTTAAGTCCGCCAGCAAGGGAACACAAAAGGAACGAACCGTCCAAGTCAGTGAGCTTCAACAACAAACACAACAACTCGGTACAGACAAGCAAGGACAACACAAGGATGCAACAACAAGCGGTGCCAGAGTCTTTGTAGAACGCAGGACACAATCGCATGCACCAAAAGAGCGGGCTATAACGTCGGGCATATACCAGAGTCTTTTTAGAACGCAGGACACAAGGAGGCACAGTGACCAAGACAACGAGGCAAACGGATTCTGCGTCGTGCATGAAGCCAGAGTCATCCGTTGATACGCCGCGTAGTTAAGGTGATGCACAGGACAAGAAACCGAAAGACCGCAGGCCAACAACAATCCGTAGCGTCGGCGGACTATGTACGAATCGCGGAAGACAAGACCAAATCTTTGTTTTCCCTTGGAAAAGGGGAGACGGTACCGCTCGAAAGCTTTACCGTAAAATAACGCGCACACACACAAACGGCCACAATTAAAAAAACACATAAAATGCACTACAGCTTAGCTGGCAATCTGAAATGAGAGATATACGTGAAAACCGGATTTGCAGGGAAACAAATCACTTGCCAACTAAATGCAGAACGCCGCAAGAGAGTGATGAACCGAGCAGGGTCATGACCCCGGCCCCAAGGGCAGGAAAGGTCAAACATGCAATCTTGGGCCAATCTATGAAGGAAAGAGAAAAAAAGTAAACAACAAATCAATAGGAAATTGCTCTTACCATATCATTGTGCGAAGTCACAATAATCAAAAGGATTGGGGCGCTTCGATTTATAGCGGCCAATTGGCACTAGACGATAGTGTCGGATGGTGGGCAGAAAATATGGAAATATCTGCACATGGAGAGCGACATGGGGAACATCGTTAACCACCGGGTGGCAACGCCACACTAGGTCACGGAACCAATTGCAGCTGAAGACCGATCGGCACGGCGTAGAGTGACCATACAACGGAGAGGACAAAACACGGAAATCGAGAAAGTCAACGGGGAAAACGTCTGGGGATGGAATTCAAAAGTCTATGGGGAACGTCTGGGTCGGGAGATTCAAAATCTGGAAGGAGGATCGGCGCTGAAGAACTCAAGAACGAGCTGTGAGCGTCGTGGGAACCATCTGGAAGAACGAGTCGACTAGAAGGCTATAAGTTAACGAGGAAAAGTAAGAGGAGAAGACACGTTGAGGGAAGGATGTCAGAAGTTGGAGTATACCAAGGCAGATAGAATAACGAGTCGACTAGAAGCCTACAGGTTAACGAGGACAAGTACATGGAGAAGACAAGTCGAGGGGATGTCGGAAGTTGGAGTATACCAAGGCAGAGAGAACAACGAGTTTGTTTTTCGTTTCCGAAGTAAGGGGAGAATGTGAGGAGTTGAATAAGTCCCCGTAAGTTAGCAAGCAAGCGGAATAAACGCATGCAAGCAGTGGCCTACCAGTTACCAGTTCTTCTCGGGGTGCTCGTGGTGGCTTCTACTGCCGTTGGCTCGGCCGCTACCAGGGCTTAGGAATGCGTCACCCTTGCCTTTTTGACGCGGACGTGTAGACTTTGTAACGAACTGATTTCCTTTGTTATCTGCTCGCTACGAATGTCGTGCAGCTAGCTCAGAATACGTAAGTGTTCGTCCCACCAAATTTATATATACGTGACCGCCCTGTGAGAACGCACAGAAAGATTGGGAGTATACAGTGATCTTCTATTCACCGACTTCACCCTCGGCCGGGGGGTGTATTGATAATGTAGAACTATGTTCGGCCGTCGTCTCCTTCCCACGTTGAACTTCTCGCTGGATCGTGCTGGCCGCGAAGTTATCTCCTCGCCGGTTTCGCTTGCGATTTCTGTCTGCGGCCTTTGCTCGGCGGGTTTACAGGGATTAGGGATGCGTCAACCGTTTCCCAGACTAGGGTGAACAGGCACTAGTGCTCTCAAGGCGTACCCGTTCGCAAGCCGCAGCCTCCTGTCCCTTGCTTTTTCCCGCCGGTCGCACCGGACGACGGCTCAGTTTCTACTGACGGTTCAAGCGTACACCGGAAGCCGCCAACTCCGTCCCTGGGTCAAACGCCAGTTCTAGACGAACGCTTCCACCCTACCCTCTCTGCTCGCACGACGCGCGTTGTGCATCGTCATGGGGTCCCCGTTGTCCTTGTTCTGCCTCCAGGTATCTCGACCGCTCTGCTCCTTGTTGGCGACTCGGTAAGCTGCCGTTCCTGGGACTCTAGAGGTGAACCGCTGTGCTCTCAAGGCATACACCTTTCGAGACCCAACTGAACAAAACGCGCGTCCTTCCGGACTAAGTCGCACCAGGACCTTGTACAGTTCCTTGCAAGACATCAGGCATACGCCGGAGTTCGCCCAATGCAGTCCCTTGTAGGCAGTGGGGAGGGTATTCAACTCCTCACAACTGGCAGTTATCAATGTCCTCGCTCTGCTCCCTGGTAAATTATCCTGGCTCTGCTCCTTGCCTTCTCCGGCAGGACCAGACGCAGCAGGGTCTTTGGCTCTCGGGATTCGGTCGGCTGCCATTCGGGGACTATAGCAGTTTTGTGCTCTCAACGCATACGTCTTTCGAGGCACCAACCGATCTAATGCGCGTCCTTCCGGGCAAATCGCACCAGGACCTGTACAACTGTCGCAGGACTTCGCCTATACGATCATTATAGCAGGGCGGCTAGTTCTAGACAACTTCCCTTCTGAGCCCACGGATAGCAGGAGCTCGCAGAACTTCAAACAATGAGTGGAACATCCAACATAGCAGAGCGCCGAATCACCATGAAAAATGTAATACTGTTTTGTATTAACAACGCGAACCTTGTGACTGCAGTAGTTCGAGACGATTTATTTTGCGAACTTGTGAAGAAACTATTTCGAAAGCACGACGACGAAAAGGAGTGGTTACCATGACGTTCGATTCATCATTAACTTTAATATTTCAATAATTTCTCTTAGAACCTAATTATGCTACGGTGGCGAGAGAAGAGGCGAATTCGCAAGAGCGCAACGGACGAAAGCTTTATTGGCTCCCGCTCTCGCCCTACAACTAGTAACTTCAAATACAAGCGCCAAGTGCGCAAACACCGCCCCCTTCTGAAGGGACGACGTCCTTCAGCCCAGACGGGCAACAGGGCCAGTCGGTGGACTGCTCGCCGATACTCCCCCTCCTGCCTACTGACGTTCGCCACGCGAACCTTGCTATCGGCGCGGCCGTGCACCGCTACCACTCGTCTATCCTCCACTGCTGGGGCGGATTGTCTCCCGCGACGACGCACGAACCTTTGAAAAGCCAACAAAAACGCATCAGTGGTTAGGTCAGACACTAATTCTAAGTGTACCGCTTTGGACGCAAAACAGACGTACAAGGCCATGTACGACTTGTACGGTGGCTTAACCACGGATACGATACGTTTGTGCTGAAGGACCACAAAAATCAACGCCACAAATATTGAACGGGCGGAGAGCTCGAAGTCTATCTGCTGGAAAGTTCCCCATAATTTGGGTCAAGAGTTGCGGCTTGCAGCGAAAGCAGCGCATGCCCGACCGAACTCTCCGTCGGCAGACTTCTTGAGCATTAACTAGCCGGATTTTCTTGCGCAGACGACTTACGAGAGCTCGTGGGCCAGCGTGACAGTTCGTAACGTGCAGGTATGACACATAGGATCTGACGAAACTGTGAGCTTTTAGACAGCAACAACGGGGAATTTGGCTTCGAACGGGATAGGAGCATTTAATACACCGACCCCCACTCGTAGCAATGTCGAGGAGCACCAATCTAATTTATTTTCCTGAAAAAAAAAGGGTTTAACTTTTGAATATTCGTTGCTACCGGTTAATTTTCCGAATTTTCACTTATGTCGTCACTGAATTTGTGAATTGGATAACTTCGACAATTTTATCAAAAGCGAAATCCAGTTCTCTTGGCGAAATAATTTTTCAAAGGGCTTCGACACCTTTCTGCACCTTTGAATGAAACGAAAAAACCCACACGAACACTCTCAGAAGCTTAAGGTCCGACGAAAGGACTCTATTTTCTGAAGCACATAATTAGCTTGGGCTAACTACGAGAGCTAATGCCGATTTGCGTAGCTCCATCGACATTACATCAGTCGGCAGTTCGAAATGTTTATTTACAGGCCAATTATTTTCTGAGTCTAGCAAGAACGAAGGCCCACCGAATCAAATGGACGTTGTAAGCTCCTCTACGTCACATCCTCGGGACACTATGTCTGCTGGGTTGACTTTCGTAGGAACGTGTCTCCAAATTGCTTTCTCCGACCACTCCTGAATTCTGCAAACACGGTTCGAAACAAAAACCGACAACGACGTGGGATGGGTTTTTGTTCAAGTGTAAAGTGATCTCGGAGGTCTGTCCACAGAAAAACATTCTCAATGGGAGAATTTAGCAATGGCCCTGACACGATTATAGAGATCTTCTATAAGGTGAGCTGCACACAGCTCTAGGCGAGGCAAAGTTTTCGTCTTAAGGGGAGCTACTTGCGATTTGGCGGTCATAAAGACACTTTCAAACCTTCAGCAGTTTGAGGTCCGAACGTAGATGCACGCTCCATACGCTCGCATGGAAGCGTCAGCGAAACCATGTATTTGAATCGGGACTTGTGGATCTGTGTTCACGATCGAGATACTTTAATTTTAGGCAGCTGCAGAAGCGTCGCTTTAAACGTCGCCCATGATGTAAGCAACTGCATCGGTAGCGACTCGTCCCAATCTAATTTTCGTAGCCACAGTTCCCGCATCAACATCTTTACATTTGTGACCAAAGGAAACAAGAGGCCAAGTGAGAAACTTCGTCTCGAAGGCTTTGCAGGTCCTCAACCGCATCCGGCGCCAGTCTACAAATCGTCAACATAAAATCATTCTGAATACCTTTGAGGCTTTGGATGAGTTGCTTGCGCCATCTCTCCTAGCCGCAATAAACACCGGAATCGCCAAAAAGGGTGCTGGCGAAGATCCATATGTAACGGTGTTTAACTTAAGATTTTCAGGGACTCAGAAGGATCTCGTCTCCATACTATGAGCTGGAAATTTCGATCAGCTTCGTCCCACCATCACTAGGGCGATACATCTTTCGACGTCGGCCTTTCTCATTCAACGCTAACCTGCGTGGAAGTACGGCTCGATGCAATCGAAAACTACACTCAACTTAGTTGAAGTACTTTGTGGCCGTAGAACGCATTGGTGGCGGAATGAAATAGTGCGGAGCATTCGAAACATTTTTATTGGTGGAGGACATGTGGCCCATTGAAACATATTCCTCCATGAATTGTAAGATACATCTTCTTCAAACGAAGGGTCCTTTGGCAATTTCCTTTAGACAAAAATCTACGTTTCGCAACTTCGTATGAACGAACCAAGAGTTTTGGGTCAGATTTGAAAGGCAAACGAACCCGAAAATCTACCGGACGACAATCTTTGAGTATTTTCTCAAAGTGTTGTTGACAGCGTTGTTGCTCAGGAGTATGGACTATAGCCTTGGGCGGCAAGTCCTCCACAGACCAAAATTTCTGCAGGGTTTTGTCAATTGACTCCAACGCTTCCTCCTGGCAGCTGAGATGTACCATTTTTTCAGCGTTTTTATTATTTTCAGAGGCACATCTCCCTGATGAAGATGGGGAATTCAGGCCCCTGCTTTATCTGGCCAATAGATAACAGTTCAAAGAACGCCGATAAGCATATTTATTTTTGGGGCTTGAAGAAGAATGGATCTGCCAATGAATATTTTGAGGCACCCTCCACCCGCTGGTGTTCCACCGCTTGATCCGGATGATAACCAGAAATATTTTTATAATCCAAAAATCGGACGACAACTGGCTGTTCCCTACTCGCGACTTCACAATCGTGTGTATTTTTTTTGTGCCTTGGGCATTAGTTCCACCAAACGCCTCGCAAGCTCATGCACACGTCCTCTCCTGTAATTTTGAGCCTCTGAGCGAGCTCATCGGTCACAAAATTTATTTGTGAACCAGAGTCGAGCAACGCTCGAGCTAATACAAACTCGCCACTTTTGGTTTGGACGCTCACAGCATCAGTTGCAAGAATACTCGATCCGATGCATTCGCATGCAAACATGCGACGTGGATGGAGACTCCTGCATGAGCGTGGGCTGAGGAGGGAGTGGCAACGCGAGATTTGTGTTTGGGGAATATATGTGTAGCAAAGTGTGATGTGAGGAATTGCACACTCTACATCTGTTCGATTTGCATTTTTTGACCGTGTGACCCTTACTTAAGCAGTTAATGCATAAGGGTGCTCTTTTAGCGAAATCGAATCTTTGCTGAACTGCTAGGGCTGCGAAGGAAGCGCAGTTTCCTATCTGATGTTCAGCAAAGTTGCAATACACGCATTGAACAGAGTCGTTCCTGGCAGCGACAAACGAAAAACTCCTATTTCCATTCTTCTTAGGGTTAGATTGGGTCTGCTGAACAGTTTTGGGCTTGGAAGCCTCTTCCGCGACCATGTGTTGGTATCGCCTGTTGAGGGCCGCCTCGCATTCGCTCCAAAGTGGAAGCGACGTATAATTTAACTGTTCTTCCCATTTTCTTTTAGTTCTTTTAACACGAATTAAACGATTGAATTTTTACAATATCGTGTTAAGTGTTATCTTTGTCAACGAAAGTTTCGAAAAGGCTTATAACATTTTTAAATTCGGAGTGTTTTCCGCTAAAAGTTGGGAGCGCAACGCTCGGTAGACGGCATTGAGGCGGGCGATTTGCTGGCGGAGCGGATTTCTCGATATTATTTTGTTTGCACTTATTTAAAATCGATAACAGCAATGACTTTGTCATTACGGCCCTCTCTTTTAACTCTTCGCGGTATACATCTTCTGTATCTTTTACTTCTATTTGGTTTTGCAAAAATGAAGCATGTTCAATGTGCGTATTTACAATCTCTAATCGACACTCAAGCTCAACCGGATTTACTGATAATTTAGCTTCTTTAAAATGGCGATAAGTTCGGTTAATACTTTTCATGCAAACATCTCGGTGGTGTTCAAGCTCTTCGATATCCTTAGTTGCCATTGCGTTCATTGTATTTATTTGTTGGTATCGAAGAGGTGTTAAATACTTATTTTTATTAAATTATTTATTTGTTAAATAATCTAATAAAAATCAACGAGTGTAAGGGAGCTAAGTGCCGAGAGAAGTAAGCGAAAATATCTAAATATGGTTTTTATTATTTTATATAAACCCGGCGACAGTAATATGCCGCACTCACGCACTGTAGGGGAGCTCTCAAGCTCAAGCGTACCGAAAAAACGAAAAAACGTTAGGCAGACCGAAAATTGCACTGCTGCAGCGATCGAGAACGAAAACGACAAAGATAACTCGAAATAGCGGCAGCGGTGTCGGTGTGCGTGTGTATGTGTATGTGTTCGTGGCTAGCGGCTCTTCCTATGCAAATGCTAACGGAGAATGATACACTGACCGATAACTAAGGGCAAAGAATATATAAGCCTGACCGAAAGGCGCGCCAAAATTATGAAAAGCGGGGAAAATTGGAAAAGCGCGGGAAAATTCTAAAAAGCGCGGGAAATGTTCAGAAAAATGCGGCGAAAGTTTTGCCGTTAATTTTTGAGAACTACACTTTTCACACTTTTTTCCAGCTGTTTTATTTATACCTAAATTGGTGCTCACTACGACGAAATTGGTGGAATTAAGTTCGCACTAATTATTTATTTATTTATTTGCTTGTTTATGGCCAAAGCGATTCACATATAATTCGAAATATATTATGTTTATTGTAGAATTTTGGTTGTTAGTACATGCAAATTTTTATTTCTTGGTAGAATGCTCACTATCTACCGATTTTTACACGAATGCAAAAAGTTGAAAGATGGGCCAAAACACAATTGACAAAACGCCACAGATTAACTTTCAACTTTTAGCACTCTATACCTGGATGGTCGACTTGACAATTGCAAATTCCTTTTCATCTTTCATTTGGCGGCTGCAGCAAATTAAGCAATTAAATTTGCAGAAATGTGTGGGGCAACTCAAGGAACGGCAGAAAATTTCCAGCGACGAAATATAGGTGAATTTAATTTTTTGGCCGAACCGACACGCATAAATTGCTTTTGTGTTTTTGTTAGTTTTTTTAGAGTTTTTCACCGAAAAAATTTAACAACTCGCGAAGTCTTCTGCTATCACGTCGGGGTCACCATGAAAATTTAATACTGTTTTGTATTAACAACGCGAACCTTGTGACTGCAGTAGTTCGAGACGATTTATTTTGCGAAACTTGTGAAGAAACTATTTCGAAAGCACGACGACGAAAAGGAGTGGTTACAATGACGATCGATTCATCACTAACATTAATATTTCAATAATTCCTCTTAGAACCTAACTTATGCTACGGTGGCGAGAGACGGGGCGAATTCGCAAGAGCGAACGGACGAAAGCTTTATTGGCTCCCGCTCTCGCCCTACAACTAAAATCTAATACAAGCGCCAAGTGCCCAAACAGACGACAAGCCAATCAAACAAAGATACTACCGAAAAATTCAAAGGTTCAAGGGAAATCAATGCGAAAGTCGACGAGTTGCTATAGAAGGGATGCATAGAACACTCGAGAAGTCCGTACAGCTCCCCGATTGTCATGGTGAAAAAGAAGACAGGTCAGTGGAGGCTTTGTGTCGACTTTAGACAGATCAATGCCAAATCAATCAAAGATGCATATCCGATGCCAAGGATAAATAACATCATGGACCAGTTGAGAGAGGCGAGATACACAAGCATTCTAGATTTGATGGCTACTGGCAAATTCCCCTAGAAGAAATAGCAGGCTATTCACGGCGTTCACGATATCAGGAAAGGGACTTTTCCAGTGGAAAGTAATGCCATTTGGCTTGCACTCCGCTTCGGCGCCTATCCAGAGAGCACTGGATCAGGTTATACGACCGGAGATGTCAGATTTCGATAAGCCATTCGTGCTGCAGATAGTCGCAAGCGATTATGGTATAGCGGCAGTCCTGACGCAGGAAACAGAAAGCGGCGAGGAAGTCATTTCGTATTCAAGCCGGACCCTGAATGGCGCGGAAAAGAACTATTCAACCAGTGAAAAGGAATGCCTGGCAATCGTGTGGGCGATCCGGAAGCTCAAACCATACTTTGAAGGATACCGCTTCAAAGTAATAACTGTCCGTATGGCGCTTAAATGGTTGAACCTCAAATCCCTCACAGAGCAGGCAGGGAAGACGTGGCAGCATGGGAGCACTGTGTCCCACGGAGGCTGAGTAAAACCGTTCTGAAGGAGAATCACGACTCACCAGCCGCTGAACACGTGGGAAATCGGAAAACGATTTCAGGCTAGCGCCGCGATATGACGGACCTGATACGGTGGTACACTTCGTTTCACCAGTCTTTTGTAAAGTCCGCCACAAGGGAACACACAAAAGAACGAACCGTCCAAGTCAGTGAGCTTCAACAAAAAACACAACAACTCGGTACAGACAGGCACGGACAACACAAGGATGCAATAAAATGCACTACAGCTGAGCTGGCAATCTGAAATGAGAGATATACAAATTAAGTTTGTAACTAGTAAATTTGATAAAAAAAATATATTTTTTATTTTTTTAAAGCATTTTTATTTAATTTCACAAGTACAATAACTTTATTTTTCACATTCGAATTTTTTACTTCCGAACTGATTCTTGATCAAAGATGGACTGCACGGTTAATTCTATAATCTTATCCAACGAACCTCGGCCAGAAGCTTTTCTTTGAGCTTCTAGAACTTTTCATTTTGTTTAGAATATAAGCTTAGGATGAAATCATGGCATCCTTTTGTGAAATTCAAATGTGCTGACCGATGCATTTTGTTTGGGCTTGGATCGCAATAGTTTGAACTTAGAACGCAATTGATTGGGCTTCGAGTGGAAATTTATGTTTACTTAAGTTTTGTTTGTTTATCTTGGTAGGGAAACCAAGAGCGAACCCCAAAGCCAAAGCCATGGGCAAAGACAAAGGCAAATGCAAAGGCATAGGCAAAATTGCTTAAATTGAATTTTGAAAATTGTTTATTAATTCCATAAGCGGCCCGGTTTCACGGGTTGGTTAACTTACATGAAAACCGGGTTTGCAGGGAAACAAACCACTTGCCAACTAAATGCAGAACGCCGCAAGAGAGTGATGAACCGAGATGTGTCATTGACCCCGGCCCCAAGGGCAGAAAAGGTCAAACCTGCAATCTTGGGCCAAGCTATGAAGGAAAGAGACAATAAGTATACAAGAAATTGCTCTTACCATGTGCGAAGTCACCATAATCAAAGGGATGGGGGGGGCATCGACTTATAGCGGCCAATTGGCACGGCAAAGGAAACAGGGTTTCAGAGAGTCATTCAAGGAATACATGGTCGACATGCAGACCATGATGAGACCACTCGGCTACTACCCAAAGGAAACACTCGAGCTGATACGGGAAAACTGCACGTCTGATCTCAGGATTTCCCTGATCTAAAATCTCTAATGATGTTGCCTGATGAGTATGAAGAACTCGAATAGATCGTGAAGCGTTAATACAAGAAACAAATTCTCGCGAAAAATCAACAGAACCACAACAAGTTACGTGTAGAAGATGCAAAGAAACGGAGGACACCAAGCGCCCATCGACGGACCACGCCACGCCGGACTCCGAACAACTATAACCACCAGAACGCATTATGGAGGTCACCTATTGCTAATCAGAGACCACCCAACGCAGCACCGAAAGCCCACAGGTCACAGGCGCACTTCGTAAACCCACACGAAGCTTGCAGACGGTGTGCTGATCACGTACATTGGGAACTAGGATGCCGAAACCAGCGGCTACTTTTCTGCTGGATTTTGTGGCAAGGTGGGTGTTAGAAGCGTAGAGTGCTGCCAGAGATTTGCAAATGGCCAGCGATCCCAGCCGCAGAGAGGCGAGCAGGGCCGCAAGTTGTTGTCTACTCAAACTAACTGGCGAATTAATCGAAGAAGAGCAGCATTTATCCCCAGCGGTAACGATTGGCGGAACCTCACAAAAGCCACAACCGGAGTAACAGCGAGCTTTGTAAGCGAGGAGCTGGCGGATATACTGGCTGCTGAAGGAAAGATTGCAAGCACGAGGAGGCAAGTTAAGTTGGCAGATGTCAGGTGCAGCGGGATAAACACACAGCTCGAGGTCGAAATCGAGTTCGGCAGCAAACGAATACCCATGAGCCTGCTGATCCTACGAGGAGTGGTAGACTCGCTGGTGCTAGGATGGAATTTTCTCATAGGAGTCGGCGCGGAAATAAAGTGTGCTGGACATACGGTGGTGATCCTAGAAAGAAGAAGGCACAACGGATGGCTCTAGTAAAACTTGTCTGTGGCAGTGGTGCAAATCACCTCTGAGGAATGCGATGTTGAAAAATTACTAGAGCAGGAGCTCGCAGAACTTCAAACAATGAGTGGAACATCCAACATAGCCGAGCACCGAATCACCATGAGATACGACAAGCCAATCAAACAATATATACAGAGAAGTGATGCATAGAACACTCGAGAAGTCCGTAAAGCCCCCCGATTGTCGTGGTGAAAAAGAAGACAGGTCAGTGAAGGCTTTGTGTCGACTTTAGACAGATCAATGCCAAATCAATCAAAGATGCAATCCGAAACCAAGGATAAATTTCATCTTGGACCAGTTGGGGGCGAGATACATAGGCATTCTAGATTTGAAAGAGTGCTACTGGCGAATTCCCCTAGAAGAAAATAGCAGGCTATTCACGGCGTTCACAGTACCAGGAATGTTAGTTTTCCAGTAAAAAGTAATGCCATTTGGCTTGCACTCCGCTTCGGCGACTTTCCAGAGTGCACTGGATCAGGTTATAGGACCGGAGATGTAACCACACGCGTTTGCGTACCAAGACGACATCATCGTCACTGACGGAATCTGAAAGAAGTTTTCCGACGCCTAAAGCAGGCAAACCCCAGAATAAATCCCGAGAAATGTCAATTCCTCAGATCTGTTTTACATGGGACACCGCGTTACAAATCAAGGAATCGGAACTGATCCCGAAAAGGTAGCAGCCATAGCCAAGTTGGAACCACTTACCACCATCCGGGAATTGCGCCAATATTAGGCGTACCATCTTTGTAAAGGCGGTTCGTGCTCGACTTTGCTCGAACAGTGAAACCATTAAGTGATCTACTGCGGAAAGGCACGAAATGGACATGGACTACAGATCACCAACAGGCATTCGAGGAGGTAAAGGCAGTATAGGGGCAGTCCTGACCCAGGAAACAGAAAGGGGCGAGAAAGTCATTGCGTATTCAAGCCGGACCCTGAATGGCGCGGAAAAGAACTATTCAATCAGCGAAAAGGAATGCCTGGCAATCGTGTGGGCGATCCGGAAGCTCAAACCATACTTTGAAGGATACTACTTCAAAGTGGTAACTGATATGGTCAGTTAAATGGTTGAACCTCATGGAGGGAAGCGCGTAATTTAGGCATATCCCTCACAGAGCAGGCAGCGAACCCATGGGAGCACCGTGTCCCACGGAGGCTGAGGAAAACCGTCCTGAAGCAGACGAAAAAGAGTTATACAAGAAAACAAATTCTCGCGAAACAAATCAAGAGAACCACAACAATTTACGTGTAGAAGATGCAAAGAATACGGTGGACACCAAGCGCCCATCGACGGACCACGCCAATGGACTCCGAACAACTATAACCACCAGAACGCATTATGGAGGCCACCTATTGCTAATCAGAGACCACCCAACGCAGCACCGAGAGCCCACAGGTCACAGACGCACGTCGTAAACCCACACGAAGCCTGCAGACAATGTGCTGATCACGTACATTGAGATGAAGGATGCCGAAACCAGCGGCTACTTCTCTGCTGGATTTGCGGCAAGGTGGGTGTTAGAAGCGTAGAGTGCTGCCAGAGATTTGCAAATGGCCAGCGATCCCAGCCGCAGAGAGGCGAGCAGGGGTCGCAAGGTGTTGTCTACCCAAACTAACTAACGAATTAATCGAAGAAGAGCAGCATTTATCCGCAGCGGTAACGATTGGAGGAACATCACAAAAAGCCACAGCCGGAGTAACAGCGAGCTTTGTAAGCGAGGAGCTGGCGGATATACTGGCTGCTGAAGGAAAGATTGAAAGGACGAGGAGGCAAGTTAGGTTGGCAGATGTCAGGTGCAGCGGGATAAACACACAGCTCGAGGTAGAGATCGAGATCGGCAACAAACGAATACCCATGAGCCTGCTGATCCTACCAGGTGTGGTAGACTCGCTGGTGCTAGGATGGAATTTTCTCATAAGATTCGGCGCCGAAATAAAGTGTGCTGGACATACGGTGGTGATCCCAGAAAAAGGAAGGCACAACGGATGGCTCGAGTAAGACTTGTCTGTGGCAGTGGTGCAAATCACCACTGAGGATTGCGATGTTGAAAAATTACTAGAGCAGGAGCTCGCAGAAGTTCAAACAATGAGTGGAACATCCAACGTAGCAAAGCACCGAATCACCATGAGAGACGACAAGCCAATCAAACAAATATACTACCCGAAAGTTCAAAGGTTCAAAGGGAAATCAATGCGAAAGTTGACGAGTTACTAGAGAAGGGATTCATAGAACACTCGAGAAGTCCGTACAGCTTTCCGATTGTCATGGTGAAAAAGAAGCCAGGTCAGTGGAGGCTTTGTGTCGACTTTAGACAGATCAATGCCAAATCAATCAAAGATGCAAATCCGAAACCAAGGATAAATTTCATCTTGGACCAGTTGAGGAAGGCGAGACACATAAGCATTCTAGATTTGAAAGATGGCTACTGGCGAATTCCCCTAGAAGAAGATAGCAGGCTATTCACGGCGTTCACAGTACCAGGAATGTTAGTTTTCCAGTAAAAAGTAATGCCATTTGGCTTGCACTCCGCTTCGGCGACTTTCCAGAGCACTGGATCAGGTTATAGGACCGGAGATGTCACCACACGCGTTTGCGTACCAAGACGACATCATCGTGTTCGGACGTACTCTGGAGGAACACAGGCAAACCTCAGAATAAATCCCGAGAAATGTCAATTCCTCAGAACTGTTTTACATGGGACACCGCGTTACAAATCAAGGAATCGAAAAGGTAGCAGCCATAGCCCAGTTGGAACCACTTACCACCATCCGGGAACTGCGCCAATACTTAGTCGTAGCATCTTTGTAAAGGCGGTTCGTGCTCGATTTTGCTCGAACAGTGAAACCATTAAGTGAACTACTGCGGAAAGGAACGAAATGGACATGGACTACAGATCACCAACAGGCACTCGAGGATGTAAAGGCAAAGCTAGTGGCCGATCTTGTGCTGCACGTCCAATTTCGTTAAACATTCGTGCTGCAGACAACCAAGCTATTATGTATAGGGCAGTCCTGACGCAGGAAACAGAAAGCGGCGAGGAAGTCATTTCGTATTCAAGCCGGACCCTGAATGGCGCGGAAAAGAACTATTCAACCAGTGAAAAGGAATGCCTGGCAATCGTGTGGGCGATCCGAAGCTCAAGCCATACTTTGAAGGATACCGCTTCAAAGTGGTAACTGTCCATATGGCGCTTAAATGATTGAACCCATATCCCTCACAGAGCAGGCAGCGAACCCGTGGCAGCATGGGAACCATTCTGAAGGAGAATCTAGGCTAGCGCCGCGATATGACAAACCTTATACGGTGGAAGACTTCGTTTCACCAATCTTTTGTTAAGTCCGCCACAAGGGAACACAAAAGGAACGAACCGTCCAAGTCAGTGAGCTTCAACAACAAACACAACAACTCGGTACAGACAAGCAAGGACAACACAAGGATGCAACAACAAGCGGTGCCAGAGTCTTTGTAGAACGCAGGACACAATCGCATGCACCAAAAGAGCGGGCTATAACGTCGGGCATATACCAGAGTCTTTTTAGAACGCAGGACACAAGGAGGCACAGTGACCAAGACAACGAGGCAAACGGATTCTGCGTCGTGCATGAAGCCAGAGTCATCCGTTGATACGCCGCGTAGTTAAGGTGATGCACAGGACAAGAAACCGAAAAGACCGCAGGCCAACAACAATCCGTAGCGTCGGCGGACTATGTACGAATCGCGGAAGAACAAGACCAAATCTTTGTTTTCCCCTTGGAAAAAGGGGAGACGGTACCGCTCGAAAGCTTTACCGTAAAATAACGCGCACACACACAAACGGCCACAATTAAAAAACACATAAAATGCACTACAGCTTAGCTGGCAATCTGAAATGAGAGATATACGTGAAAACCGGATTTGCAGGGAAACAAATCACTTGCCAACTAAATGCAGAACGCCGCAAGAGAGTGATGAACCGAGCAGGGTCATTGACCCCGGCCCCAAGGGCAGGAAAGGTCAAACATGCAATCTTGGGCCAATCTATGAAGGAAAGAGAAAAAAAGTAAACAACAAATCAATAGGAAATTGCTCTTACCATATCATTGTGCGAAGTCACAATAATCAAAGGATTGGGGCGCTTCGATTTATAGCGGCCAATTGGCACTAGACGATAGTGTCGGATGGTGGGCAGAAAATACTGGAAATATCTGCACATGGAGAGCGACACTGGGGAACATCGTTAACACCGGGTGGCAACGCCACACTAGGTCACGGAACCAATTGCAGCTGAAGACCGATCGGCACGGCGTAGAGTGACCATACAACGGAGACAAAACACGGAAATCGAGAAAGTCAACGGGGAAAACGTCTGGGGATGGAATTCAAAAGTCTATGGGGAAACGTCTGGGTCGGGAGATTCAAAATCTGGAAGGAGGATCGGCGCTGAAGAACTCAAGAACGAGCTGTGAGCGTCGTGGGAACCATCTGGAAGAACGAGTCGACTAGAAGGCTATAAGTTAACGAGGAAAAGTAAGAGGAGAAGACACGTTGAGGGAAGGATGTCAGAAGTTGGAGTATACCAAGGCAGATAGAATAACGAGTCGACTAGAAGCCTACAGGTTAACGAGGACAAGTACATGGAGAAGACAAGTCGAGGGAAGGATGTCGGAAGTTGGAGTATACCAAGGCAGAGAGAACAACGAGTTTGTTTTTCGTTTCCGAAGTAAGGGGAGAATGTGAGGAGTTGAATAAGTCCCCGTAAGTTAGCAAGCAAGCGGAATAAACGCATGCAAGCAGTGGCCTACCAGTTACCAGTTCTTCTCGGGGTGCTCGTGGTGGCTTCTACTGCCGTTGGCTCGGCCGCTACCAGGGCTTAGGAATGCGTCACCCTTGCCTTTTTGACGCGGACGTGTAGACTTTGTAACGAACTGATTTCCTTTGTTATCTGCTCGCTACGAATGTCGTGCAGCTAGCTCAGAATACGTAAGTGTTCGTCCCACCAAATTTATATATACGTGACCGCCCTGTGAGAACGCACAGAAAGATTGGGAGTATACAGTGATCTTCTATTCACCGACTTCACCCTCGGCCGGGGTGGTGTATTGATAATGTAGAACTATGTTCGGCCGTCGTCTCCTTCCCACGTTGAACTTCTCGCTGGATCGTGCTGGCCGCGAAGTTATCTCCCTCGCCGGTTTCGCTTGCGATTTCTTCTGCTGCCTTTGGCTCGGCGGGTTTACAGGGATTAGGGATGCGTCACCGTTCCCAGACTAGGGTGAACAGGCACTGTGCTCTCAAGGCGTACGCCGTTCGCAGCCGCAGCCTCCTGTCCCTTGCTTTTTCCCGGCTCGCACCGGACGACGGCTCAGTTTCTACCTGACGGTTCAAGCGTACACCGGAAGCCGCCAACTCCGTCCCTGGGTCAAACGCCAGGTTCTAGACGAACGCTTCCACCCTACCCTCTCTGCTCGCACGACGCTCGTTGTTCATCGTCATGGGGTCCCCGTTGTCCTTGTTCTGCCTCCAGGTATCTCGACCGGCTCTGCTCCTTGTTGGCGACTCGGTAAGCTGCCGTTCTGGGACTCTAGAGGTGAACCGCTGTGCTCTCAAGGCATACACCTTTCGAGACACCAACTGAACAAACGCGCGTCCTTCCGGACTAGTCGCACCAGGACCTTGTACAGTTCCTGCAAGACGATCAGGCATACGCCGGAGTTCGCCAATGCAGTCCTTGTAGGCAGTGGGGAGGTATTCAACTCCTCACAACTTGCAGTTATCAATGTCCTCGCTCTGCTCCCTGGTAAATTATCCTGGCTCTGCTCCTTGCCTTCTCCGGCAGGACCAGACGCAGCAGGGTCTTTGGCTCTCGGGATTCGGTCGGCTGCCATTCGGGGACTATAGCAGTTTTGTGCTCTCAACGCATACGTCTTTCGAGGCACCAACCGATCTAATGCGCGTCCTTCCGGGCAAATCGCACCAGGACCTGTACAACTGTCGCAGGACTTCGCCTATACGATCATTATAGCAGGGCGGCTAGTTCTAGACAACTTCCCTTCTGAGCCCACGGATAGCAGGAGCTCGCAGAACTTCAAACAATGAGTGGAACATCCAACATAGCAGAGCGCCGAATCACCATGAAAATGTAATACTGTTTTGTATTAACAACGCGAACCTTGTGACTGCAGTAGTTCGAGACGATTTATTTTGCGAAACTTGTGAAGAAACTATTTCGAAAGCACGACGACGAAAAGGAGTGGTTACAATGACGTTCGATTCATCATTAACTTTAATATTTCAATAATTTCTCTTAGAACCTAAATTATGCTACGGTGGCGAGAGAAGAGGCGAATTCGCAAGAGCGAACGGACGAAAGCTTATTGGCTCCCGCTCGCCCTACAACTAGTAACTTCAAATACAAGCGCCAAGTGCGCAAACACCGCCCCCTTCTGAAGGGACGACGTCCTTCAGCCCAGAACGGGCAACAGGGCCAGTCGGTGGACTGCTCGCCGATACTCCCCCTCCTGCCTACTGACGTTCGCCACGCGAACCTTGCTATCGGCGCTGCCGTGCACCGCTACCACTCGTCCTATCCTCCACTGCTGGGGCGGATTGTCTCCCGCGACGACGCACGAACCTTTGAAAAGCCAACAAAAACGCATCAGTGGTTAGGTCAGACACTAATTCTAAGTGTACCGCTTTGGACGCAAAACAGACGTACAAGGCCGTACGACTTGTACGGTGGCTTACCACGGATACGATACGTTGTGCTGAAGGGACCACAAAAATCAACGCCACAAATATTGAACGGGCGGAGAGCTCGAAGTCTATCTGCTGGCAAGTTCCCATAATTTGGGTCAAGAGTTGCGGCTTGCAGCGAAAGCAGCGCATGCCGACCGAACTCGTCGGCAGACTTCTTGAGCATTAACTAGCCAGATTTTCTGCGCAGACGACTTACGAGAGCTCGTGGGCCAGCGTGACAGTTCGTAACGTGCAGGTATGACACATAGGATCTGACGAACTGTGAGCTTTTAGACAGCAACAACGGGAATTTGGCTTCGTACGGGATAGGAGCATTCAATAACCGACCCCCAACTCGTAGCAATGTCGAGGAGCACCAATAATTTATTTTCCTGAAAAAAAGGGTTTAACTTTTGAATATTCGTTGCTACCGGTTATTTTCCGAATTTTACTTATGTCGTCCTGAACTGTGAAATTGGACAACTTCGACAATTTTATCAAAAGCGAAATCCAGTTCTCTTGGCGAAATACTTTTTTCAAAGGGCTTCGACACCTTTCTGCACCTTTGAATAAAACGAAAAACCCACACGAAACTCTCAGAAGCTTCAGGTGCGACGAAAAGGACTCTATTTTCTGAAGCACATAATTTGGCTTGGGCTAACTACGAGAGCTATGCCGATTTGCGTAGCTCCATCGACATTACATCAGCCGGCAGTTCGAAATGTTTATTTACAGGCCAATTATTTTCTGAGTCTAGCAAGAACGAAGGCCCACCGAATCAAATGGACGTTGTAAGCTCCTCTACGTCACATCCTCGGGACACTATGTCTGCTGGGTTGACTTTCGTGGGAACGTGTCTCCAAATTGCTTTCTCCGACCACTCCTGAATTTCTGCAACCCGGTTCGAAACAAAAACCGACAACGACGAGGGATGGGTTTTTCAGTGTAAAGTGATCTCGGAGTCTGTCCACAGAAAACATTCTCAATGGGAGAATTTAGCAATGGCCTGACACGATTATAGAGATTCTAAAGGTGAGCTGCACACAGCTAGGCGAGGCAAAGTTTTCGTCTTAAGGGGAGCTACTTTCGATTTGGCGGTCAATAAAGACACTTTCAAACCTTCAGCAGTTTGAGTCCGAACGTAGATGCACGCTCCATACGCTCGCATGGAAGCGTCAGCGAAACCATGTATTTGAATCGGGACTTGTGGATCTGTGTTCACGAATCGAGATACTTAATTTTAGGCAGCTGCAGAAGCGTCGCTTTAAACGTCGCCCATGATGTAAGCAACTGCATCGGTAGCGACTCGTCCCAATCTAATTTTCGTAGCCACAGTTCCCGCATCAACATCTTTACATTTGTGACCAAAGGAAACAAGAGGCCAAGTGAGAAACTTCGTCTCGAAGGCTTTGCAGGTCCTCAACGCATCCGGCGCCAGTCTACAAATCGTCAACAAAAAATCATTCTGAATAACCTTTGAGGCTTTTGGATGAGTTGCTTGCGCCATCTCTCCTAGCCGCAATAAACACCGAATCGCCAAAAAGGGTGCTGGCGAAGATCCATATGTAACGGTGTTTAACTTAAAGATTTTCAGGGACTCAGAAGGATCTCGTCTCCATACTATGAGCTGGAAATTTCGATCAGCTTCGTCCACCATCACTAGGCGATACATCTTTTCGACGTCGGCCTTCTCATTCAACGCTACCTGCGTGGAAGTACGGCTCGATGCATCGAAAACTACACTCAACTTAGTTGAAGTACTTTGTGGCCGTAGAACGCATTGGTGCGGAATGAAATAGTGCGGAGCATTCGAAACATTTTTATTGGTGGAGGACATGTGGCCCATTGAAACATATTCCTCCATGAATTTAAGATACATCTTCTTCAACGAAGGGTCCTTTGGCAATTTCCTTTAGACAAAAATCTACGTTTCGCAACTTCGTATGACGAACCAAGAGTTTTGGGTCAGATTTGAAAGGCAAACGAACCGAAAATCTACCGGACGACAATCTTTGAGTATTTTCTCAAAGTGTTGTTGACAGCGTTGTTGCTCAGGAGTATGGACTATAGCCTTGGGCGGCAAGTCCTCCACAGACCAAAATTTCTGCAGGGTTTTGTCAATTGACTCCAACGCTTCCTCCTGGCAGCTGAGATGTACCATTTTTCAGCGTTTTTATTATTTTCAGAGGCACATCTCCCTGATGAAGATGGGGAATTCAGGCCCCTGCTTTATCTGGCCAATAGATAACAGTTCAAAGAACGCCGATAAGCATATTTATTTTTGGGGCTTGAAGAGAATGGATCTTGCCAAATGGAATATTTTGAGGCACCCTCCACCCGCTGGTGTTCACCGCTTGATCCGGATGATAACCAGAAATTATTTTTTATAATCCAAAAATCGGGACGACAACTGGCTGTTCCCTACTCGCGACTTCACAATCGTGTGATTTTTTGTGCCTTGGGCATTAGTTCCACCAACGCCTCGCAAGCTCATGCACACGTCCTCTCCTGTAATTTTGAGCTCTGAGCGAGCTCATCGGTCACAAAATTTATTTGTGAACCAGAGTCGAGCAACGCTCGAGCTAATACAAACTCGCCACTTTTTGGTTTGGACGCTCACAGCATCAGTTGCAAGAATGACTCGATCCGATGCATTCGCATGCAAAACATGCGACGTGGATGGAGGACTCCTGCATGAGCGTGGGCTGAGGAGGGAGTGGCAACGCGAGATTTGTGTTTGGGGAATATATGTGTAGCAAAGTGTGATGTGAGGAATTGCACACTCTACATCTGTTCGATTTGCATTTTTTGACCGTGGACCCTTACTTAAGCAGTTAATGCATAAGGGTGCTCTTTTAGCGAAATCGAATCTTGCTGAACTGCTAGGGCTGCGAAGGAAGCGCAGTTTCCTATCTGATGTTCAGCAAAGTTGCAATACACGCATTGAACAGAGTCGTTCCTGGCAGCGACAAACGAAAAACTCCTATTTCCATTCTTCTTAGGGTTAGATTGGGTCTGCTGACAGTTTTGGCTTGGAAGCCTCTTCCGCGACCATGTGTTTGGTATCGCCTGTTGAGGGCCCGCCTCGCATTCGCTCCAAAGTGGAAGCGACGTATAATTTAACTGTTCTTCCCATTTTCTTTTAGTTCTTTTAACACGAAATTAAACGATTGAATTTTTACAATATCGTGTTAAGTGTTATCTTTGTCAACGAAAGTTTCGAAAAGGCTTATAACATTTTTAAATTCGGAGTGTTTTCCGCTAAAAGTTGGGAGCGCAACGCTCGGTAGACGGCATTGAGGCGGGCGATTTGCTGGCGGAGCGGATTTCTCGATATTATTTGTGTTGCACTTATTTAAAATCGATAACAGCAATGACTTTGTCATTACGGCCCTCTCTTTTAACTCTTCGCGGTATACATCTTCTGTATCTTTTACTTCTATTTGGTTTTGCAAAAATGAAGCATGTTCAATGTGCGTATTTACAATCTCTAATCGACACTCAAGCTCAACCGGATTACTGATAATTTAGCTTCTTTAAAATGGCGATAAGTTCGGTTAATACTTTTCATGCAAACATCTCGGTGGTGTTCAAGCTCTTCGATATCCTTAGTTGCCATTGCGTTCATTTGTATTTATTTTGTTGGTATCGAAGAGGTGTTAAATACTTATTTTTATTAAATTATTTATTGTTAAATAATCTAATAAAAATCAACGAGTGTAAGGGAGCTAAGTGCCGAGAGAAGTAAAGCGAAAAATATCTAAATATGGTTTTTATATATTTTATATAAACCCGGCGACAGTAATATGCCGCACTCACGCACTGTAGGGGAGCTAACGCTCAAGCTCAAGCGTACCGAAAAAAACGAAAAAACGTTAAGGCAGACCGAAAATTGCACTGCTGCAGCGATCGAGAACGAAAACGACCAAAGATAACTCGAAATAGCGGCAGCGGTGTCGGTGTGCGTGTGTATGTGTATGTGTTCGTGGCTAGCGGCTCTTCCTAGGCAAATGCTAACGGAGAATGATACACTGACCGATAACTAAGGGCAAAGAATATATAAGCCTGATACCGAAAGGCGCGCCAAAATTATGAAAAGCGGGGGAAAATTGGAAAAGCGCGGGAAAATTCTAAAAAGCGCGGGAAAATGTTCAGAAAAATGCGGCGAAAGTTTTTGCCGTTAATTTTTGAGAACTACACTTTTCACACTTTTTTCCAGCTGTTTTTATTTATACCTTAAATTGGTGCTCACTACGACGAAAATTGGTGGAATTAAGTTCGCACTAATTATTTTATTTTATTTTATTTGCTTGTTTATGGGCCAAGCGATTCACATATAATTCGAAATATATTATGTTATTGTAGAATTTTGGTTGTTAGTACATGCAAATTTTTATTTCTTGGTAAGAATGCTCACTATCTACCGATTTTTACACGAATGCAAAAAGTTTGAAAGATGGGCCAAAACACAATTGACAAAACGCCACAGATTAACTTTCAACTTTTAGCACTCTATACCTGGATGGTCGACTTGACAATTGCAAATTCCTTTTCATCTTTCATTTGGCGGCTGCAGCAAATTAAGCAATTAATTTGCAGAAATGTGTGGGGCAACTCAAGGAACGGCAGAAAATTTCCAGCGACGAAATATAGGTGAATTTAATTTTTTGGCCGAACCGACACGCATAAATTGCTTTTGTGTTTTTGTTAGTTTTTTTTAGAGTTTTTCACCGAAAAAATTTAACAACTCGCGAAGTCTTCTGCTATCACGTCGGGGTCACCATGAAAATTTAATACTGTTTTGTATTAACAACGCGAACCTTGTGACTGCAGTAGTTCGAGACGATTTATTTTGCGAAACTTGTGAAGAAACTATTTCGAAAGCACGACGACGAAAAGGAGTGGTTACAATGACGATCGATTCATCACTAACATTAATATTTCAATAATTCCTCTTAGAACCTAACTTATGCTACGGTGGCGAGAGACGGGGCGAATTCGCAAGAGCGAACGGACGAAAGCTTTATTGGCTCCCGCTCTCGCCCTACAACTAGTAACATCTAATACAAGCGCCAAGTGCCCAAACAGACGACAAGCCAATCAAACAAAGATACTACCGAAAAATTCAAAGGTTCAAGGAGAAATCAATGCGAAAGTCGACGAGTTGCTATAGAAGGGATGCATAGAACACTCGAGAAGTCCGTACAGCTCCCCGATTGTCATGGTGAAAAGAAGACAGGTCAGTGGAGGCTTTGTGTCGACTTTAGACAGATCAATGCCAAATCAATCAAAGATGCATATCCGATGCCAAGGATAAATAACATCATGGACCAGTTGAGAGAGGCGAGATACACAAGCATTCTAGATTTGATGGCTACTGGCAAATTCCCCTAGAAGAAAATAGCAGGCTATTCACGGCGTTCACGATATCAGGAAAGGGACTTTTCCAGTGGAAAGTAATGCCATTTGGCTTGCACTCCGCTTCGGCGCCTATCCAGAGAGCACTGGATCAGGTTATACGACCGGAGATGTCAGATTTCGATAAGCCATTCGTGCTGCAGATAGTCGCAAGCGATTATGGTATAGCGGCAGTCCTGACGCAGGAAACAGAAAGCGGCGAGGAAGTCATTTCGTATTCAAGCCGGACCCTGAATGGCGCGGAAAAGAACTATTCAACCAGTGAAAAGGAATGCCTGGCAATCGTGTGGGCGATCCGGAAGCTCAAACCATACTTTGAAGGATACCGCTTCAAAGTAATAACTGTCCGTATGGCGCTTAAATGGTTGAACCTCAAATCCCTCACAGAGCAGGCAGGGAAGACGTGGCAGCATGGGAGCACTGTGTCCCACGGAGGCTGAGTAAAACCGTTCTGAAGGAGAATCACGACTCACCAGCCGCTGAACACGTGGGAAATCGGAAAACGATTTCAGGGCTAGCGCCGCGATATGACGGACCTGATACGGTGGTACACTTCGTTTCACCAGTCTTTTGTAAAGTCCGCCACAAGGGAACACAAAAAGAACGAAC
Organism: Drosophila gunungcola; assembly: GCF_025200985.1. Taxonomy (NCBI): domain Eukaryota; kingdom Metazoa; phylum Arthropoda; class Insecta; order Diptera; family Drosophilidae; genus Drosophila; species Drosophila gunungcola. The sequence goes on from NW_026453205.1 coordinate 1,158,225, forward strand.
CGTCCAAGTCAGTGAGCTTCAACAAAAAACACAACAACTCGGTACAGACAGGCACGGACAACACAAGGATGCAATAACAAGCGGTGCCAGAGTCTTTGTAGAACGCAGGACACAAACGCATGCACCAAAAGAGCGGGCTATAACGTCGGGCATATACCAGAGTCTTTTTAGAACGCAGGACACAAGGATGCACAGTGACCAAGACAAGGAGGCAAACGGATTCTGCGTTGTGCATGAAGCCAGAGTCATCCGTTGATACGACGCGTAGTTAAGGTGATGCACAGGACAAGAAACCGAAAAGACCGCAGACCAACAACAATCCGTAGCGTCGGCGGACACTGTACGAATCGCGGAAGACCAAGACCAGATCTTTGTCTTCCCGTGGAAAGAGGGAAGACGGTACAGCTCGAGAGCTTTACCGTAAAGTGCCAAGCCGGAAAAACACGAAAATGACGCGCACACACACAAACGGCCACAATTAAAAAACACATAAAATGCACTACAGCTTAGCTGGCAATCTGAAATGAGAGATATACGTGAAAACCGGATTTGCAGGGAAACAAATCACTTGCCAACTAAATGCAGAACGTCGCAAGAGAGTGATGAACCGAGCAGGGTCATTGACCCCGGCCCCAAGGGCAGGAAAGGTCAAACATGCAATCTTGGGCCAAGCTATGAAGGAAAGACACAATAAGTAAACAACAAATCAATAGGAAATTGCTCTTACCATATCATTGTGCGAAGTCACCATAATCAAAGGATGGGGGCGCTTCGATTTATAGCGGCCGATTGGCACTGGACGATAGTGTCGATTGGTGGGTAGAAAATACTGGAAATATCTGCACATGGAGAGTGACACTGGGGAACATTGATAACACCGGGTGGCAACGCCACACTAGGTCACGGAACCGATTGGAGCTGAAGACCGATCGGCACGGCGTAGAGTGGCCCAAACACGGAAGTCGAGAAAGTCAACGCGGGAAACGTCTGGGGCGGGAATTCAAAAGTCTATGGGGAAACGTCTGGGGCTGGAGATTCAAAATCTGGAAGGAGGATCGGCGCTGTGGGAGCGTTGTGGGAACCATCTGGAAGAACGTGTCGACTAGAAGGCTACAAGTTAACGAGGACAAGTACGAGGAGAAGAGACGACGAGGGAAGAATGTCAGAAGTTGGAGTATACCCAGGCAGAGAGAACACCGAGTCAACTAGAAGGCTACAAGTTAACGAGGACAAGTACGAGGAGAAAACACGTCGAGGGAAGGATGTCGGAAGTTGGAGTATACCAAGGCAGAGAGAACAACGAGTCTCTTTTTCGTTTCCGAAGTACAGGGAGAAAGTGAGGAGTTTTTGTTTTTTTTTTTACGTTTTATTTGTTTATTGAATCTTCTCTAGAAGAGACTTATAATAAGTATTCAAATCTTAACCTTTACTGTATTATAATTGTTAATTGGTTAACGACCCTAAGTTGGGCAGGAGTGGGGGGTCGTTGCGCTGTAACCGAGAGTGGTTACTGAGCCGCCTGAGCTGCCTGGGGAGACTTTACTATCAATTTCGTCTTTAACGGGTTTTATACCCAGGTCCCTGTAGATATTTGCGTTGCGAATATATCAGGGGCCCCAGTTATTGTTCGCAGTGTCTTCGACTGTATTCGTTGGATGATTTCTATGTTGCTACTGCTTGCGTTTCCCCAGAGTTCAGACCCGTAAATCCAGGTTGGCTTTAAGCAAGAGTTGTAAATAACTACTTTAAGTTCCAGTGGCATGGGGGAGTGGGAATTGATGAGCCAGTGAAAACTGTTGGCCTTGAGTTTTAGGGAAATCTTCTTCGCTTTAATGTGCTTTCTCCAGGTAAGCCGCCTGTCTAAGTGGATGCCCAGGTATGTGACTTCGTCGACTTGGGGGATTTGTTTGTTGTTTAGGGCCAGTGGTGGGAAGGTTTCCCGATTGAGTGTAAACTGGCCCATCCACTTGTTGGTGATCAAATTGGAAAATCGGGTTCTATTGGTGGTTGAATGTTTGGGTGCGCTCTCCAGAGTGGAAACTTGTTGCTGGTGGGCGAAAGTTGCGCTATATAGGCACGTTGAGTCTGATTCTTTTCAGTTTGTAAAGCTTTAGACAACGTCCGACAAGCTTCTTTAAGCCTTTGTTTAGTAGCTGGGGAGCGATGTGCCTGCCAGTCTCGGCGAAGTCGCGGCTTTTCTTGAAGGAGCGACTGGATCTGTGTAGTTTTTTGGGGGGATGAGGCTAAAAGTTCGGGTGTAGAGTGTTTGGCAGCAGAGGACATTACATCCGTTATATGTTTATGTGAGTCTTCAACATCAGCTTCACAGGAGATTTTAGGTTTGATTTCAAAGTGTGAGCTTATATATTTTTTATACTTTAGCCAGTTTGTTGGATATCCGAAATTGTGGTCGTTCTAGAAACTGTGGATGTTCAGATAGACGGAGTAAAACAGGCGAGTGGTCAGATGACAGTTCTTCCAGGGTTTCAACATGTATCAGCCTGGACGGCGCTCTCCTAGTTACAGCAAAATCGATAAAGTCTGGTTTTTTGTTCGGATCTGCTGGCAAGTATGTGGGAGTACCTGGTGAAACAAAATCTAGCTTATTACCGGGTTTGATAATAGCGTTGTATAATTGGCGTCCTTTGGGGTTAATAAGACGAGAGCCCCAGTAGTGGTGTTTCGCATTCGTGAGTGTAGCTCTAAAGTAGCTTCGTTGCTGTTTTATATTTGTGGAGTGTAAGTCTGGTTTTGTTGGTTATTAGGTTGAGTTGGTCTTTGAGCGTTTTGCTCTGAAAGCGGAGTATATTTTGATTTTGGTATAGGCAGGTGGGGCTGTAATGCTTCGGTCTGAGCGGTTCTTGTAGGCGACAATCCAGGGTATTGATGTGCAACCGCAAAAGTAACTCCAGGAGTTGTTTGCGAAGGAATGTAAGGATTTGGCTGAGCAACCTGTTGGGCGGAGGTTGATTGTTGGCGCCTCTGGTTGAGCCGACTCTTGATCTCTTTATAGACGGGGCATCGCCTATAATTAGCAGTGTGGTTTCCACCCCAGTTGCTACATTTTCTCAGTGCTGGGTCTTCTTTGGTACCCGTGCAAGCTTCTATACAGTGCAGGTCGCCACAGGCAACACAGACTGGTCGCAAGGTGCAATAACTTTTTGTGTGCCCAAACTCCTGGCAGTTTGTACACTGTACCGGGCCGTTTCGTTTATGCGGCTCCTCTACGGTTATTCTTCGATGGAGTAGGCATTGCAGTTTGTATATGGGGTGCACCGCGTTTTTCTTCAGAGTAGTCGCGTCTGGTTTGAGTTCAATCTTGAAGATTGGCTGAGGAATTTTTGCCCTGTTGGTTATGTTCATTACGTTTTTAATGACAAAACCATTTTCTTTAAGTCTTTCAGCTATATCTGCTGCCGGGACGGTTGACACGATACCCTTTATTACAACTTGAAGTCCTTTGCTACTTTTGAGTTGGTAGGTATAATAATTAACACGCTCACTGTCCAGGAAGTTTGTTACAGAGCGGTAGTTGGCTTCATTGGTGATCTGGAGCTTGGTTTCAGGTATATTACCTATTTTTAGAATAGTTATATAAAAGTTGTTTTGCCCAATTTTTTGCTTGAGTTTATTGATTAGATCTGAACAATTTTGATCTCTAATGTAGATAGGTGGTGGCTTAACAATTTTATTGGCTTGGGGTGGTTGACCGTCATCTTTTTCGAGCTCGCCAAGTATGGCAAATTTGTTTGCAGAAGTTGCCGTAGTAGTGTTGTTTGAAGTTTTCGTAAGTTAAGGCAAATTTGATTCTTTAGCTTTTTGCGGACTAAGTTTTCTTTTTATTTGTACATACCGATCGGTCCCAGTCTGTACAAGCGTAGATTGTGAAAGCTCTGCAGCAGAAGCTTGTATTGCTCGCGATGCCAAAATCGGCCACACGTTGGTCGATGTTGAAGTTGTTGTTGTTGTAGTCGATACGACAGTTGTTATTGAGGGCACCGTATTAGTGAGCGCACAAGCTGATGTAGTCGGTGCGTCTATAGGTGGAAGGGGGGAAGGGCATTGCGAACTCCATGACTGAGTTGGAGCAGCGCAGCTTGAGTTGGTAAATAGTGCTGGCGGAGGAGTCCGAGCTCTCTCAGTAGCGGGCGGCGACATTGCACTGTCTCCGATGAGACAATTGCTAAGTATGCATTATTTTTCGAAGACACGACTTTGACTCACTGGCTTGGTGTTGGCACTTTTCAATAACGTACCCGCAGGCATTGTTATTTAGTTTAATTTATTTAAATCTTCGTATTTGTTAGGGAAGAAAGCCCTTGTTGTTTGGCATTGCTGCCAGCGTCTTTTCACTATTTATTGGTGTATTTTTATTTTTAAATAACTCAGTTTTCCCGTTCACTCAGCGGAGCGATCGGAAACACGTCTACCTCGGGTAGTTGATTTTTTTTTTTTGTTTTTTGACATGTGAGGAGTTGAATAACTCTCCACAAGTAAGCATGCAAGCGGAATAAACGCATGCAAGCAGCGGCGTACCAGTTACCAGTTACGTGGAGAATTCGCCCGTAGTAACGGTAGTGCGGCGAGAGAGAGCACCTGCCCTGAGCACCAGACAAGTACAGAGAGAGTCAGAAAGAGAAGGGCAATAAAAAGGAGCAGCAAAAGGCCGTGTGCAGAAGGAAGTAACGGGACGGCACCGATTTCGGACCCTGATATTGGAGCCGCATAGGGCAAAAGATCGAACGGTAAAACCGTGGGCTTTGGACCAGGAGGCAAGGAGACGCCGATAACTAGCAGTAAACAGAGGCCTATCTAAGCAGGCCGAGCGCAGTCAACAAGTATCAGTCATCAAGTTAACCAGTAATCAGTGCAACAACGTGAAGAACCAAGTAGAGCCGTACGAAAATTTGTCTAGAACTAGCTGCCTGCCTAAAAGGACTGCATTGGCGAACTCCGGCGTATGCCTAATCGTCCTGCAAGAATTGTACAAGGTTCGTTGCAACTAGCCCGGAAGGACGCGCGTTTGTTCAGCTAGTGTCTCGAAAGGCGAATGCGTTGAGAGCACAGCAGTTCACCGCTAGAGTCCAAGAACGACACCTTACCGAATCGCGAGCGCTACTCCAACAAGGAGCGGAGCCAGTCAACATATACAGAGGCAGAGCAAAGACAACGAGGACATTAAGAACGACGAACGACAAGCGCCGTGCGAGCAGCAGCAACGTCGAATTCTAAACTCTGCGGCAGAGAGGGTAGAGTGGAAGCGTTCGTCTAGAACATAGCGTTTGACCCAGGGACTGCGTTGGCGGCTTTCGGCGTACGCTTGAACCGTCAGGTAGAAACTAAGCCGACGTCCGGTGCGACCGGCCGAGACAGAGCAAGGGACAGGAGGCTGTGGCTGCAAAAGGCGTACGCCTTGAGAGCACAGTGCCCAAAGGCAGCAAAAGGCATCGCGAGCATAGCAGGCGACGGAGACATCACTTCGCAGCAATCACAACCTAGCGAGCCGTTCAACGTGGGAAGAGCCGACTGTGGAGCATATTACTACACTGTCTATACATATGATAGTAACAAGTGGGAAACTATATAGCCTTCTTTGCCGGCCCCGTCTGAGCACTCTCCTTCCCACGATGAGGCTATGGGTGGCTCCGGAGTTGATCAACTCGCTTCGGGATGATTCTGCTGCTTCGGGTTCTTCTCGGGGTGCTCGTGGTGGCTTCTACTGCTGTTGGCTCGGCCGCTACCAGGGCTTAGGAATGCGTCACCGTTCCCAGACCAGGGTGAACAGGCACTGTGCTCTCAAGGCATACGCTTCTCGCAGCTGCAGCCTCTTGTCCCTTCCTCTGACCCGGCCGGTCGCACCGAACGCCTGCTTAGTTCTTACCTGACGGTTAAGGCGTACGCCGGAAGCCGCCAACGTAGTCCCTGAGACAAACGCCAGGGTCTAGACTAACGTTTCCACCCTTGCCTTTCTTACGCGGACGTGTAGACTTGCAGTTATCAGGCACGAATCAGAAGAAGAATCAGGCACGAAATGGACATGGACTACTACGCAGATCACTAACGGGCATTTGAGGAGGTAAAAGCAAGCCCAGATTTCGATAAACCATTCGTGCTGCAGACAGACGCAAGCGATTGTGGTAAAGGGGCAGTCCTGACGCCGGAAACAGAAAGTGGCGAGGAAGTCATTTCATATTCAAGCCGGACCCTGAATGGCGCGAAAAAGAACTATTCAACCAGTGAAAAGGAATGACTGGCAATCGAGTGGGCGATCCGGAAGCTCAAACCATACTTTGAAGGATACCGCTTCGTGCATGAAGCCAGAGGCATCCTTTGATACGCCGCGTAGTTAAGGTGATGCACAGGACCGCAGGCCAACAACAATCCGTAGCGTCGGCGCACTCTATACGAATCGCGAAAGACCAATACCAGATCTTTGTTTTCCCGTGGAAAGAGGGGAGACGGTACAGCTCGAGAGCTTTACCGTAAAATGCCAAGCCGGCCACAATTAAAAAACACATAAAATGCACTACAGCTGAGCTGGCAATCTGAAATGAGAGATATACGTGAAAACCGGGTTTGCAGGGAAACAAATTTCTTGCCAATTAAATGCAGAACGCCGCAAGAGAGTTATGAACCGAGCAGAGTCATTGACCCCGGCCCCAATTGCAAGAAAGGTCAAACATGCAATCTGGGCAGAAAATACTGGAAATATCTGCACATGGAGAGTGACACTGGGGAACATCGATAACACCGGGTGGAAAAACCACACTACGTCACGGAACCGATTGCAGCTGAAGACCGATCGGCACGGCGTAGAGTGACCATACGGAGAGGACAAAATACGGAAATCGAGAAAGCGGGAAACGTCTGGGTCTATGGGAAAACGTCTGGGGTGGGAGATTCAAAATCTGGAAGGAGGATCGGCGCTGAAGAATTCAAGAACGAGCTGGGAGCGTCGTGGGAACCATCTGGAAGAACGAGTCGACTAGAAGGCAACAAGTTAACGAGGACAAGTACGAGGAGAAGACACGTCGAGGGAAGGATGTCAGAAGTTGGAGTATACCAAGGCAGAGAGAACACCGAGTCAACTAGAAGGCTACAAGTTAACGAGGACAAGTACGAGGAGAAGACACGTCGAGGGAAGGATGTCGGAAGTTGGAGTATACCAAGGCAGAGAGAACAACGAGTCTCTTTTTCGTTTCTGAAGTAAGGGGAGAAGGTGAGGAGTTTTTGTTTTTTTTTTTTTTACGTTTTATTTGTTTATTGAATCTTCTCTAGAAGAGACTTACAATAAGTATTCAAATCTTAACCTTTACTGTATTATAATTGTTAATTGGTTAACGACCCTAAGTTGGGCAGGAGTGGGGGGTCGTTGCGCTGTTGTGGTTACTGAGCCGCCTGAGCTGCCTGGGGAGACTTTACTATCAATTTCGTCTTTAACAGGTTTTATACCCAGGTCCCTGTGGATATTTGCGTTGCGAATATACCAGGAGGCCCCAGTTATTGTTCGCAGTGTCTTCGACTGTATTCGTTGGATGATTTCTATGTTGCTACTGCTTGCGTTTCCCCAGAGTTCAGACCCGTAAATCCAGGTTGGCTTTAAACAAGAGTTGTAAATAACTACTTTGAGTTCCAGTGGCAGGGGTGAGCGGGAATTGATGAGCCAGTGGAAACTGTTGGCCTTGAGTTTTAGGGAAATCTTCTTCGCTTTAATGTGCTTTCTCCAGGTAAGCCGCCTGTCTAAGTGGATGCCCAGGTATGTGACTTCGTCGACTTGGGGGATTTGTTTGTTGTTTAGGGTCAGTGGTGGGCAGGTTTCCCGATTGAGTGTAAACTGGCCCATCCACTTGTTGGTGATCAAATTGGAAAATCGGGTTCTATTGGTGGTTGAATGTTTGGGTGCGCTCTCCAGAGTGGAAATTGTTGCTGGTGGGCGAAAGTTGCGCTATATAGGCACGTTGAGTCTGATTCTTTTCAGTAAGTAAAGCTTTAGACAACGTCCGACAAGCTTCTTTAAGCATTTGTTTAGTAGCTGGGGAGCGGTGTGCCTGCCAGTCTCGGCGAAGTCGCGGCTTTTCTTGAAGGAGCGACTGGATCTGTGTAGTTTTTTGGGGGGATGAGGCTGAAAGTTCGGGTGTAGAGTGTTTGGCAGCAGAGGACATTACATCCGTTATATGTTTAAGTGAGTCTTCAACATCAGCTTCACAGGAGATGTTAGGTTTGATTTCAAAGTGTGAGCTTATATATTTTTTAGCCAGTTTGTTGGATGTCCGAAATTGTGGTCGTTCTAGAAACTGTGGATGTTCAGATAGACAGAGTAAAACAGGCGATTGGTTAGATGACAGTTCCTCCAGGGTTTCAACATGTATCAGCCTGGACGGCGCTCTCCTAGTTACAGCAAAATCGATAATGTCTGTTTTTTTGTTCGGATCTGCTGGCAAGTATGTGGGAGTACCTGTTGAAACAAAATCTAGCTTATTACCGGGTTTGATAATAGCGCCTCTGGTTGAGCCGACTCTTGATCTCTTTATAGACGGGGCATCGCCTGTAATTAGCAGTGTGGTTTCCACCCCAGTTGCTACATTTTCTCAGTGCTGGGTCTTCTTTGTTACCCGTGCAAGCTTCTATACAGTGCAGGTCGCCACAGGCAACACAGACTGGTCGCAAGGTGCAATAACTTTTTGTGTGCCCAAACTCCTGGCAGTTTGTACACTGTACCGGGCCGTTTCGTTTATGCGGCTCCTCTACGGTTATTCTTCGATGGAGTAGGCATTGCAGTTTGTATATGGGGTGCACCGCGTTTTTCTTCAGAGTAGTCGCGTCTGGTTTGAGTTCAATCTTGAAGATTGGCTGAGGAATTTTTGCCCTGTTGGTTATGTTCATTACGTTTTTAATGACAAAACCATTTTCTTTAAGTCTTTCAGCTATTTCTGCTGCCGGGACGGTTGACACGATACCATTTATTACAACTTGAAGTCCTTTGATACTTTTGTGTTGGTAGGTATAATAATTAACACGCTCACTGTCCAGGAAGTTTGTTACAGAGCGGTAGTTGGCTTCATTGGTGATCTGGAGCTTGGTTTCAGATATATTACCTATTTTTAGAATGGTAATATAAAAGTGGTTTTGCCCAATTTTTTGCTTGAGTTTATTGAATAGATCTGAACAATTTTGATCTCTAATGTAGATAGGTGGTGGCTTTACAATTTTATTGGCTTGGGGTGGTTGACCGTCATCTTTTTCGAGCTCGCCAAGTATGGCAAATTTGTTTGCAGAAGTTGCCGTAGTGGTGTTGCTTGAAGTTTTCGTAAGTTAAGGCAAATTTGATTCTTTAGCTTTTTGCGGACTAAGTTTTCTTTTTATTTGTACATACCGATCGGTCCCAGTCTGTACAAGCGTAGATTGTGAAAGCTCTGCAGCAGAAGCTTGTATTGCTCGCGATGCCAAAATTGGCCACACGTTGGTCGATGTTGAAGTTGTTGTTGTTGTAGTCGATACGACAGTTGTTATTGAGGGCATCGTATTAGTGAGCGCACAAGCTGATGTAGTCGGTGCGTCTATAGGTGGAAGGGGGGAAGGGCATTGCGAACTCCATGACTGAGTTGGAGCAGCGCAGCTTGAGTTGGTAAATAGTGCTGGCGGAGGAGTCCGAGCTATCTCAGTAGCGGGCGGCGTCATTGCACTTGTTGTTGTGTTATTTACTGTCTCCGATGAGACAATTGCTAGGTATGCATTATTTTTCGAAGACGAAGACAGTTGAAGCAAAGACAGTCGACGCGCGTCTTGCTGTTGTTGTTGTTGTACACGACTTTGACTCACTGGCTTGCTATTGGCACTTTTCAATAACGTACCCGCAGGCATTGTTATTTAGTTTAATTTATTTAAATCTTCGTATTTGTTATTAGATTTGTTAGGGAAGAAAGCCCTTGTTGTTTGGCATTGCTGCCAGCGTCTTTTTATTGGCGTTCACTCAGCGGAGCGATCGGAAACACGTCTACCCCGGGTAGTTGATTTTTTTTTTTTGTTTTTTGACATGTGGGGAGTTGAATAACTCTCCACAAGTAAGCATGCAAGCGGAATAAACGCATGCAAGCAGCGGCGTACCAGTTACCAGTTACGCGGAGAATTCGCCCGTAGTAACGGTAGTGCGGCGAGAGAGAGTGGTGCCCTGAGCACCAGACAAGTACAGGGAGAGTCAGAAAGAGAAGGGCAATAAAAAGGAGCAGCAAAAGCCCGTGTGCAGAAGGAAGTAACGGGACGGCACCGTCTTCGGACCCTGATATTGGAGCCGCATAGGGCAAAAGATCGAACGGTAAAACCGTGGGCTTTGGACCAGGAGGCAAGAAGACGCCGATAACTAGCGGTGAACAGAGGCCTATATAAGCAGGCCGAGCGCAGTCAACAAGTATCAGTCATCAAGTGCACCAGTAATCAGTGCAACAACGTGAAGAACCAAGTAGAGCCGTACGGAGTCATCAAGGAAACAAGATCGCTACGTCGAGACGTTCGGGACTTAGAGTCTCCGAATTGAGACACAGGTAGCTGAGGTCTTTACGGCATCGCACGGCTAAGCCCAGGTGCTTTGTCACAAATTCTGTCGCGATTTGAGCTTGGCATCCCACCCGGCGTGTCCGACAGAGTTGAACAAATAGAGTCCTTCGATAAAGAACCGTGGGCTCAGAAGAAAATTTGTCTAGAACTAGCTGCCTGCCTAAAAGGACTGCATTGGCGAACTCCGGCGTATGCCTGATCGTCCTGCAAGAATTGTACAAGGTTCGGTGCAACTAGCCCGGAAGGACGCGCGTTTGTTCAGCTAGTGTCTCGAAAGGCGAATGCGTTGAAAGCACAGCAGTTCACCGCTAGAGTCCAAGAACGACACCTTACCGAATCGCGAGCGCTACTCCAACAAGGAGCGGAGCCAGTCAACATATTCAGAGGCAGAGCAAAGACAACGAGGACATTAAGAACGACGAACGACAAGCGCCGTGCGAGCAGCAGCAACGTCGAATTCTAAACTCTGCGGCAGAGAGGGTAGAGTGGAAGCGTTCGTCTAGAACATAGCCCATGGACTGCGTTGGCGGCTTTCGGCGTACGCTTGAACTGTCAGGTAGAAAATAAGCCGACGTCCGGTGCGACCGGCCGAGACAGAGCAAGGGACAGGAGGCTGTGGCTGCAAAAGGCGTACGCCTTGAGAGCACAGTGCCTGTTCACCCTAGTCTGGGAACGGTGACGCATCCCGCCGAGCCAAAGGCAGCAAAAGGCATCGCGAGCATGGCTGGCGACGGAGACATCACTTCGCAGCAATCACAACCTAGCGAGCCGTTCAACGTAGGAAGAGTCGACGGTGGAGCATATTACTACACTGTCTATACATATGATAGTAACAAATGGGAAACTATATAGCCTTCTTTGCCGGCCCTGTCTGAGTACTCTCCTTCCCACGATGATGCTATGGGTGGCTCCGGAGTTGATCAACTCGCTTCGGGTTGATTCTGCTGCTTCGGGTTCTTCTCGGGGTGCTCGTGGTGGCTTCTACTGCTGTTGGCTCGGCCGCTACCAGGACTTAGGGATGCGTCACCGTTCCCAGACTAGGGTGAACAGGCACTGTGCTCTCAAGGCATACGCTTCTCGCAGCTGCAGCCTCTTGTCCCTTCCTCTGTCCCGGCCGGTCGCACCGAAAGCCTGCTTAGTTCTTACCTGACGGTTAAAGCGTACGCCGGAAGCCGCCAACGTAGTCCCTGAGACAAACGCCAGGGTCTAGACGAACGTTTCCACCCTTGCCTTTCTTACGCGGACGTGTAGACTTGCAGTTATCAGGCACGAATCAGAAGAAGAATCAGGCACGAAATGGTCATGGACTACTACGCAGATCACTAACGGGCATTTGAGGAGGTAAAAGCAAGCCCAGATTTCGATAAACCATTCGTGCTGCAGACAGACGCAAGCGATTGTGGTAAAGGGGCAGTCCTGACGCCGGAAACAGAAAGTGGCGAGGAAGTCATTTCATATTCAAGCCGGACCCTGAATGGCGCGAAAAAGAACTATTCAACCAGTGAAAAGGAATGACTGGCAATCGAGTGGGCGATCCGGAAGCTCAAACCATACTTTGAAGGATACCGCTTCGTGCATGAAGCCAGAGGCATCCTTTGATACGCCGCGTAGTTAAGGTGATGCACAGGACCGCAGGCCAACAACAATCCGTAGCGTCGGCGCACTCTATACGAATCGCGAAAGACCAATACCAGATCTTTGTTTTCCCGTGGAAAGAGGGGAGTCGGTACAGCTCGAGAGCTTTACCGTAAAATGCCAAGCCGGCCACAATTAAAAAACACATAAAATGCACTACAGCTGAGCTGGCAATCTGAAATGAGAGATATACGTGAAAACCGGGTTTGCAGGGAAACAAATTTCTTGCCAACTAAATGCAGAACGCCGCAAGAGAGTTATGAACCGAGCAGAGTCATTGACCCCGGCCCCAATGGCAAGAAAGGTCAAACATGCAATCTGGGCAGAAAATACTGGAAATATCTGCACTTGGAGAGTGACACTGGGGAACATCGATAACACCGGGAGGAAAAACCACACTACGTCACGGAACCGATTGCAGCTGAAGACCGATCGGCACGGCGTAGAGTGACCATACAACGGAGAGGACAAAATACGGAAATCGAGAAAGTCAACGCGGGAAACGTCTGGGTCTATGGGAAAACGTCTGGGGTGGGAGATTCAAAATCTGGAAGGAGGATCGGCGCTGAAGAATTCAAGAACGAGCTGGTAGCGTCGTGGGAACGATCTGGAAGAACGAGTCGACTAGAAGGCAACAAGTTAGCGAGGACCAGTACGAGGAGAAGACACGTCGAGGGAAGGATGTCAGAAGTTGGAGTATACCAAGGCAGAGAGAACACCGAGTCAACTAGAAGGCTACAAGTTAACGAGGACAAGTACGAGGAGAAGACACGTCGAGGGAAGGATGTCGGAAGTTGGAGTATACCAAGGCAGAGAGAACAACGAGTCTCTTTTTCGTTTCCGAAGTAAGGGGAGAAGGTGAGCAGTTTTTGTTTTTTTTTTTTTTTCGTTTTATTTGTTTATTGAATCTTCTCTAGAAGAGACTTACAATAAGTATTCAAATCTTAACCTTTACTGTATTATAATTGTTAATTGGTTAACGACCCTAAGTTGGGCAGGAGTGGGGGGTCGTTGCGCTGTAACCGAGAGTGGTTACTGAGCCGCCTGAGCTGCTTGGGGAGACTTTACTATCAATTTCGTCTTTAACGGGTTTTATACCCAGGTCCCTGTGGATATTTGCGTTGCGAATATACTAGGGGCCCCAGTTATTGTTCGCAGTGTCTTCGACTGTATTCGTTGGATGATTTCTATGTTGCTACTGCTTGCGTTTCCCCAGAGTTCAGACCCGTAAATCCAGGTTAGCTTTAAGCAAGAGTTGTAAACATCTACTTTGCGTTCCAGTGGCAGGGGTGAGCGGGAATTGATGAGCCAGTGGAAACTGTTGGCCTTGAGTTTTAGGGAAATCTTCTTCGCTTTAATGTGCTTTCTCCATGTAAGCCGCCTGTCTAAGTGGATGCCCAGGTATGTGACTTCGTCGACTTGGGGGATTTGTTTGTTGTTTAGGGCCAGTGGTGGGCAGGTTTCCCGATTGAGTGTAAACTGGCCCATCCACTTGTTGGTGATCAAATTGGAAAATCGGGTTCTATTGGTGGTTGAATGTTTGGGTGCGCTCTCCAGAGTGGAAATTGTTGCTGGTGGGCGAAAGTTGCGCTATATAGGCACGTTGAGTCTGATTCTTTTCAGTAAGTAAAGCTTTAGACAACGTCCGACAAGCTTCTTTAAGCCTTTGTTTAGTAGCTGGGGAGCGGTGTGCCTGCCAGTCTCGGCGAAGTCGCGGCTTTTCTTGAAGGAGCGACTGGATCTGTGTAGTTTTTTGGGGGGATGAGGCTGAAAGTTCGGGTGTAGAGTGTTTGGCAGCAGAGGACATTACATCCGTTATATGTTTAAGTGAGTCTTCAACATCAGCTTCACAGGAGATGTTAGGTTTGATTTCAAAGTGTGAGCTTATATATTTTTTAGCCAGTTTGTTGGATGTCCGAAATTGTGGTCGTTCTAGAAACTGTGGATGTTCAGATAGACAGAGTAAAACAGGCGATTGGTCAGATGACAGTTCCTCCAGGGTTTCAACATGTATCAGCCTGGACGGCGCTCTCCTAGTTACAGCAAAATCGATAATGTCTGTTTTTTTGTTCGGATCTGCTGGCAAGTATGTGGGAGTACCTGTTGAAACAAATCTAGCTTATTACCGGGTTTGATAATAGCGCCTCTGGTTGAGCCGACTCTTGATCTCTTTATAGACGGGGCATCGCCTGTAATTAGCAGTGTGGTTTCCACCCCAGTTGCTACATTTTCTCAGTGCTGGGTCTTCTTTGTTACCCGTGCAAGCTTCTATACAGTGCAGGTCGCCACAGGCAACACAGACTGGTCGCAAGGTGCAATAACTTTTTGTGTGCCCAAACTCCTGGCAGTTTGTACACTGTACCGGGCCGTTTCGTTTATGCGGCTCCTCTACGGTTATTCTTCGATGGAGTAGGCATTGCAGTTTGTATATGGGGTGCACCGCGTTTTTCTTCAGAGTAGTCGCGTCTGGTTTGAGTTCAATCTTGAAGATTGGCTGAGGAATTTTTGCCCTGTTGGTTATGTTCATTACGTTTTTAATGACAAAACCATTTTCTTTAAGTCTTTCAGCTATTTCTGCTGCCGGGACGGTTGACACGATACCATTTATTACAACTTGAAGTCCTTTGATACTTTTCTGTTGGTAGGTATAATAATTAACACGCTCACTGTCCAGGAAGTTTGTTACAGAGCGGTAGTTGGCTTCATTGGTGATCTGGAGCTTGGTTTCAGATATATTACCTATTTTTAGAATGGTAATATAAAAGTGGTTTTGCCCAATTTTTTGCTTGAGTTTATTGAATAGATCTGAACAATTTTGATCTCTAATGTAGATAGGTGGTGGCTTTACAATTTTATTGGCTTGGGGTGGTTGACCGTCATCTTTTTCGAGCTCGCCAAGTATGGCAAATTTGTTTGCAGAAGTTGCCGTAGTGGTGTTGCTTGAAGTTTACGTAAGTTAAGGCAAATTTGATTCCTTAGCTTTTTGCGGACTAAGTTTTCTTTTTATTTGTACATACCGATCGGTCCCAGTCTGTACAAGCGTAGATTGTGAAAGCTCTGCAGCAGAAGCTTGTATTGCTCGCGATGCCAAAATTGGCCACACGTTGGTCGATGTTGAAGTTGTTGTTGTTGTAGTCGATACGACAGTTGTTATTGAGGGCATCGTATTAGTGAGCGCACAAGCTGATGTAGTCGGTGCGTCTATAGGTGGAAGGGGGGAAGGGCATTGCGAACTCCATGACTTAGTTGGAGCAGCGCAGCTTGAGTTGGTAAATAGTGCTGGCGGAGGAGTCCGAGCTATCTCAGTAGCGGGCGGCGTCATTGCACTTGTTGTTGTGTTATTTACTGTCTCCGATGAGACAATTGCTAGGTATGCATTATTTTTCGAAGACGAAGACAGTTGAAGCGAAGACAGTCGACGCGCGTCTTGCTGTTGTTGTTGTTGTACACGACTTTGACTCACTGGCTTGCTATTGGCACTTTTCAATAACGTACCCGCAGGCATTGTTATTTAGTTTAATTTATTTAAATCTTCGTATTTGTTATTAGATTTGTTAGGGAAGAAAGCCCTTGTTGTTTGGCATTGCTGCCAGCGTCTTTTTATTGGTGTATTTTTATTTTTAAATAACTCAGTTTTCCCGTTCACTCAGCGGAGCGATCGGAAACACGTCTACCCCGGGTAGTTGATTTTTTTTTTTGTTTTTTGACATGTGGGGAGTTGAATAACTCTCCACAAGTAAGCATGCAAGCGGAATAAACGCATGCAAGCAGCGGCGTACCAGTTACCAGTTACGCGGAGAATTCGCCCGTAGTAACGGTAGTGCGGCGAGAGAGAGTGGTGCCCTGAGCACCAGACAAGTACAGGGAGAGTCAGAAAAAGAAGGGCAATAAAAAGGAGCAGCAAAAGGCCGTGTGCAGAAGGAAGTAACGGGACGGCACCGTCTTCGGACCCTGATATTGGAGCCGCATAGGGCAAAAGATCGAACGGTAAAACCGTGGGCTTTGGACCAGGAGGCAAGAAGACGCCGATAACTAGCGGTGAACAGAGGCCTATATAAGCAGGCCGAGCGCAGTCAACAAGTATCAGTCATCAAGTGCACCAGTAATCAGTGCAACAACGTGAAGAACCAAGTAGAGCCGTACGGAGTCATCAAGGAAACAAGATCGCTACGTCGAGACGTTCGGGACTTAGAGTCTCCGAATTGAGACACAGGTAGCTGAGGTCTTTACGGCATCGCACGGCTAAGCCCAGGTGCTTTGTCACAAATTCTGTCGCGATTTGAGCTTGGCATCCCACCCGGCGTGTCCGACAGAGTTGAACAAATAGAGTCCTTCGATAAAGAACCGTGGGCTCAGAAGAAAATTTGTCTAGAACTAGCTGCCTGCCTAAAAGGACTGCATTGGCGAACTCCGGCGTATGCCTGATCGTCCTGCAAGAATTGTACAAGGTTCGGTGCAACTAGCCCGGAAGGACGCGCGTTTGTTCAGCTAGTGTCTCGAAAGGCGAATGCGTTGAAAGCACAGCAGTTCACCGCTAGAGTCCAAGAATGACACCCTACCGAATCGCGAGCGCTACTCCAACAAGGAGCGGAGCCAGTCAACATATTCAGAGGCAGAGCAAAGACAACGAGGACATTAAGAACGACGAACGACAAGCGCCGTGCGAGCAGCAGCAACGTCGAATTCTAAACTCTGCGGCAGAGAGGGTAGAGTGGAAGCGTTCGTCTAGAACATAGCCCAGGGACTGCGTTGGCGGCTTTCGGCGTACGCTTGAACTGTCAGGTAGAAAATAAGCCGACGTCCGGTGCGACCGGCCGAGACAGAGCAAGGGACAGGAGGCTGTGGCTGCAAAAGGCGTACGCCTTGAGAGCACAGTGCCTGTTCACCCTAGTCTGGGAACGGTGACGCATCCCGCCGAGCCAAAGGCAGCAAAAGGCATCGCGAGCATGGCTGGCGACGGAGACATCACTTCGCAGCAATCACAACCTAGCGAGCCGTTCAACGTAGGAAGAGTCGACGGTGGAGCATATTACTACACTGTCTATACATATGATAGTAACAAATGGGAAACTATATAGCCTTCTTTGCCGGCCCTGTCTGAGCACTCTCCTTCCCACGATGATGCTATGGGTGGCTCCGGAGTTGATCAACTCGCTTCGGGTTGATTCTGCTGCTTCGGGTTCTTCTCGGGGTGCTCGTGGTGGCTTCTACTGCTGTTGGCTCGGCCGCTACCAGGACTTAGGGATGCGTCACCGTTCCCAGACTAGGGTGAACAGGCACTGTGCTCTCAAGGCATACGCTTCTCGCAGCTGCAGCCTCTTGTCCCTTCCTCTGTCCCGGCCGGTCGCACCGAAAGCCTGCTTAGTTCTTACCTGACGGTTAAAGCGTACGCCGGAAGCCGCCAACGTAGTCCCTGAGACAAACGCCAGGGTCTAGACGAACGTTTCCACCCTTGCCTTTCTTACGCGGACGTGTAGACTTGCAGTATCAGGCACGAATCAGAAGAAGAATCAGGCACGAAATGGTCATGGACTACTACGCAGATCACTAACGGGCATTTGAGGAGGTAAAAGCAAGCCCAGATTTCGATAAACCATTCGTGCTGCAGACAGACGCAAGCGATTGTGGTAAAGGGGCAGTCCTGACGCCGGAAACAGAAAGTGGCGAGGAAGTCATTTCATATTCAAGCCGGACCCTGAATGGCGCGAAAAAGAACTATTCAACCAGTGAAAAGGAATGACTGGCAATCGAGTGGGCGATCCGGAAGCTCAAACCATACTTTGAAGGATACCGCTTCGTGCATGAAGCCAGAGGCATCCTTTGATACGCCGCGTAGTTAAGGTGATGCACAGGACCGCAGGCCAACAACAATCCGTAGCGTCGGCGCACTCTATACGAATCGCGAAAGACCAATACCAGATCTTGTTTTCCCGTGGAAAGAGGGGAGTCGGTACAGCTCGAGAGCTTTACCGTAAAATGCCAAGCCGGCCACAATTAAAAAACACATAAAATGCACTACAGCTGAGCTGGCAATCTGAAATGAGAGATATACGTGAAAACCGGGTTTGCAGGGAAACAAATTTCTTGCCAACTAAATGCAGAACGCCGCAAGAGAGTTATGAACCGAGCAGAGTCATTGACCCCGGCCCCAATGGCAAGAAAGGTCAAACATGCAATCTGGGCAGAAAATACTGGAAATATCTGCACTTGGAGAGTGACACTGGGGAACATCGATAACACCGGGAGGAAAAACCACACTACGTCACGGAACCGATTGCAGCTGAAGACCGATCGGCACGGCGTAGAGTGACCATACAACGGAGAGGACAAAATACGGAAATCGAGAAAGTCAACGCGGGAAACGTCTGGGTCTATGGGAAAACGTCTGGGGTGGGAGATTCAAAATCTGGAAGGAGGATCGGCGCTGAAGAATTCAAGAACGAGCTGGTAGCGTCGTGGGAACGATCTGGAAGAACGAGTCGACTAGAAGGCAACAAGTTAGCGAGGACCAGTACGAGGAGAAGACACGTCGAGGGAAGGATGTCAGAAGTTGGAGTATACCAAGGCAGAGAGAACACCGAGTCAACTAGAAGGCTACAAGTTAACGAGGACAAGTACGAGGAGAAGACACGTCGAGGGAAGGATGTCGGAAGTTGGAGTATACCAAGGCAGAGAGAACACGAGTCTCTTTTTCGTTTCCGAAGTAAGGGGAGAAGGTGAGCAGTTTTTGTTTTTTTTTTTTCGTTTTATTTGTTTATTGAATCTTCTCTAGAAGAGACTTACAATAAGTATTCAAATCTTAACCTTTACTGTATTATAATTGTTAATTGGTTAACGACCCTAAGTTGGGCAGGAGTGGGGGGTCGTTGCGCTGTAACCGAGAGTGGTTACTGAGCCGCCTGAGCTGCTTGGGGAGACTTTACTATCAATTTCGTCTTTAACGGGTTTTATACCCAGGTCCCTGTGGATATTTGCGTTGCGAATATACTAGGGGCCCCAGTTATTGTTCGCAGTGTCTTCGACTGTATTCGTTGGATGATTTCTATGTTGCTACTGCTTGCGTTTCCCCAGAGTTCAGACCCGTAAATCCAGGTTAGCTTTAAGCAAGAGTTGTAAACAACTACTTTGCGTTCCAGTGGCAGGGGTGAGCGGGAATTGATGAGCCAGTGGAAACTGTTGGCCTTGAGTTTTAGGGAAATCTTCTTCGCTTTAATGTGCTTTCTCCATGTAAGCCGCCTGTCTAAGTGGATGCCCAGGTATGTGACTTCGTCGACTTGGGGGATTTGTTTGCTGTTTAGGGCCAGTGGTGGGAAGGTTTCCCGATTGAGTGTAAACTGGCCCATCCACTTGTTGGTGATCAAATTGGAAAATCGGGTTCTATTGGTGGTTGAATGTTTGGGTGCGCTCTCCAGAGTGGAAACTTGTTGCTGGTGGGCGAAAGTTGCGCTATATAGGCACGTTGAGTCTGATTCTTTTCAGTTAGTAAAGCTTTAGACAACGTCCGACAAGCTTCTTTAAGCCTTTGTTTAGTAGCTGGGGAGCGGTGTGCCTGCCAGTCTCGGCGAAGTCGCGGCTTTTCTTGAAGGAACGACTGGATCTGTGTAGTTTTTTGGGGGGATGAGGCTGAAAGTTCGGGTGTAGAGTGTTTGGCAGCAGAGGACATTACATCCGTTATATGTTTAAGTGAGTCTTCAACATCAGCTTCACAGGAGATTTTAGGTTTGATTTCAAAGTGTGAGCTTATATATTTTTTAGCCAGTTTGTTGGATGTCCGAAATTGTGGTCGTTCTAGAAACTGTGGATGTTCAGATAGACAGAGTAAAACAGGCGATTGGTCAGATGACAGTTCCTCCAGGGTTTCAAAATGTATCAGCCTGGACGGCGCTCTCCTAGTTACAGCAAAATCGATAACGTCTGTTTTTTGTTCGGATCTGCTGGCAAGTATGTGGGAGTACCTGGTGAAACAAAATCTAGCTTATTACCGGGTTTGATAATAGCGCCTCTGGTTGAGCCGACTCTTGATCTCTTTATAGACGGGGCATCGCCTGTAATTAGCAGCGTGGTTTCCACCCCAGTTGCTACATTTTCTCAGTGCTGGGTCTTCTTTGTTACCCGTGCAAGCTTCTATACAGTGCAGGTCGCCACAGGCAACACAGACTGGTCGCAAGGTGCAATAACTTTTTGTGTGCCCAAACTCCTGGCAGTTTGTACACTGCACCGGGCCGTTTCGTTTATGCGGCTCCTCTACGGTTATTCTTCGATGGAGTAGGCATTGCAGTTTGTATATGGGGTGCACCGCGTTTTTCTTCAGAGTAGTCGCGTCTGGTTTGAGTTCAATCTTGAAGATTGGCTGAGGAATTTTTGCCCTGTTGGTTATGTTCATTACGTTTTTAATGACAAAACCATTTTCTTTAAGTCTTTCAGCTATATTTGCTGCCGGGACCGTTGACACGATACCCTTTATTACAACTTGAAGTCCTTTGATACTTTTGTGTTGGTAGGTATAATAATTAACACGCTCACTGTCCAGGAAGTTTGCTACAGAGCGGTAGTTGGCTTCATTGATGATCTGGATCTTGGTTTCAGATATATTACCTATTTTTAGAATAGTAATATAAAAGTTGTTTTGCCCAATTTTTTGCTTGAGTTTATTGATTAGATCTGAACAATTTTGATCTCTAATGTAGATAGGTGGTGGCTTTACAATTTTATTGGCTTGGGGTGGTTTGACCGTCATCTTTTTCGAGCTCGCCAAGTATGGCAAATTTGTTTGCAGAAGTTGCCGTAGTGGTGTTGTTTGAAGTTTTCGTAAGTTAAGGCAAATTTGATTCTTTAGCTTTTTGCGGACTAAGTTTTCTTTTTATTTGTACATACCGATCGGTCCCAGTCTGTACAAGCGTAGATTGTGAAAGCTCTTCAGCAGAAGCTTGTATTGCTCGCGATGCCAAAATCGGCCACACGTTGGTCGATGTTGAAGTTGTTGTTGTTGTAGTCGATACGACAGTTGTATTGAGGGCACCGTATTAGTGAGCGCACAAGCTGATGTAGTCGGTGCGTCTATAGGTGGAAGGGGGGAAGGGCATTGCGAACTCCATGACTGAGTTGGAGCAGCGCAGCTTGAGTTGGTAAATAGTGCTGGCGGAGGAGTCCGAGCTCTCTCAGTAGCGGCCGGCGACATTGCACTTGTTGTTGTGTTATTTACTGTCTCCGATGAGACAATTGCTAGGTATGCATTATTTTCGAAGACGAAGGCAGTTGAAGCGCGTCTTGCTGTTGTTGTTGTTGTACACGACTTTGACTCACTGGCTTGCTGTTGGCACTTTTCAATAACGTACCCGCAGGCATTGTTATTTAGTTTAATTTATTTAAATCTTCGTATTTGTTATTAGATTTGTTAGGGAAGAAAGCCCTTGTTGTTTGGCATTGCTGCCAGCGTCTTTTCAATATTTATTGGTGTATTTTTATTTTTAAATAACTCAGTTTTCCCGTTCACTCAGCGGAGCGATCGGAAACACGTCTACCTCGTGTAGTTAATTTTTTTTTTTTTTTTTTTTTTTTTTTTTTTTGACATGTGAGGAGTTGAATAACTCTTAACAAGTAAGCATGCAAGCGGAATAAACGCATGCAAGCAGCGGCGTACCAGTTACCAGTTACGCGGAGAATTCGCCCGTAGTAACGGTAGTGCGGCGAGAGAGAGTGGTGCCCTAAGCACCAGACAAGTACAGGGAGAGTCAGAAAGAGAAGCAATAAAAAGGAGCAGCAAAAGGCCGTGTGCAGAAGGAAGTAACAGGACGGCACCGATTTCGGACCCTGATATTGGAGCCGCATAGGGCAAAAGATCGAACGGTAAAACCGTGGGCTTTGGACCAGGAGGCAAGAAGACGCCGATAACTAGCGGTGAACAGAGGCCTATATAAGCAGGCCGAGCGCAGTCAACAAGTATCAGTCATCAAGTGAACCAGTAATCAGTGCAACAACGTGAAGAACCAAGTAGAGCCGTACGAAAATTTGTCTAGAACTAGCTGCCTGCCTAAAAGGACTGCATTGGCGAACTCCGGCGTATGCCTGATCGTCCTGCAAGAATTGTACAAGGTTCGGTGCAACTAGCCCGGAAGGACGCGCGTTTGTTCAGCTAGTGTCTCGAAAGGCGAATGCGTTGAGAGCACAGCAGTTCACCGCTAGAGTCCAAGAACGACACCTTACCGAATCGCGAGCGCTACTCCAACAAGGAGCGGAGCCAGTCAACATATTCAGAGGCAGAGCAAAGACAACGAGGACATTGAGAACGACGAACGACAAGCGCCGTGCGAGCAGCAGCAACGTCGAATTCTAAACTCTGCCGCAGAGAGGGTAGAGTGGAAGCGTTCGTCTAGAACATAGCGTTTGACCCAGGGACTGCGTTGGCGGCTTTCGGCGTACGCTTGAACTGTCAGGTAGAAACTAAGCCGGCCGAGACAGAGCAAGGGACAGGAGGCTGTGGCTGCAAAAGCGTACGCCTTGAGAGCACAGTGCCTGTTCACCCTAGTCTGGGAACGGTGACGCATCCCGCCGAGCCAAAGGCAGCAAAAGGCATCGCGAGCATGGCTGGCGACGGAGACATCACTTCGCAGCAATCACAACCTAGCGAGCCGTTCACGTAGGAAGAGTCGACGGTGGAGCATATTACTACACTGTCTATACATATGATAGTAACAAATGGGAAACTATATAGCCTTCTTTGCCGGCCCTGTCTGAGCACTCTCCTTCCCCACGATGATGCTATGGGTGGCCTCCGGAGTTGATCAACTCGCTTCGGGTTGATTCTGCTGCTTCGGGTTCTTCTCGGGGTGCTCGTGGTGGCTTCTACTGCTGTTGGCTCGGCCGCTACCAGGACTTAGGGATGCGTCACCGTTCCCAGACTAGGGTGAACAGGCACTGTGCTCTCAAGGCATACGCTTCTCGCAGCTGCAGCCTCTGTCCCTTCCTCTGTCCGGCCGGTCGCACCGAAAGCCTGCTTAGTTCTTACCTGACGGTTAAAGGCGTACGCCGGAAGCCGCCAACGTAGTCCCCTGAGACAAACGCCAGGGTCTAGACGAACGTTTCCACCCCTTGCCTTTCTTACGCGGAGTGTAGACTTGCAGTTATCAGGCACGAATCAGAAGAAGAATCAGGCACGAAATGGTCATGGACTACTACGCAGATCACTAACGGGCATTTGAGGAGGTAAAAGCAAGCCCAGATTTCGATAAACCATTCGTGCTGCAGACAGACGCAAGCGATTGTGGTAAAGGGGCAGTCCTGACGCCGGAAACAGAAAGTGGCGAGGAAGTCATTTCATATTCAAGCCGGACCCTGAATGGCGCGAAAAAGAACTATTCAACCAGTGAAAAGGAATGACTGGCAATCGAGTGGGCGATCCGGAAGCTCAAACCATACTTTTGAAGGATACCGCTTCGTGCATGAAGCCAGAGGCATCCTTTGATACGCCGCGTAGTTAAGGTGATGCACAGGACCGCAGGCCAACAACAATCCGTAGCGTCGGCGCACTCTATACGAATCGCGAAAGACCAATACCAGATCTTTGTTTTCCCGTGGAAAGAGGGGAGTCGGTACAGCTCGAGAGCTTTACCGTAAAATGCCAAGCCGGCCACAATTAACAAAACACATAAAATGCACTACAGCTGAGCTGGCAATCTGAAATGAGAGATATACGTGAAAACCGGGTTTGCAGGGAAACAAATTTCTTGCCAACTAAATGCAGAACGCCGCCAAGAGAGTTATGAACCGAGCAGAGTCATTGACCCCGGCCCCAATGGCAAGAAAGGTCAAACATGCAATCTGGGCAGAAAATACTGGAAATATCTGCACTTGGAGAGTGGACACTGGGGAACATCGATAACACCGGGAGGAAAAAACCACACTACGTCACGGAACCGATTGCAGCTGAAGACCGATCGGCACGGCGTAGAGTGACCATACAACGGAGAGGACAAAATACGGAAATCGAGAAAGTCAACGCGGGAAACGTCTGGGTCTATGGGAAACGTCTGGGGTGGGAGATTCAAAATCTGGAAGGAGGATCGGCGCTGAAGAATTCAAGAACGAGCTGGTAGCGTCGTGGGAACGATCTGGAAGAACGAGTCGACTAGAAGGCAAACAAGTTTAGCGAGGACCAGTACGAGGAGAAGACACGTCGAGGGAAGGATGTCAGAAGTTGGAGTATACCAAGGCAGAGAGAACACCGAGTCAACTAGAAGGCTACAAGTTAACGAGGACAAGTACGAGGAGAAGACACGTCGAGGGAAGGATGTCGGAAGTTGGAGTATACCAAGGCAGAGAGAACAACGAGTCTCTTTTTCGTTTCCGAAGTAAGGGGAGAAGGTGAGCAGTTTTTGTTTTTTTTTTTTCGTTTTATTTGTTTATTGAATCTTCTCTAGAAGAGACTTACAATAAGTATCAAATCTTAACCTTTACTGTATTATAATTGTTAATTGGTTAACGACCCTAAGTTGGGCAGGAGTGGGGGGTCGTTGCGCTGTAACCGAGAGTGGTTACTGAGCCGCCTGAGCTGCTTGGGGAGACTTTACTATCAATTTCGTCTTAACGGGTTTTATACCCAGGTCCCTGTGGATATTTGCGTTGCGAATATACTAGGGGCCCCAGTTATTGTTCGCAGTGTCTTCGACTGTATTCGTTGGATGATTCTATGTTGCTACTGCTTGCGTTTTCCCCAGAGTTCAGACCGTAAATCCAGGTTAGCTTTAAGCAAGAGTTGTAAACAACTACTTTGCGTCCCCGTGGCCGGGGGTGAGCGGGAATTGATGAGCCAGTGGAAACTGTTGGCTCTTAGTTTTAGGGAAATCTTCTTCGCTTTAATTGGCTTTTCTCCATGTAAGCCGCCTGTCTAAGTGGATGCCAGGTATGGACTTCGTCGTATTGGGGATTTGTTTGCTGTTTAGGGCAGTGGTGGGAGGTCTTCCCGATTGAGTGTAACTGGCCCCATCCCCTTTTGTTGGTGATCAAATTGGAACAATCGGGTTCTATTGGTGGTTGAATGTTTGGGTGCGCTCTCCAGAGGTGGACACTTGTTGCTTGTGGGCGAAAAGTTGCGCTATATAGGCACGTGAGATGATTCTTTTCGTTAGTAAAGCTTTAGACAACGTCCGACAAGCTCTTTAAGCCTTTGTTTAGTAGCTGGGGAGCGGTGTGCCTGCCAGTCTCGGCGAAGTCGCGGCTTTTCTTGAAGGACGACTGGATCTGTGTAGTTTTTTGGGGGGATGAGGCTGAAAGTTCGGGTGTAGAGTGTTTGGCAGCAGAGGACATTACATCCGTTATATGTTTAAGTGAGTCTTCAACATCAGCTTCACAGGAGATTTTAGGTTTGATTTCAAAGTGTGAGCTTATATATTTTTTAGCCAGTTTGTTGGATGTCCGAAATTGTGGTCGTTCTAGAAACTGTGGATGTTCAGATAGACAGAGTAAAACAGGCGATTGGTCAGATGACAGTTCCTCCAGGGTTTCAAAATGTATCAGCCTGGACGGCGCTCTCCTAGTTACAGCAAAATCGATAACGTCGTTTTTTGTTCGGATCTGCTGGCAAGTATGTGGGAGTACCTGGTGAAACAAAATCTAGCTTATTACCGGGTTTGATAATAGCGCCTCTGGTTGAGCCGACTCTTGATCTCTTTATAGACGGGGCATCGCCTGTAATTAGCAGTGTGGTTTCCACCCCAGTTGCTACATTTTCTGCTTCTTTGTTACCCGTGCAAGCTTCTATACAGTGCAGGTCGCCACAGGCAACACAGACTGGTCGCAAGGTGCAATAACTTTTTGTGTGCCCAAACTCCTGGCAGTTTGTACACTGCACCGGGCCGTTTCGTTTATGCGGCTCCTCTACGGTTATTCTTCGATGGAGTAGGCATTGCAGTTTGTATATGGGGTGCACCGCGTTTTTCTTCAGAGTAGTCGCGTCTGGTTTGAGTTCAATCTTGAAGATTGGCTGAGGAATTTTTGCCCTGTTGGTTATGTTCATTACGTTTTTAATGACAAAACCATTTTCTTTAAGTCTTTCAGCTATATTTGCTGCCGGGACCGTTGACACGATACCCTTTATTACAACTTGAAGTCCTTTGATACTTTTGTGTTGGTAGGTATAATAATTAACACGCTCACTGTCCAGGAAGTTTGCTACAGAGCGGTAGTTGGCTTCATTGATGATCTGGATCTTGGTTTCAGATATATTACCTATTTTTAGAATAGTAATATAAAAGTTGTTTTGCCCAATTTTTTGCTTGAGTTTATTGATTAGATCTGAACAATTTTGATCTCTAATGTAGATAGGTGGTGGCTTTACAATTTTATTGGCTTGGGGTGGTTGACCGTCATCTTTTTCGAGCTCGCCAAGTATGGCAAATTTGTTTGCAGAAGTTGCCGTAGTGGTGTTGTTTGAAGTTTTCGTAAGTTAAGGCAAATTTGATTCTTTAGCTTTTTGCGGACTAAGTTTTCTTTTTATTTGTACATACCGATCGGTCCCAGTCTGTACAAGCGTAGATTGTGAAAGCTTCAGCAGAAGCTTGTATTGCTCGCGATGCCAAAATCGGCCACACGTTGGTCGATGTTGAAGTTGTTGTTGTTGTAGTCGATACGACAGTTGTTATTGAGGGCACCGTATTAGTGAGCGCACAAGCTGATGTAGTCGGTGCGTCTATAGGTGGAAGGGGGGAAGGGCATTGCGAACTCCATGACTGAGTTGGAGCAGCGCAGCTTGAGTTGGTAAATAGTGCTGGCGGAGGAGTCCGAGCTCTCTCAGTAGCGGCCGGCGACATTGCACTTGTTGTTGTGTTATTTACTGTCTCCGATGAGACAATTGCTAGGTATGCATTATTTTTCGAAGACGAAGGCAGTTGAAGCGCGTCTTGCTGTTGTTGTTGTTGTACACGACTTTGACTCACTGGCTTGCTGTTGGCACTTTTCAATAACGTACCCGCAGGCATTGTTATTTAGTTTAATTTATTTAAATCTTCGTATTTGTTATTAGATTTGTTAGGGAAGAAAGCCCTTGTTGTTTGGCATTGCTGCCAGCGTCTTTTCAATATTTATTGGTGTATTTTTATTTTTAAATAACTCAGTTTTCCCGTTCACTCAGCGGAGCGATCGGAAACACGTCTACCTCGTGTAGTTAATTTTTTTTTTTTTTTTTTTTTTTTTTTTGACATGTGAGGAGTTGAATAACTCTTAACAAGTAAGCATGCAAGCGGAATAAACGCATGCAAGCAGCGGCGTACCAGTTACCAGTTACGCGGAGAATTCGCCCGTAGTAACGGTAGTGCGGCGAGAGAGAGTGGTGCCCTAAGCACCAGACAAGTACAGGGAGAGTCAGAAAGAGAAGCAATAAAAAGGAGCAGCAAAAGGCCGTGTGCAGAAGGAAGTAACAGGACGGCACCGATTTCGGACCCTGATATTGGAGCCGCATAGGGCAAAAGATCGAACGGTAAAACCGTGGGCTTTGGACCAGGAGGCAAGAAGACGCCGATAACTAGCGGTGAACAGAGGCCTATATAAGCAGGCCGAGCGCAGTCAACAAGTATCAGTCATCAAGTGAACCAGTAATCAGTGCAACAACGTGAAGAACCAAGTAGAGCCGTACGAAAATTTGTCTAGAACTAGCTGCCTGCCTAAAAGGACTGCATTGGCGAACTCCGGCGTATGCCTGATCGTCCTGCAAGAATTGTACAAGGTTCGGTGCAACTAGCCCGGAAGGACGCGCGTTTGTTCAGCTAGTGTCTCGAAAGGCGAATGCGTTGAGAGCACAGCAGTTCACCGCTAGAGTCCAAGAACGACACCTTACCGAATCGCGAGCGCTACTCCAACAAGGAGCGGAGCCAGTCAACATATTCAGAGGCAGAGCAAAGACAACGAGGACATTGAGAACGACGAACGACAAGCGCCGTGCGAGCAGCAGCAACGTCGAATTCTAAACTCTGCCGCAGAGAGGGTAGAGTGGAAGCGTTCGTCTAGAACATAGCGTTTGACCCAGGGACTGCGTTGGCGGCTTTCGGCGTACGCTTGAACTGTCAGGTAGAAACTAAGCCGGCCGAGACAGAGCAAGGGACAGGGGGCTGTGGCTGCAAAAGGCGTACGCCTTGAGAGCACAGTGCCTGTTCACCCTAGTCTGGGAACGGTGACGCATCCCGCCGAGCCAAAGGCAGCAAAAGGCATCGCGAGCATAGCAGGCGACGGAGACATCACTTCGCAGCAATCACAACCTAGCGAGCCGTTCAACGTGGGAAGAGTCGACGGTGGAGCATATTACTACACTGTCTATACATATGATAGTAACAAGTGGGAAACTATATAGCCTTCTTTGCCGGCCCTGTCTGAGCACTTCCTTCCCACGATGATGCTATGGGTGGCTCCGGAGTTGATCAACTCGCTTCGGGTTGATTCTGCTGCTTCGGGTTCTTCTCGGGGTGCTCGTGGTGGCTTCTACTGCTGTTGGCTCGGCCGCTACCAGGACTTAGGGATGCGTCACCGTTCCCAGACTAGGGTGAACAGGCACTGTGCTCTCAAGGCATACGCTTCTTGCAGCTGCAGCCTCTTGTCCCTTCCTCTGTCCCGGCCGGTCGCACCGAACGCCTGCTTAGTTCTTACCTGACGGTTAAAGCGTACGCCGGAAGCCGCCAACGTAGTCCCTGAGACAAACGCCAGGGTCTAGACGAACGTTTCCACCCTTGCCTTTCTTACGCGGACGTGTAGACTTGCAGTTATCAGGCACGAATCAGAAGAAGAATCAGGCACGAAATGGTCATGGACTACTACGCAGATCACTAACGAGCATTTGAGGAGGTAAAAGCAAGCCCAGATTTCGATAAACCATTCGTGCTGCAGACAGACGCAAGCGATTGTGGTAAAGGGGCAGTCTGACGCCGGAAACAGAAAGTGGCGAGGAAGTCATTTCATATTCAAGCCGGACCCTGAATGGCGCGAAAAAGAACTATTCAACCAGTGAAAAGGAATGACTGGCAATCGAGTGGGCGATCCGGAAGCTCAAACCATACTTTGAAGGATACCGCTTCGTGCATGAAGCCAGAGGCATCCGTTGATACGCCGCGTAGTTAAGGTGATGCACAGGACCGCAGGCCAACAACAATCCGTAGCGTCGGCGCACTCTATACGAATCGCGAAAGACCAATACCAGATCTTTGTTTTCCCGTGGAAAGAGGGGAGTCGGTACAGCTCGAGAGCTTTACCGTAAAATGCCAAGCCGGCCACAATTAAAAAACACATAAAATGCACTACAGCTGAGCTGGCAATCTGAAATGAGAGATATACGTGAAAACCGGGTTTGCAGGGAAACAAATTTCTTGCCAACTAAATGCAGAACGCCGCAAGAGAGTTATGAACCGAGCAGAGTCATTGACCCCGGCCCCAATGGCAAGAAAGGTCAAACATGCAATCTGGGCAGAAAATACTGGAAATATCTGCACTTGGAGAGTGACACTGGGGAACATCGATAACACCGGGTGGAAAAACCACACTACGTCACGGAACCGATTGCAGCTGAAGACCGATCGGCACGGCGTAGAGTGACCATACAACGGAGAGGACAAAATACGGAAATCGAGAAAGTCAACGCCGGAAACGTCTGGGTCTATGGGAAAACGTCTGGGGTGGGAGATTCAAAATCTGGAAGGAGGATCGGCGCTGAAGAATTCAAGATCGAGCTGGGAGCGTCGTGGGAACGATCTGGAAGTACGAGTCAACTAGAAGGCTACAAGTTAACGAGGACAAGTACGAGGAGAAGACACGTCGAGGGAAGGATGTCGGAAGTTGGAGTATACCAAGGCAGAGAGAACAACAAATCTCATTTTCGTTCCCGAAGTAAGGGGAGAAGGTGAGCAGTTTTTGTTTTTTTTTAAGGTTTTATTTGTTTATTGAATCTCTCTAGAAGAGACTTACAATAAGTATTCAAATCTTAACCTTTACTGTATTATAATTGTTAATTGGTTAACGAACCTAAGTTGGACAGGAGTGGGGGGTCGTTGTGCTGAAACCGAGAGTGGTTACTGAGCCGCCTGAGCTGCCTGGGGAGACTTTACTATCAATTTCGTCTTTAACGGGTTTTATACCCAGGTCCCTGTGGATATTTGCGTTGCGAATATACTAGGGGCCCCAGTTATTGTTCGCAGTGTCTTCGACTGTATTCGTTGGATGATTTCTATGTTGCTACTGCTTGCGTTTCCCCAGAGTTCAGACCCGTAAATCCAGGTTGGCTTTAAACAAGAGTTGTAAATAACTACTTTGAGTTCCAGTGGCAGGGGTGAGCGGGAATTGATGAGCCAGTGGAAACTGTTGGCCTTGAGTTTTAGGGAAATCTTCTTCGCTTTAATGTGCTTTCTCCAGGTAAGCCGCCTGTCTAAGTGGATGCCCAGGTATGTGACTTCGTCGACTTGGGGGATTTGTTTGTTTAGGGCCAGTGGTGGGCAGGTTTCCCGATTGAGTGTAAACTGGCCCATCCACTTGTTGGAGATCAAATTGGAAAATCGGGTTCTATTGGTGGTTGAATGTTTGGGTGCGCTCTCCAGAGTGGAAACTTGTTGCTGGTGGGCGAAAGTTGCGCTATATAGGCACGTTGAGTCTGATTCTTTTCAGTAAGTAAAGCTTTAGACAACGTCCGACAAGCTTCTTTAAGCATTTGTTTAGTAGCTGGGGAGCGGTGTGCCTGCCAGTCTCGGCGAAGTCGCGGCTTTTCTTGAAGGAGCGACTGGATCTGTGTAGTTTTTTGGGGGGATGAGGCTGAAAGTTCGGGTGTAGAGTGTTTGGCAGCAGAGGACATTACATCCGTTATATGTTTAAGTGAGTCTTCAACATTAGCTTCACAGGAGATTTTAGGTTTGATTTCAAAGTGTGAGCTTTTATATTTTTTAGCCAGTTTGTTGGATGTCCGAAATTGTGGTCGTTCTAGAAACTGTGGATGTTCAGATAGACAGAGTAAAACAGGCGATTGGTCAGATGACAGTTCCTCCAGGGTTTCAACATGTATCAGCCTGGACGGCGCTCTCCTAGCTACAGCAAAATCGATAATGTCTGGTTTTTTGTTCGGATCTGCTGGCAAGTATGTGGGAGTACCTGGTGAAACAAAATCTAGCTTATTACCGGGTTTGATAATAGCGCCTCTGGTTGAGCCGACTCTTGATCTCTTTATAGACGGGGCATCGCCTGTAATTAGCAGTGTGGTTTCCACCCCAGTTGCTACATTTTCTCAGTGCTGGGTCTTCTTTGTTACCCGTGCAAGCTTCTATACAGTGCAGGTCGCCACAGGCAACACAGACTGGTCGCAAGGTGCAATAACTTTTTGTGTGCCCAAACTCCTGGCAGTTTGTACACTGTACCGGGCCGTTTCGTTTATGCGGCTCCTCTACGGTTATGGGGTGCACCGCGTTTTTCTTCAGAGTAGTCGCGTCTGGTTTGAGTTCAATCTTGAAGATTGGCTGAGGAATTTTTGCCCTGTTGGTTATGTTCATTACGTTTTTAATGACAAAACCATTTTCTTTAAGTCTTTCAGCTATATCTGCTGCCGGGACCGTTGACACGATACCCTTTATTACAACTTGAAGTCCTTTGATACTTTTGTGTTGGTAGGTAATAATTAACACGCTCACTGTCCAGGAAGTTTGCTACAGAGCGGTAGTTGGCTTCATTGATGATCTGGATCTTGGTTTCAGATATATTACCTATTTTTAGAATAGTAATATAAAAGTTGTTTTGCCCAATTTTTTGCTTGAGTTTATTGATTAGATCTGAACAATTTTGATCTCTAATGTAGATAGGTGGTGGCTTTACAATTTTTTGGCTTGGGGTGGTTGACCGTCATCTTTTTCGAGCTCGCCAAGTATGGCAAATTTGTTTGCAGAAGTTGCCGTAGTGGTGTTGCTTGAAGTTTTCGTAAGTTAAGGCAAATTTGATTCTTTAGCTTTTTGCGGACTAAGTTTTCTTTTATTTGTACATACCGATCGGTCCCAGTCTGTACAAGCGTAGATTGTGAAAGCTCTGCAGCAGAAGCTTGTATTGCTCGCGATGCCAAAATTGGCCACACGTTGGTCGATGTTGAAGTGTTGTTGTTG
The DNA here is from genome assembly GCF_025200985.1 of Drosophila gunungcola. NCBI lineage: Eukaryota > Metazoa > Arthropoda > Insecta > Diptera > Drosophilidae > Drosophila > Drosophila gunungcola. The sequence continues at coordinate 1,190,513 of NW_026453205.1, forward strand.
TAGTCGATACGACAGTTGTTATTGAGGGCATCGTATTAGTGAGCGCACAAGCTGATGTAGTCGGTGCGTCTATAGGTGGAAGGGGGAAGGGCATTGCGAACTCCATGACTTAGTTGGAGTTATTGTGTTATTTACTGTCTCCGATGAGACAAATGCTAAGTATGCATTATTTTTCGAAGACGAAGACAGTTGAAGCGAAGACAGTCGACGCGCGTCTTGCTGTTGTTGTTGTTGTACACGACTTTGACTCACTGGCTTGCTGTTGGCACTTTTCAATAACGTACCCGCAGGCATTGTTATTTAGTTAATTTATTTAAATCTTCGTATTTGTTATTAGATTTGTTAGGGAAGAAAGCCCTTGTTGTTTGGCATTGCTGCCAGCGTCTTTACACTATTTATTGGTGTATTTTATTTTTAAATAACTCAGTTTTCCCGTTCACTCAGCGGAGCGATCGGAAACACGTCTACCTCGGGTAGTTGATTTTTTTTTTTTGTTTTTTGACATGTGAGGAGTTAAATAACTCTCCGCAAGTAAGCATGCAAGCGGAATAAACGCATGCAAGCAGCGGCGTACCAGTTACCAGTTACGCGGCGAATTCGCCCGTAGTAACGGTAGTGCGGCGAGAGAGAGTAGTGCCCTGAGCACCAGACAAGTACAGGGAGAGTCAGAAAGAGAAGGGCAATAAAAAGGAGCAGCAAAAGGCCGTGTGCAGAAGGAAGTAACGGGACGGCACCGATTTCGGACCCTGATATTGGAGCCGCATAGGGCAAAAGATCGAACGGTAAAACCGTGGGCTTTGGACCAGGAGGCAAGGAGACGCCGATAACTAGCGGTAAACAGAGGCCTATATAAGCAGGCCGAGCGCAGTCAATAAGTATCAGTCATCAAGTGAACCAGTAATCAGTGCAACAAGGTGAAGAACCAAGTAGAGCCGTACGGAGTCATCAAGGAAACAAGATCGCTACGTCGAGACGTTCGGGACTTAGAGTCTCCGAATTGAGACACAGGTAGCTGAGGCCTTTACGGCATCGCACGGCTAAGCCCAGGTGCTTTGTCACAACGTCTGTCGCGATTTGAGCTTGGCATCCCACCCGGCGTGTCCGACAGAGTTGAACAAATAGAGTCCTTCGATAAAGAACCGTGTTAATTGGTTAACGACCCTAAGTTGGGCAGGAGTGGGGGGTCGTTGCGCTGTAACCGAGAGTGGTTACTGAGCCGCCTGAGCTGCCTGGGGAGACTTTACTATCAATTTCGTCTTTAACGGGTTTTATACCCAGGTCCCTGTAGATATTTGCGTTGCGAATATATCAGGGGCCCCAGTTATTGTTCGCAGTGTCTTCGACTGTATTCGTTGGATGATTTCTATGTTGCTACTGCTTGCGTTTCCCCAGAGTTCAGACCCGTAACTCCAGGTTGGCTTTAAGCAAGAGTTGTAAATAACTACTTTAATTTCCAGTGGCAGGGGGGAGCGGGAATTGATGAGCCAGTGGAAACTGTTGGCCTTGAGTTTTAGGGAAATCTTCTTCGCTTTAATGTGCTTTTCCATGTAAGCCGCCTGTCTAAGTGGATGCCCAGGTATGTGACTTCGTCGACTTGGGGGATTTGTTTGCTGTTTAGGGCCAGTGGTGGGAAGGTTTCCCGATTGAGTGTAAACTGGCCCATCCACTTGTTGGTGATCAAATTGGAAAATCGGGTTCTATTGGTGGTTGAATGTTTGGGTGCGCTCTCCAGAGTGGAAACTTGTTGCTGGTGGGCGAAAGTTGCGCTATATAGGCACGTTGAGTCTGATTCTTTTCAGTTTGTAAAGCTTTAGACAACGTCCGACAAGCTTCTTTAAGCCTTTGTTTAGTAGCTGGGGAGCGGTGTGCCTGCCAGTCTCGGCGAAGTCGCGGCTTTTCTTGAAGGAGCGACTGGATCTGTGTAGTTTTTGGGGGGATGAGGCTGAAAGTTCGGGTGTAGAGTGTTTGGCAGCAGAGGACATTACATCCGTTATATAAGTGAGTCTTCAACATCAGCTTCACAGGAGATTTTAGGTTTGATTTCAAAGTGTGAGCTAATATATTTTTTAGCCAGTTTGTTGGATGTCCGAAATTGTGGTCGTTCTAGAAACTGTGGATGTTCAGATAGACAGAGTAAAACAGGCGATTGGTCAGATGACAGTTCCTCCAGGGTTTCAACATGTATCAGCCTGGACGGCGCTCTCCTAGTTACAGCAAAATCGATAATGTCTGGTTTTTTGTTCGGATCTGCTGGCAAGTATGTGGGAGTACCTGGTGAAACAAAATCTAGCTTATTACCGGGTTTGATAATAGCGCCTCTGGTTGAGCCGACTCTTGATCTCTTTATAGACGGGGCATCGCCTGTAATTAGCAGTGTGGTTTCCACCCCAGTTGCTACATTTTCTCAGTGCTGGGTCTTCTTTGTTACCCGTGCAAGCTTCTATACAGTGCAGGTCGCCGCAGGCAACACAGACTGGTCGCAAGGTGCAATAACTTTTTGTGTGCCCAAATCCTGGCAGTTTGTACACTGCACCGGGCCGTTTCGTTTATGCGGCTCTGGCGTTATTCTTCGATGGAGTAGGCATTGCAGTTTGTATATGGGGTGCACCGCTTTTTCTTCAGAGTAGTCGCGTCTGGTTTGAGTTCAATCTTGAAGATTGGCTGAGGAATTTTTGCCCTGTTGGTTATGTTCATTACGTTTTTAATGACAAAACCATTTTCTTTAAGTCTTTCAGCTATTTCTGCTGCCGGGACGGTTGACACGATACCATTTATTACAACTTGAAGTCCTTTGATACTTTTCTGTTGGTAGGTATAATAATTAACACGCTCACTGTCCAGGAAGTTTGTTACAGAGCGGTAGTTGGCTTCATTGGTGATCTGGAGCTTGGTTTCAGATATATTACCTATTTTTAGAATGGTAATATAAAAGTGGTTTTGCCCAATTTTTTGCTTGAGTTTATTGAATAGATCTGAACAATTTTGATCTCTAATGTAGATAGGTGGTGGCTTTACAATTTTATTGGCTTGGGGTGGTTGACCGTCATCTTTTTCGAGCTCGCCAAGTATGGCAAATTTGTTTGCAGAAGTTGCCGTAGTGGTGTTGCTTGAAGTTTACGTAAGTTAAGGCAAATTTGATTCTTTAGCTTTTTGCGGACTAAGTTTTCTTTTTATTTGTACATACCGATCGGTCCCAGTCTGTACAAGCGTAGATTGTGAAAGCTCTGCAGCAGAAGCTTGTATTGCTCGCGATGCCAAAATTGGCCACACGTTGGTCGATGTTGAAGTTGTTGTTGTTGTAGTCGATACGACAGTTGTTATTGAGGGCATCGTATTAGTGAGCGCACAAGCTGATGTAGTCGGTGCGTCTATAGGTGGAAGGGGGGAAGGGCATTGCGAACTCCATGACTTAGTTGGAGCAGCGCAGCTTGAGTTGGTAAATAGTGCTGGCGGAGGAGTCCGAGCTATCTCAGTAGCGGGCGGCGTCATTGCACTTGTTGTTGTGTTATTTACTGTCTCCGATGAGACAATTGCTAGGTATGCATTATTTTTCGAAGACGAAGACAGTTGAAGCGAAGACAGTCGACGCGCGTCTTGCTGTTGTTGTTGTTGTACACGACTTTGACTCACTGGCTTGCTATTGGCACTTTTCAATAACGTACCCGCAGGCATTGTTATTTAGTTTAATTTATTTAAATCTTCGTATTTGTTATTAGATTTGTTAGGGAAGAAAGCCCTTGTTGTTTGGCATTGCTGCCAGCGTCTTTTTATTGGTGTATTTTTATTTTTAAATAACTCAGTTTTCCCGTTCACTCAGCGGAGCGATCGGAAACACGTCTACCCCGGGTAGTTGATTTTTTTTTTTGTTTTTTGACATGTGGGGAGTTGAATAACTCTCCACAAGTAAGCATGCAAGCGGAATAAACGCATGCAAGCAGCGGCGTACCAGTTACCAGTTACGCGGAGAATTCGCCCGTAGTAACGGTAGTGCGGCGAGAGAGAGTGGTGCCCTGAGCACCAGACAAGTACAGGGAGAGTCAGAAAAAGAAGGGCAATAAAAAGGAGCAGCAAAAGGCCGTGTGCAGAAGGAAGTAACGGGACGGCACCGTCTTCGGACCCTGATATTGGAGCCGCATAGGGCAAAAGATCGAACGGTAAAACCGTGGGCTTTGGACCAGGAGGCAAGAAGACGCCGATAACTAGCGGTGAACAGAGGCCTATATAAGCAGGCCGAGCGCAGTCAACAAGTATCAGTCATCAAGTGCACCAGTAATCAGTGCAACAACGTGAAGAACCAAGTAGAGCCGTACGGAGTCATCAAGGAAACAAGATCGCTACGTCGAGACGTTCGGGACTTAGAGTCTCCGAATTGAGACACAGGTAGCTGAGGTCTTTACGGCATCGCACGGCTAAGCCCAGGTGCTTTGTCACAAATTCTGTCGCGATTTGAGCTTGGCATCCCACCCGGCGTGTCCGACAGAGTTGAACAAATAGAGTCCTTCGATAAAGAACCGTGGGCTCAGAAGAAAATTTGTCTAGAACTAGCTGCCTGCCTAAAAGGACTGCATTGGCGAACTCCGGCGTATGCCTGATCGTCCTGCAAGAATTGTACAAGGTTCGGTGCAACTAGCCCGGAAGGACGCGCGTTTGTTCAGCTAGTGTCTCGAAAGGCGAATGCGTTGAAAGCACAGCAGTTCACCGCTAGAGTCCAAGAATGACACCCTACCGAATCGCGAGCGCTACTCCAACAAGGAGCGGAGCCAGTCAACATATTCAGAGGCAGAGCAAAGACAACGAGGACATTAAGAACGACGAACGACAAGCGCCGTGCGAGCAGCAGCAACGTCGAATTCTAAACTCTGCGGCAGAGAGGGTAGAGTGGAAGCGTTCGTCTAGAACATAGCCCAGGGACTGCGTTGGCGGCTTTCGGCGTACGCTTGAACTGTCAGGTAGAAAATAAGCCGACGTCCGGTGCGACCGGCCGAGACAGAGCAAGGGACAGGAGGCTGTGGCTGCAAAAGGCGTACGCCTTGAGAGCACAGTGCCTGTTCACCCTAGTCTGGGAACGGTGACGCATCCCGCCGAGCCAAAGGCAGCAAAAGGCATCGCGAGCATGGCTGGCGACGGAGACATCACTTCGCAGCAATCACAACCTAGCGAGCCGTTCAACGTAGGAAGAGTCGACGGTGGAGCATATTACTACACTGTCTATACATATGATAGTAACAAATGGGAAACTATATAGCCTTCTTTGCCGGCCCTGTCTGAGCACTCTCCTTCCCACGATGATGCTATGGGTGGCTCCGGAGTTGATCAACTCGCTTCGGGTTGATTCTGCTGCTTCGGGTTCTTCTCGGGGTGCTCGTGGTGGCTTCTACTGCTGTTGGCTCGGCCGCTACCAGGACTTAGGGATGCGTCACCGTTCCCAGACTAGGGTGAACAGGCACTGTGCTCTCAAGGCATACGCTTCTCGCAGCTGCAGCCTCTTGTCCCTTCCTCTGTCCCGGCCGGTCGCACCGAAAGCCTGCTTAGTTCTTACCTGACGGTTAAAGCGTACGCCGGAAGCCGCCAACGTAGTCCCTGAGACAAACGCCAGGGTCTAGACGAACGTTTCCACCCTTGCCTTTCTTACGCGGACGTGTAGACTTGCAGTTATCAGGCACGAATCAGAAGAAGAATCAGGCACGAAATGGTCATGGACTACTACGCAGATCACTAACGGGCATTTGAGGAGGTAAAAGCAAGCCCAGATTTCGATAAACCATTCGTGCTGCAGACAGACGCAAGCGATTGTGGTAAAGGGGCAGTCCTGACGCCGGAAACAGAAAGTGGCGAGGAAGTCATTTCATATTCAAGCCGGACCCTGAATGGCGCGAAAAAGAACTATTCAACCAGTGAAAAGGAATGACTGGCAATCGAGTGGGCGATCCGGAAGCTCAAACCATTTTTATTTTTAAATAACTCAGTTTTCCCGTTCACTCAGCGGAGCGATCGGAAACACGTCTACCTCGGGTAGTTGATTTTTTTTTTTTTGTTTTTTGACATGTGAGGAGTTAAATAACTCTCCGCAAGTAAGCATGCAAGCGGAATAAACGCATGCAAGCAGCGGCGTACCAGTTACCAGTTACGCGGCGAATTCGCCCGTAGTAACGGTAGTGCGGCGAGAGAGAGTAGTGCCCTGAGCACCAGACAAGTACAGGGAGAGTCAGAAAGAGAAGGGCAATAAAAAGGAGCAGCAAAAGGCCGTGTGCAGAAGGAAGTAACGGGACGGCACCGATTTCGGACCCTGATATTGGAGCCGCATAGGGCAAAAGATCGAACGGTAAAACCGTGGGCTTTGGACCAGGAGGCAAGGAGACGCCGATAACTAGCGGTAAACAGAGGCCTATATAAGCAGGCCGAGCGCAGTCAATAAGTATCAGTCATCAAGTGAACCAGTAATCAGTGCAACAAGGTGAAGAACCAAGTAGAGCCGTACGGAGTCATCAAGGAAACAAGATCGCTACGTCGAGACGTTCGGGACTTAGAGTCTCCGAATTGAGACACAGGTAGCTGAGGCCTTTACGGCATCGCACGGCTAAGCCCAGGTGCTTTGTCACAACGTCTGTCGCGATTTGAGCTTGGCATCCCACCCGGCGTGTCCGACAGAGTTGAACAAATAGAGTCCTTCGATAAAGAACCGTGTTAATTGGTTAACGACCCTAAGTTGGGCAGGAGTGGGGGGTCGTTGCGCTGTAACCGAGAGTGGTTACTGAGCCGCCTGAGCTGCCTGGGGAGACTTTACTATCAATTTCGTCTTTAACGGGTTTTATACCCAGGTCCCTGTAGATATTTGCGTTGCGAATATATCAGGGGCCCCAGTTATTGTTCGCAGTGTCTTCGACTGTATTCGTTGGATGATTTCTATGTTGCTACTGCTTGCGTTTCCCCAGAGTTCAGACCCGTAACTCCAGGTTGGCTTTAAGCAAGAGTTGTAAATAACTACTTTAATTTCCAGTGGCAGGGGGGAGCGGGAATTGATGAGCCAGTGGAAACTGTTGGCCTTGAGTTTTAGGGAAATCTTCTTCGCTTTAATGTGCTTTCTCCATGTAAGCCGCCTGTCTAAGTGGATGCCCAGGTATGTGACTTCGTCGACTTGGGGGATTTGTTTGCTGTTTAGGGCCAGTGGTGGGAAGGTTTCCCGATTGAGTGTAAACTGGCCCATCCACTTGTTGGTGATCAAATTGGAAAATCGGGTTCTATTGGTGGTTGAATGTTTGGGTGCGCTCTCCAGAGTGGAAACTTGTTGCTGGTGGGCGAAAGTTGCGCTATATAGGCACGTTGAGTCTGATTCTTTTCAGTTTGTAAAGCTTTAGACAACGTCCGACAAGCTTCTTTAAGCCTTTGTTTAGTAGCTGGGGAGCGGTGTGCCTGCCAGTCTCGGCGAAGTCGCGGCTTTTCTTGAAGGAGCGACTGGATCTGTGTAGTTTTTTGGGGGGATGAGGCTGAAAGTTCGGGTGTAGAGTGTTTGGCAGCAGAGGACATTACATCCGTTATATGTTTAAGTGAGTCTTCAACATCAGCTTCACAGGAGATTTTAGGTTTGATTTCAAAGTGTGAGCTAATATATTTTTTAGCCAGTTTGTTGGATGTCCGAAATTGTGGTCGTTCTAGAAACTGTGGATGTTCAGATAGACAGAGTAAAACAGGCGATTGGTCAGATGACAGTTCCTCCAGGGTTTCAACATGTATCAGCCTGGACGGCGCTCTCCTAGTTACAGCAAAATCGATAATGTCTGGTTTTTTGTTCGGATCTGCTGGCAAGTATGTGGGAGTACCTGGTGAAACAAAATCTAGCTTATTACCGGGTTTGATAATAGCGCCTCTGGTTGAGCCGACTCTTGATCTCTTTATAGACGGGGCATCGCCTGTAATTAGCAGTGTGGTTTCCACCCCAGTTGCTACATTTTCTCAGTGCTGGGTCTTCTTTGTTACCCGTGCAAGCTTCTATACAGTGCAGGTCGCCGCAGGCAACACAGACTGGTCGCAAGGTGCAATAACTTTTTGTGTGCCCAAACTCCTGGCAGTTTGTACACTGTACCGGGCCGTTTCGTTTATGCGGCTCCTCTACGGTTATTCTTCGATGGAGTAGGCATTGCAGTTTGTATATGGGGTGCACCGCGTTTTTCTTCAGAGTAGTCGCGTCTGGTTTGAGTTCAATCTTGAAGATTGGCTGAGGAATTTTTGCCCTGTTGGTTATGTTCATTACGTTTTTAATGACAAAACCATTTTCTTTAAGTCTTTCAGCTATTTCTGCTGCCGGGACGGTTGACACGATACCATTTATTACAACTTGAAGTCCTTTGATACTTTTCTGTTGGTAGGTATAATAATTAACACGCTCACTGTCCAGGAAGTTTGTTACAGAGCGGTAGTTGGCTTCATTGGTGATCTGGAGCTTGGTTTCAGATATATTACCTATTTTTAGAATGGTAATATAAAAGTGGTTTTGCCCAATTTTTTGCTTGAGTTTATTGAATAGATCTGAACAATTTTGATCTCTAATGTAGATAGGTGGTGGCTTTACAATTTTATTGGCTTGGGGTGGTTGACCGTCATCTTTTTCGAGCTCGCCAAGTATGGCAAATTTGTTTGCAGAAGTTGCCGTAGTGGTGTTGCTTGAAGTTTACGTAAGTTAAGGCAAATTTGATTCTTTAGCTTTTTGCGGACTAAGTTTTCTTTTTATTTGTACATACCGATCGGTCCCAGTCTGTACAAGCGTAGATTGTGAAAGCTCTGCAGCAGAAGCTTGTATTGCTCGCGATGCCAAAATTGGCCACACGTTGGTCGATGTTGAAGTTGTTGTTGTTGTAGTCGATACGACAGTTGTTATTGAGGGCATCGTATTAGTGAGCGCACAAGCTGCTGCGTCTATAGGTGGAAGGGGGGAAGGGCATTGCGAACTCCATGACTTAGTTGGAGCAGCGCAGCTTGAGTTGGTAAATAGTGCTGGCGGAGGAGTCCGAGCTATCTCAGTAGCGGGCGGCGTCATTGCACTTGTTGTTGTGTTATTTACTGTCTCCGATGAGACAATTGCTAGGTATGCATTATTTTTCGAAGACGAAGACAGTTGAAGCGAAGACAGTCGACGCGCGTCTTGCTGTTGTTGTTGTTGTACACGACTTTGACTCACTGGCTTGCTATTGGCACTTTTCAATAACGTACCCGCAGGCATTGTTATTTAGTTTAATTTATTTAAATCTTCGTATTTGTTATTAGATTTGTTAGGGAAGAAAGCCCTTGTTGTTTGGCATTGCTGCCAGCGTCTTTTTATTGGTGTATTTTTATTTTTAAATAACTCAGTTTTCCCGTTCACTCAGCGGAGCGATCGGAAACACGTCTACCCCGGGTAGTTGATTTTTTTTTTTGTTTTTTGACATGTGGGGAGTTGAATAACTCTCCACAAGTAAGCATGCAAGCGGAATAAACGCATGCAAGCAGCGGCGTACCAGTTACCAGTTACGCGGAGAATTCGCCCGTAGTAACGGTAGTGCGGCGAGAGAGAGTGGTGCCCTGAGCACCAGACAAGTACAGGGAGAGTCAGAAAAAGAAGGGCAATAAAAAGGAGCAGCAAAAGGCCGTGTGCAGAAGGAAGTAACGGGACGGCACCGTCTTCGGACCCTGATATTGGAGCCGCATAGGGCAAAAGATCGAACGGTAAAACCGTGGGCTTTGGACCAGGAGGCAAGAAGACGCCGATAACTAGCGGTGAACAGAGGCCTATATAAGCAGGCCGAGCGCAGTCAACAAGTATCAGTCATCAAGTGCACCAGTAATCAGTGCAACAACGTGAAGAACCAAGTAGAGCCGTACGGAGTCATCAAGGAAACAAGATCGCTACGTCGAGACGTTCGGGACTTAGAGTCTCCGAATTGAGACACAGGTAGCTGAGGTCTTTACGGCATCGCACGGCTAAGCCCAGGTGCTTTGTCACAAATTCTGTCGCGATTTGAGCTTGGCATCCCACCCGGCGTGTCCGACAGAGTTGAACAAATAGAGTCCTTCGATAAAGAACCGTGGGCTCAGAAGAAAATTTGTCTAGAACTAGCTGCCTGCCTAAAAGGACTGCATTGGCGAACTCCGGCGTATGCCTGATCGTCCTGCAAGAATTGTACAAGGTTCGGTGCAACTAGCCCGGAAGGACGCGCGTTTGTTCAGCTAGTGTCTCGAAAGGCGAATGCGTTGAAAGCACAGCAGTTCACCGCTAGAGTCCAAGAATGACACCCTACCGAATCGCGAGCGCTACTCCAACAAGGAGCGGAGCCAGTCAACATATTCAGAGGCAGAGCAAAGACAACGAGGACATTAAGAACGACGAACGACAAGCGCCGTGCGAGCAGCAGCAACGTCGAATTCTAAACTCTGCGGCAGAGAGGGTAGAGTGGAAGCGTTCGTCTAGAACATAGCCCAGGGACTGCGTTGGCGGCTTTCGGCGTACGCTTGAACTGTCAGGTAGAAAATAAGCCGACGTCCGGTGCGACCGGCCGAGACAGAGCAAGGGACAGGAGGCTGTGGCTGCAAAAGGCGTACGCCTTGAGAGCACAGTGCCTGTTCACCCTAGTCTGGGAACGGTGACGCATCCCGCCGAGCCAAAGGCAGCAAAAGGCATCGCGAGCATGGCTGGCGACGGAGACATCACTTCGCAGCAATCACAACCTAGCGAGCCGTTCAACGTAGGAAGAGTCGACGGTGGAGCATATTACTACACTGTCTATACATATGATAGTAACAAATGGGAAACTATATAGCCTTCTTTGCCGGCCCTGTCTGAGCACTCTCCTTCCCACGATGATGCTATGGGTGGCTCCGGAGTTGATCAACTCGCTTCGGGTTGATTCTGCTGCTTCGGGTTCTTCTCGGGGTGCTCGTGGTGGCTTCTACTGCTGTTGGCTCGGCCGCTACCAGGACTTAGGGATGCGTCACCGTTCCCAGACTAGGGTGAACAGGCACTGTGCTCTCAAGGCATACGCTTCTCGCAGCTGCAGCCTCTTGTCCCTTCCTCTGTCCCGGCCGGTCGCACCGAAAGCCTGCTTAGTTCTTACCTGACGGTTAAAGCGTACGCCGGAAGCCGCCAACGTAGTCCCTGAGACAAACGCCAGGGTCTAGACGAACGTTTCCACCCTTGCCTTTCTTACGCGGACGTGTAGACTTGCAGTTATCAGGCACGAATCAGAAGAAGAATCAGGCACGAAATGGTCATGGACTACTACGCAGATCACTAACGGGCATTTGAGGAGGTAAAAGCAAGCCCAGATTTCGATAAACCATTCGTGCTGCAGACAGACGCAAGCGATTGTGGTAAAGGGGCAGTCCTGACGCCGGAAACAGAAAGTGGCGAGGAAGTCATTTCATATTCAAGCCGGACCCTGAATGGCGCGAAAAAGAACTATTCAACCAGTGAAAAGGAATGACTGGCAATCGAGTGGGCGATCCGGAAGCTCAAACCATACTTTGAAGGATACCGCTTCGTGCATGAAGCCAGAGGCATCCTTTGATACGCCGCGTAGTTGAGGTGATGCACAGGACCGCAGGCCAACAACAATCCGTAGCGTCGGCGCACTCTATACGAATCGCGAAAGACCAATACCAGATCTTTGTTTTCCCGTGGAAAGAGGGGAGTCGGTACAGCTCGAGAGCTTTACCGTAAAATGCCAAGCCGGCCACAATTAAAAAACACATAAAATGCACTACAGCTGAGCTGGCAATCTGAAATGAGAGATATACGTGAAAACCGGGTTTGCAGGGAAACAAATTTCTTGCCAACTAAATGCAGAACGCCGCAAGAGAGTTATGAACCGAGCAGAGTCATTGACCCCGGCCCCAATGGCAAGAAAGGTCAAACATGCAATCTGGGCAGAAAATACTGGAAATATCTGCACTTGGAGAGTGACACTGGGGAACATCGATAACACCGGGAGGAAAAACCACACTACGTCACGGAACCGATTGCAGCTGAAGACCGATCGGCACGGCGTAGAGTGACCATACAACGGAGAGGACAAAATACGGAAATCGAGAAAGTCAACGCGGGAAACGTCTGGGTCTATGGGAAAACGTCTGGGGTGGGAGATTCAAAATCTGGAAGGAGGATCGGCGCTGAAGAATTCAAGAACGAGCTGGTAGCGTCGTGGGAACGATCTGGAAGAACGAGTCGACTAGAAGGCAACAAGTTAGCGAGGACCAGTACGAGGAGAAGACACGTCGAGGGAAGGATGTCAGAAGTTGGAGTATACCAAGGCAGAGAGAACACCGAGTCAACTAGAAGGCTACAAGTTAACGAGGACAAGTACGAGGAGAAGACACGTCGAGGGAAGGATGTCGGAAGTTGGAGTATACCAAGGCAGAGAGAACAACGAGTCTCTTTTTCGTTTCCGAAGTAAGGGGAGAAGGTGAGCAGTTTTTGTTTTTTTTTTTTTCGTTTTATTTGTTTATTGAATCTTCTCTAGAAGAGACTTACAATAAGTATTCAAATCTTAACCTTTACTGTATTATAATTGTTAATTGGTTAACGACCCTAAGTTGGGCAGGAGTGGGGGGTCGTTGCGCTGTAACCGAGAGTGGTTACTGAGCCGCCTGAGCTGCTTGGGGAGACTTTACTATCAATTTCGTCTTTAACGGGTTTTATACCCAGGTCCCTGTGGATATTTGCGTTGCGAATATACTAGGGGCCCCAGTTATTGTTCGCAGTGTCTTCGACTGTATTCGTTGGATGATTTCTATGTTGCTACTGCTTGCGTTTCCCCAGAGTTCAGACCCGTAAATCCAGGTTAGCTTTAAGCAAGAGTTGTAAACAACTACTTTGCGTTCCAGTGGCAGGGGTGAGCGGGAATTGATGAGCCAGTGGAAACTGTTGGCCTTGAGTTTTAGGGAAATCTTCTTCGCTTTAATGTGCTTTCTCCATGTAAGCCGCCTGTCTAAGTGGATGCCCAGGTATGTGACTTCGTCGACTTGGGGGATTTGTTTGCTGTTTAGGGCCAGTGGTGGGAAGGTTTCCCGATTGAGTGTAAACTGGCCCATCCACTTGTTGGTGATCAAATTGGAAAATCGGGTTCTATTGGTGGTTGAATGTTTGGGTGCGCTCTCCAGAGTGGAAACTTGTTGCTGGTGGGCGAAAGTTGCGCTATATAGGCACGTTGAGTCTGATTCTTTTCAGTTAGTAAAGCTTTAGACAACGTCCGACAAGCTTCTTTAAGCCTTTGTTTAGTAGCTGGGGAGCGGTGTGCCTGCCAGTCTCGGCGAAGTCGCGGCTTTTCTTGAAGGAACGACTGGATCTGTGTAGTTTTTTGGGGGGATGAGGCTGAAAGTTCGGGTGTAGAGTGTTTGGCAGCAGAGGACATTACATCCGTTATATGTTTAAGTGAGTCTTCAACATCAGCTTCACAGGAGATTTTAGGTTTGATTTCAAAGTGTGAGCTTATATATTTTTTAGCCAGTTTGTTGGATGTCCGAAATTGTGGTCGTTCTAGAAACTGTGGATGTTCAGATAGACAGAGTAAAACAGGCGATTGGTCAGATGACAGTTCCTCCAGGGTTTCAAAATGTATCAGCCTGGACGGCGCTCTCCTAGTTACAGCAAAATCGATAACGTCTGTTTTTTGTTCGGATCTGCTGGCAAGTATGTGGGAGTACCTGGTGAAACAAAATCTAGCTTATTACCGGGTTTGATAATAGCGCCTCTGGTTGAGCCGACTCTTGATCTCTTTATAGACGGGGCATCGCCTGTAATTAGCAGTGTGGTTTCCACCCCAGTTGCTACATTTCTCAGTGCTGGGTCTTCTTTGTTACCCGTGCAAGCTTCTATACAGTGCAGGTCGCCACAGGCAACACAGACTGGTCGCAAGGTGCAATAACTTTTTGTGTGCCCAAACTCCTGGCAGTTTGTACACTGCACCGGGCCGTTTCGTTTATGCGGCTCCTCTACGGTTATTCTTCGATGGAGTAGGCATTGCAGTTTGTATATGGGGTGCACCGCGTTTTTCTTCAGAGTAGTCGCGTCTGGTTTGAGTTCAATCTTGAAGATTGGCTGAGGAATTTTTGCCCTGTTGGTTATGTTCATTACGTTTTTAATGACAAAACCATTTTCTTTAAGTCTTTCAGCTATATTTGCTGCCGGGACCGTTGACACGATACCCTTTATTACAACTTGAAGTCCTTTGATACTTTTGTGTTGGTAGGTATAATAATTAACACGCTCACTGTCCAGGAAGTTTGCTACAGAGCGGTAGTTGGCTTCATTGATGATCTGGATCTTGGTTTCAGATATATTACCTATTTTTAGAATAGTAATATAAAAGTTGTTTTGCCCAATTTTTTGCTTGAGTTTATTGATTAGATCTGAACAATTTTGATCTCTAATGTAGATAGGTGGTGGCTTTACAATTTTATTGGCTTGGGGTGGTTGACCGTCATCTTTTTCGAGCTCGCCAAGTATGGCAAATTTGTTTGCAGAAGTTGCCGTAGTGGTGTTGTTTGAAGTTTTCGTAAGTTAAGGCAAATTTGATTCTTTAGCTTTTTGCGGACTAAGTTTTCTTTTTATTTGTACATACCGATAGGTCCCAGTCTGTACAAGCGTAGATTGTGAAAGCTCTTCAGCAGAAGCTTGTATTGCTCGCGATGCCAAAATCAGTCATCAAGTGAACCAGTAATCAGTGCAACAACGTGAAGAACCAAGTAGAGCCGTACGAAAATTTGTCTAGAACTAGCTGCCTGCCTAAAAGGACTGCATTGGCGAACTCCGGCGTATGCCTGATCGTCCTGCAAGAATTGTACAAGGTTCGGTGCAACTAGCCCGGAAGGACGCGCGTTTGTTCAGCTAGTGTCTCGAAAGGCGAATGCGTTGAGAGCACAGCAGTTCACCGCTAGAGTCCAAGAACGACACCTTACCGAATCGCGAGCGCTACTCCAACAAGGAGCGGAGCCAGTCAACATATTCAGAGGCAGAGCAAAGACAACGAGGACATTGAGAACGACGAACGACAAGCGCCGTGCGAGCAGCAGCAACGTCGAATTCTAAACTCTGCCGCAGAGAGGGTAGAGTGGAAGCGTTCGTCTAGAACATAGCGTTTGACCCAGGGACTGCGTTGGCGGCTTTCGGCGTACGCTTGAACTGTCAGGTAGAAACTAAGCCGGCCGAGACAGAGCAAGGGACAGGGGGCTGTGGCTGCAAAAGGCGTACGCCTTGAGAGCACAGTGCCTGTTCACCCTAGTCTGGGAACGGTGACGCATCCCGCCGAGCCAAAGGCAGCAAAAGGCATCGCGAGCATAGCAGGCGACGGAGACATCACTTCGCAGCAATCACAACCTAGCGAGCCGTTCAACGTGGGAAGAGTCGACGGTGGAGCATATTACTACACTGTCTATACATATGATAGTAACAAGTGGGAAACTATATAGCCTTCTTTGCCGGCCCTGTCTGAGCACTCTCCTTCCCACGATGATGCTATGGGTGGCTCCGGAGTTGATCAACTCGCTTCGGGTTGATTCTGCTGCTTCGGGTTCTTCTCGGGGTGCTCGTGGTGGCTTCTACTGCTGTTGGCTCGGCCGCTACCAGGACTTAGGGATGCGTCACCGTTCCCAGACTAGGGTGAACAGGCACTGTGCTCTCAAGGCATACGCTTCTTGCAGCTGCAGCCTCTTGTCCCTTCCTCTGTCCCGGCCGGTCGCACCGAACGCCTGCTTAGTTCTTACCTGACGGTTAAAGCGTACGCCGGAAGCCGCCAACGTAGTCCCTGAGACAAACGCCAGGGTCTAGACGAACGTTTCCACCCTTGCCTTTCTTACGCGGACGTGTAGACTTGCAGTTATCAGGCACGAATCAGAAGAAGAATCAGGCACGAAATGGTCATGGACTACTACGCAGATCACTAACGAGCATTTGAGGAGGTAAAAGCAAGCCCAGATTTCGATAAACCATTCGTGCTGCAGACAGACGCAAGCGATTGTGGTAAAGGGGCAGTCCTGACGCCGGAAACAGAAAGTGGCGAGGAAGTCATTTCATATTCAAGCCGGACCCTGAATGGCGCGAAAAAGAACTATTCAACCAGTGAAAAGGAATGACTGGCAATCGAGTGGGCGATCCGGAAGCTCAAACCATACTTTGAAGGATACCGCTTCGTGCATGAAGCCAGAGGCATCCGTTGATACGCCTCGTAGTTAAGGTGATGCACAGGACCGCAGGCCAACAACAATCCGTAGCGTCGGCGCACTCTATACGAATCGCGAAAGACCAATACCAGATCTTTGTTTTCCCGTGGAAAGAGGGGAGTCGGTACAGCTCGAGAGCTTTACCGTAAAATGCCAAGCCGGCCACAATTAAAAAACACATAAAATGCACTACAGCTGAGCTGGCAATCTGAAATGAGAGATATACGTGAAAACCGGGTTTGCAGGGAAACAAATTTCTTGCCAACTAAATGCAGAACGCCGCAAGAGAGTTATGAACCGAGCAGAGTCATTGACCCCGGCCCCAATGGCAAGAAAGGTCAAACATGCAATCTGGGCAGAAAATACTGGAAATATCTGCACTTGGAGAGTGACACTGGGGAACATCGATAACACCGGGTGGAAAAACCACACTACGTCACGGAACCGATTGCAGCTGAAGACCGATCGGCACGGCGTAGAGTGACCATACAACGGAGAGGACAAAATACGGAAATCGAGAAAGTCAACGCCGGAAACGTCTGGGTCTATGGGAAAACGTCTGGGGTGGGAGATTCAAAATCTGGAAGGAGGATCGGCGCTGAAGAATTCAAGATCGAGCTGGGAGCGTCGTGGGAACGATCTGGAAGTACGAGTCAACTAGAAGGCTACAAGTTAACGAGGACAAGTACGAGGAGAAGACACGTCGAGGGAAGGATGTCGGAAGTTGGAGTATACCAAGGCAGAGAGAACAACAAATCTCATTTTCGTTCCCGAAGTAAGGGGAGAAGGTGAGCAGTTTTTGTTTTTTTTTTAAGGTTTTATTTGTTTATTGAATCTTCTCTAGAAGAGACTTACAATAAGTATTCAAATCTTAACCTTTACTGTATTATAATTGTTAATTGGTTAACGAACCTAAGTTGGACAGGAGTGGGGGGTCGTTGTGCTGAAACCGAGAGTGGTTACTGAGCCGCCTGAGCTGCCTGGGGAGACTTTACTATCAATTTCGTCTTTAACGGGTTTTATACCCAGGTCCCTGTGGATATTTGCGTTGCGAATATACTAGGGGCCCCAGTTATTGTTCGCAGTGTCTTCGACTGTATTCGTTGGATGATTTCTATGTTGCTACTGCTTGCGTTTCCCCAGAGTTCAGACCCGTAAATCCAGGTTGGCTTTAAACAAGAGTTGTAAATAACTACTTTGAGTTCCAGTGGCAGGGGTGAGCGGGAATTGATGAGCCAGTGGAAACTGTTGGCCTTGAGTTTTAGGGAAATCTTCTTCGCTTTAATGTGCTTTCTCCAGGTAAGCCGCCTGTCTAAGTGGATGCCCAGGTATGTGACTTCGTCGACTTGGGGGATTTGTTTGTTGTTTAGGGCCAGTGGTGGGCAGGTTTCCCGATTGAGTGTAAACTGGCCCATCCACTTGTTGGAGATCAAATTGGAAAATCGGGTTCTATTGGTGGTTGAATGTTTGGGTGCGCTCTCCAGAGTGGAAACTTGTTGCTGGTGGGCGAAAGTTGCGCTATATAGGCACGTTGAGTCTGATTCTTTTCAGTAAGTAAAGCTTTAGACAACGTCCGACAAGCTTCTTTAAGCATTTGTTTAGTAGCTGGGGAGCGGTGTGCCTGCCAGTCTCGGCGAAGTCGCGGCTTTTCTTGAAGGAGCGACTGGATCTGTGTAGTTTTTTGGGGGGATGAGGCTGAAAGTTCGGGTGTAGAGTGTTTGGCAGCAGAGGACATTACATCCGTTATATGTTTAAGTGAGTCTTCAACATTAGCTTCACAGGAGATTTTAGGTTTGATTTCAAAGTGTGAGCTTTTATATTTTTTAGCCAGTTTGTTGGATGTCCGAAATTGTGGTCGTTCTAGAAACTGTGGATGTTCAGATAGACAGAGTAAAACAGGCGATTGGTCAGATGACAGTTCCTCCAGGGTTTCAACATGTATCAGCCTGGACGGCGCTCTCCTAGCTACAGCAAAATCGATAATGTCTGGTTTTTTGTTCGGATCTGCTGGCAAGTATGTGGGAGTACCTGGTGAAACAAAATCTAGCTTATTACCGGGTTTGATAATAGCGCCTCTGGTTGAGCCGACTCTTGATCTCTTTATAGACGGGGCATCGCCTGTAATTAGCAGTGTGGTTTCCACCCCAGTTGCTACATTTTCTCAGTGCTGGGTCTTCTTGTTACCCGTGCAAGCTTCTATACAGTGCAGGTCGCCACAGGCAACACAGACTGGTCGCAAGGTGCAATAACTTTTTGTGTGCCCAAACTCCTGGCAGTTTGTACACTGTACCGGGCCGTTTCGTTTATGCGGCTCCTCTATGGTTATGGGGTGCACCGCGTTTTTCTTCAGAGTAGTCGCGTCTGGTTTGAGTTCAATCTTGAAGATTGGCTGAGGAATTTTTGCCCTGTTGGTTATGTTCATTACGTTTTTAATGACAAAACCATTTTCTTTAAGTCTTTCAGCTATATCTGCTGCCGGGACCGTTGACACGATACCCTTTATTACAACTTGAAGTCCTTTGATACTTTTGTGTTGGTAGGTATAATAATTAACACGCTCACTGTCCAGGAAGTTTGCTACAGAGCGGTAGTTGGCTTCATTGATGATCTGGATCTTGGTTTCAGATATATTACCTATTTTTAGAATAGTAATATAAAAGTTGTTTTGCCCAATTTTTTGCTTGAGTTTATTGATTAGATCTGAACAATTTTGATCTCTAATGTAGATAGGTGGTGGCTTTACAATTTTTTTGGCTTGGGGTGGTTGACCGTCATCTTTTTCGAGCTCGCCAAGTATGGCAAATTTGTTTGCAGAAGTTGCCGTAGTGGTGTTGCTTGAAGTTTTCGTAAGTTAAGGCAAATTTGATTCTTTAGCTTTTTGCGGACTAAGTTTTCTTTTTATTTGTACATACCGATCGGTCCCAGTCTGTACAAGCGTAGATTGTGAAAGCTCTGCAGCAGAAGCTTGTATTGCTCGCGATGCCAAAATTGGCCACACGTTGGTCGATGTTGAAGTTGTTGTTGTTGTAGTCGATACGACAGTTGTTATTGAGGGCATCGTATTAGTGAGCGCACAAGCTGATGTAGTCGGTGCGTCTATAGGTGGAAGGGGGGAAGGGCATTGCGAACTCCATGACTTAGTTGGAGTTATTGTGTTATTTACTGTCTCCGATGAGACAAATGCTAAGTATGCATTATTTTTCGAAGACGAAGACAGTTGAAGCGAAGACAGTCGACGCGCGTCTTGCTGTTGTTGTTGTTGTACACGACTTTGACTCACTGGCTTGCTGTTGGCACTTTTCAATAACGTACCCGCAGGCATTGTTATTTAGTTTAATTTATTTAAATCTTCGTATTTGTTATTAGATTTGTTAGGGAAGAAAGCCCTTGTTGTTTGGCATTGCTGCCAGCGTCTTTACACTATTTATTGGTGTATTTTTATTTTTAAATAACTCAGTTTTCCCGTTCACTCAGCGGAGCGATCGGAAACACGTCTACCTCGGGTAGTTGATTTTTTTTTTTTTTGTTTTTTGACATGTGAGGAGTTAAATAACTCTCCGCAAGTAAGCATGCAAGCGGAATAAACGCATGCAAGCAGCGGCGTACCAGTTACCAGTTACGCGGCGAATTCGCCCGTAGTAACGGTAGTGCGGCGAGAGAGAGTAGTGCCCTGAGCACCAGACAAGTACAGGGAGAGTCAGAAAGAGAAGGGCAATAAAAGGAGCAGCAAAAGGCCGTGTGCAGAAGGAAGTAACGGGACGGCACCGATTTCGGACCCTGATATTGGAGCCGCATAGGGCAAAAGATCGAACGGTAAAACCGTGGGCTTTGGACCAGGAGGCAAGGAGACGCCGATAACTAGCGGTAAACAGAGGCCTATATAAGCAGGCCGAGCGCAGTCAATAAGTATCAGTCATCAAGTGAACCAGTAATCAGTGCAACAAGGTGAAGAACCAAGTAGAGCCGTACGGAGTCATCAAGGAAACAAGATCGCTACGTCGAGACGTTCGGGACTTAGAGTCTCCGAATTGAGACACAGGTAGCTGAGGCCTTTACGGCATCGCACGGCTAAGCCAGGTGCTTTGTCACAACGTCTGTCGCGATTTGAGCTTGGCATCCCACCCGGCGTGTCCGACAGAGTTGAACAAATAGAGTCCTTCGATAAAGAACCGTGTTAATTGGTTAACGACCCTAAGTTGGGCAGGAGTGGGGGGTCGTTGCGCTGTAACCGAGAGTGGTTACTGAGCCGCCTGAGCTGCCTGGGGAGACTTTACTATCAATTTCGTCTTTAACGGGTTTTATACCCAGGTCCCTGTAGATATTTGCGTTGCGAATATATCAGGGGCCCCAGTTATTGTTCGCAGTGTCTTCGACTGTATTCGTTGGATGATTTCTATGTTGCTACTGCTTGCGTTTCCCCAGAGTTCAGACCCGTAACTCCAGGTTGGCTTTAAGCAAGAGTTGTAAATAACTACTTTAATTTCCAGTGGCAGGGGGGAAGCGGGAATTGATGAGCCAGTGGAAACTGTTGGCCTTGAGTTTTAGGGAAATCTTCTTCGCTTTAATGTGCTTTCTCCATGTAAGCCGCCTGTCTAAGTGGATGCCCAGGTATGTGACTTCGTCGACTTGGGGGATTTGTTTGCTGTTTAGGGCCAGTGGTGGGAAGGTTTCCCGATTGAGTGTAAACTGGCCCATCCACTTGTTGGTGATCAAATTGGAAAATCGGGTTCTATTGGTGGTTGAATGTTTGGGTGCGCTCTCCAGATTGGAAACTTGTTGCTGGTGGGCGAAAGTTGCGCTATATAGGCACGTTGAGTCTGATTCTTTTCAGTTTGTAAAGCTTTAGACAACGTCCGACAAGCTTCTTTAAGCCTTTGTTTAGTAGCTGGGGAGCGGTGTGCCTGCCAGTCTCGGCGAAGTCGCGGCTTTTCTTGAAGGAGCGACTGGATCTGTGTAGTTTTTTTGGGGGGATGAGGCTGAAAGTTCGGGTGTAGAGTGTTTGGCAGCAGAGGACATTACATCCGTTATATGTTTAAGTGAGTCTTCAACATCAGCTTCACAGGAGATTTTAGGTTTGATTTCAAAGTGTGAGCTAATATATTTTTTAGCCAGTTTGTTGGATGTCCGAAATTGTGGTCGTTCTAGAAACTGTGGATGTTCAGATAGACAGAGTAAAACAGGCGATTGGTCAGATGACAGTTCCTCCAGGGTTTCAAAATGTATCAGCCTGGACGGCGCTCTCCTAGTTACAGCAAAATCGATAACGTCTGTTTTTTGTTCGGATCTGCTGGCAAGTATGTGGAGTACCTGGTGAAACAAAATCTAGCTTATTACCGGGTTTGATAATAGCGCCTCTGGTTGAGCCGACTCTTGATCTCTTTATAGACGGGGCATCGCCTGTAATTAGCAGTGTGGTTTCCACCCCAGTTGCTACATTTTCTCAGTGCTGGGTCTTCTTTGTTACCCGTGCAAGCTTCTATACAGTGCAGGTCGCCGCAGGCAACACAGACTGGTCGCAAGGTGCAATAACTTTTTGTGTGCCCAAACTCCTGGCAGTTTGTACACTGTACCGGGCCGTTTCGTTTATGCGGCTCCTCTACGGTTATTCTTCGATGGAGTAGGCATTGCAGTTTGTATATGGGGTGCACCGCGTTTTTCTTCAGAGTAGTCGCGTCTGGTTTGAGTTCAATCTTGAAGATTGGCTGAGGAATTTTTGCCCTGTTGGTTATGTTCATTACGTTTTTAATGACAAACCATTTTCTTTAAGTCTTTCAGCTATTTCTGCTGCCGGGACGGTTGACACGATACCATTTTATTACAACTTGAAGTCCTTTGATACTTTTCTGTTGGTAGGTATAATAATTAACACGCTCACTGTCCAGGAAGTTTGTTACAGAGCGGTAGTTGGCTTCATTGGTGATCTGGAGCTTGGTTTCAGATATATACCTATTTTTAGAATGGTAATATAAAAGTGGTTTTGCCCAATTTTTTGCTTGAGTTTATTGAATAGATCTGAACAATTTTGATCTCTAATGTAGATAGGTGGTGGCTTTACAATTTTATTGGCTTGGGGTGGTTGACCGTCATCTTTTTCGAGCTCGCCAAGTATGGCAAATTTGTTTTGCAGAAGTTGCCGTAGTGGTGTTGCTTGAAGTTTACGTAAGTTAAGGCAAATTTGATTCTTTAGCTTTTTGCGGACTAAGTTTTCTTTTTATTTGTACATACCGATCGGTCCCAGTCTGTACAAGCGTAGATTGTGAAAGCTCTGCAGCAGAAGCTTGTATTGCTCGCGATGCCAAAATTGGCCACACGTTGGTCGATGTTGAAGTTGTTGTGTTGTAGTCGATACGACAGTTGTTATTGAGGGCATCGTATTAGTGAGCGCACAAGCTGATGTAGTCGGTGCGTCTATAGGTGGAAGGGGGGAAGGGCATTGCGAACTCCATGACTTAGTTGGAGCAGCGCAGCTTGAGTTGGTAAATAGTGCTGGCGGAGGAGTCCGAGCTATCTCAGTAGCGGGCGGCGTCATTGCACTTGTTGTTGTGTTATTTACTGTCTCCGATGAGACAATTGCTAGGTATGCATTATTTTTCGAAGACGAAGACAGTTGAAGCGAAGACAGTCGACGCGCGTCTTGCTGTTGTTGTTGTTGTACACGACTTTGACTCACTGGCTTGCTATTGGCACTTTTCAATAACGTACCCGCAGGCATTGTTATTTAGTTTAATTTATTTAAATCTTCGTATTTGTTATTAGATTTGTTAGGGAAGAAAGCCCTTGTTGTTTGGCATTGCTGCCAGCGTCTTTTTATTGGTGTATTTTTATTTTTAAATACCTCAGTTTTCCCGTTCACTCAGCGGAGCGATCGGAAACACGTCTACCCCGGGTAGTTGATTTTTTTTTTTTGTTTTTTGACATGTGGGGAGTTGAATAACTCTCCACAAGTAAGCATGCAAGCGGAATAAACGCATGCAAGCAGCGGCGTACCAGTTACAGTTACGCGGAGAATTCGCCCGTAGTAACGGTAGTGCGGCGAGAGAGAGTGGTGCCCTGAGCACCAGACAAGTACAGGGAGAGTCAGAAAAAGAAGGGCAATAAAAAGGAGCAGCAAAAGGCCGTGTGCAGAAGGAAGTAACGGGACGGCACCGTCTTCGGACCCTGATATTGGAGCCGCATAGGGCAAAAGATCGAACGGTAAAACCGTGGGCTTTGGACCAGGAGGCAAGAAGACGCCGATAACTAGCGGTGAACAGAGGCCTATATAAGCAGGCCGAGCGCAGTCAACAAGTATCAGTCATCAAGTGCACCAGTAATCAGTGCAACAACGTGAAGAACCAAGTAGAGCCGTACGGAGTCATCAAGGAAACAGATCGCTACGTCGAGACGTTCGGGACTTAGAGTCTCCGAATTGAGACACAGGTAGCTGAGGTCTTTACGGCATCGCACGGCTAAGCCCAGGTGCTTTGTCACAATTCTGTCGCGATTGAGCTTGGCATCCCACCCGGCGTGTCCGACAGATGTTGAACCAATAGAGTCCTTGATAAAGAACCGTGGGCTCAGAAGAAAATTTGTCTAGAATAGCTGCCTCGCCTAAAAGGACTGCATTGGCGAACTCCGGCGTATTGCTGATCGTCCTGCAAGTAATTGTACAAGGTTCGGTGCAACTAGGCCCGGAAGGCCGCGCGTTTGTTCAGCTAGTGTCTCGAAGGGCGAATGCGTTTGAAAGCCATCGCAGTTCACCGCTAGAGTCCAAGAATGACACCCTACCGAATCGCGAGCGGCTACTCCAACAAGGAGCGGCGCCAAGTCCACATATTCAGGGCAGAGCAAAGACAACGAGGACATTACGAACGACGAACGACAAGCGCCGTGCGAGCAGCAGCAACGTACGCAATCTCAACTCTGCGGGCGAGAGAGGGTAAGGGAGGAAGCGTTCGTCTCGAACATAGCACCGGACTGCGTTGGCGGCTTTCGGCGTACGCTTGAACTGTCAGGTAGAAAATAAGCCGACGTCCGGTGCGACGGCCGAGACAGAGCAAGGGACAGGAGGCTGTGGCTGCAAAAGGCGTACGCCTGAGAGCACAGTGCCTGTTCACCCTAGTCTGGGAACGGTGACGCATCCCGCCGAGCCAAAGGCAGCAAAGGCATCGCGAGCATGGCTGGCGACGGAGACATCACTTCGCAGCAATCAACAACCTAGCGAGCGTTCAACGTAGGAAGAGTCGACGGTGGAGCATATTTCCAACATGTCTATATATATGTAGTAACAAATGGGAAACTATATAGCCTTCTTTGCCGGCCCTGTCTGAGCACTCTCCTTCCCACGATGATGCTATGGGTGGCTCCGAGTTGATCAAACGCGCTGTTGGGTTGATTCTGCTGCTTCGGGTCTTCTCGGGGTGATCGTGGTGGCTTTACTGCTGTTGGCTCGGGCCGCTACCAGGACTTAGGATGCGTCACCGTTCCCAGACTAGGGTGAACAGGCACTGTGCTCTCAAGGCATACCTTCTCGCAGCTGCAGCCTCTTGTCCCTTCCTCTGTCCGGCCGGTCGCACCGAAAGCCTTCTTAGTTCTTACCTGACGGTTAAAGCGTACGCCGGAAGCCGCCAACGTAGTCCCTGAGACAAACGCCAGGGTCTAGACGAACGTTTCCACCCTTGCCTTTCTTACGCGGACGTGTAGACTTGCAGTTATCAGGCACGAATCAGAAGAAGAATCAGGCACGAATGGTCATGGACTATACGCAGATCACTAACGGGCATTTGAGGAGTAAAAGCAAGCCCAGATTTCGATAAACCATTCGTGCTGCAGACAGACCAAAGCGATTGTGGTAAAGGGGCAGTCCTGACGCCGGAAACAGAAAGTGCGAGGAAGTCATTTCATATTCAAGCCGGACCCTGAATGGCGCGAAAA